>NC_088412.1:51863231-52463231 GCF_034236695.1 Oncorhynchus nerka | reverse complement strand
TGACTCCGCTGTCCTGGCGTCGTGAGGGAGTTTGTTCCACCATTGGGGGGCCAGAGCAGCGAACAGTTTTGACTGGGCTGCGCGGGAACTGTACTTCCTCAGTGGTAGGGAGGCGAGCAGGCCAGAGGTGGATGAACGCAGTGCCCTTGTTTGGGTGTAGGGCCTGATCAGAGCCTGGAGGTACTGAGGTGCCGTTCCCCTCACAGCTCCGTAGGCAAGCACCATGGTCTTGTAGCGGATGCGAGCTTCAACTGGAAGCCAGTGGAGAGAGCGGAGGAGCGGGGTGACGTGAGAGAACTTGGGAAGGTTGAACACCAGACGGGCTGCGGCGTTCTGGATGAGTTGTAGGGGTTTAATGGCACAGGCAGGGAGCCCAGCCAACAGCGAGTTGCAGTAATCCAGACGGGAGATGACAAGTGCCTGGATTAGGACCTGCGCTGCTTCCTGTGTGAGGCAGGGTCGTACTCTGCGGATGTTGTAGAGCATGAACCTACAAGAACGGGCCACCGCCTTGATGTTAGTTGAGAACGACAGGGTGTTGTCCAGGATCACGCCAAGGTTCTTAGCGCTCTGGGAGGAGGACACAATGGAGTTGTCAACCGTGATGGCGAGATCATGGAACGGGCAGTCCTTTCCCGGGAGGAAGAGCAGCTCCGTCTTGCCGAGGTTCAGCTTGAGGTGGTGATCCGTCATCCACACTGATATGTCTGCCAGACATGCAGAGATGCGATTCGCCACCTGGTCATCAGAAGGGGGAAAGGAGAAGATTAATTGTGTGTCGTCTGCATAGCAATGATAGGAGAGACCATGTGAGGTTATGACAGAGCCAAGTGACTTGGTGTATAGCGAGAATAGGAGAGGGCCTAGAACAGAGCCCTGGGGGACGCCAGTGGTGAGAGCGCGTGGTGAGGAGACAGATTCTCGCCACGCCACCTGGTAGGAGCGACCTGTCAGGTAGGACGCAATCCAATCGTGGGCCGCGCCGGAGATGCCCAACTCGGAGAGGGTGGAGTGGAGGATCTGATGGTTCACAGTATCGAAGGCAGCCGATAGGTCTAGAAGGATGAGAGCAGAGGAGAGAGAGTTAGCTTTAGCAGTGCGGAGGGCCTCCGTGATACAGAGAAGAGCAGTCTCAGTTGAATGACTAGTCTTGAAACCTGACTGATTTGGATCAAGAAGGTCATTCTGAGAGAGATAGCGGGAGAGCTGGCCAAGGACGGCACGTTCAAGAGTTTTGGAGAGAAAAGAAAGAAGGGATACTGGTCTGTAGTTGTTGACATCGGAGGGATCGAGTGTAGGTTTTTTCAGAAGGGGTGCAACTCTCGCTCTCTTGAAGACAGAAGGGACGTAGCCAGCGGTCAGGGATGAGTTGATGAGCGAGGTGAGGTAAGGGAGAAGGTCTCCGGAAATGGTCTGGAGAAGAGAGGAGGGAATAGGGTCAAGCGGGCAGGTTGTTGGGCGGCCGGCCGTCACAAGACGCGAGATTTCATCTGGAGAGAGAGGGGAGAAAGAGGTCAGAGCACAGGGTAGGGCAGTGTGAGCAGAACCAGCGGTGTCGTTTGACTTAGCAAACGAGGATCGGATGTCGTCGACCTTCTTTTCAAAATGGTTGACGAAGTCATCTGCAGAGAGGGAGGAGGGGGGGGAGGGGGAGGAGGATTCAGGAGGGAGGAGAAGGTGGCAAAGAGCTTCCTAGGG
This sequence comes from Oncorhynchus nerka, assembly GCF_034236695.1. Classification (NCBI taxonomy): domain Eukaryota; kingdom Metazoa; phylum Chordata; class Actinopteri; order Salmoniformes; family Salmonidae; genus Oncorhynchus; species Oncorhynchus nerka. Next base: position 52,461,533 of record NC_088412.1, on the reverse strand, counting down.
TTAGAGGCAGATGCTTGGACTTTAGAGTGGTAGAAAGTGGCTTTAGCAGCAGAGACAGAAGAGGAAAATGTAGAGAGGAGGGAGTGAAAGGATGCCAGGTCCGCTGCTCATATTAAAGAGCAGCGCTTTAATATGGACAAACTTTTCCCCATCTTAGCTACTGTTGTATCAATATGTTTTGACCATGACAGTTGACAATCCAGGGTAACTCCAAGCAGTTTAGTCACCTCAACTTGCTCAATATCCACATTTTTCATTGCGAGATGTAGTTGAGGTTTAAGGTTTAGTGAATGATTTGTCCCAAATAGAATGCGTTTAGTTGTGGAAATATTTAGGACCAACTGATTACTTGCTACCCATTTGGAAACTAACTGCAACTCCTTGTTAAGTGTTGCAGTCAAATCAAATCAAATGTATTCATATAGCCCTTCGTACATCAGCTGATATCTCAAAGTGCTGTACAGAAACCCAGCCTAAAAACCCAAACAGCAAGCAATGCAGGTGTAGAAGCACGGTGGCTAGGAAAAACTCCCTAGAAAGGCCAAAACCTAGGAAGAAACCTAGAGAGGAACCAGGCTATGTGGGGTGGCCAGTCCTCTTCTGGCTGTGCCGGGTGGAGATTATAACAGAACATGGCCAAGATGTTCAAATGTTCATAAATGACCAACATGGTCAAATAATAATAATCACAGTAGTTGTCGAGGGTGCAGCAAGTCAGCACCTCAGGAGTAAATGTCAGTTGGCTTTTCATAGCCGATCATTAAGAGTATCTCTACCACTCCTGCTGTCTCTAGAGAGTTGAAAACAGCAGGTCTGGGACAGGTAGCACGTCCGGTGAACAGGTCAGTATTCCATAGCCGCAGGCAGAACAGTTGAAACTGGAACAGCAGCACGGCCAGGTGGACTGGGGACAGCAAGGAGTCATCATGCCAGGTAGTCCTGAGGCATGGTCCTAGGGCTCAGGTCCTCCGAGAGAAAGGGAGAATTAGAGAGAGCATACTTAAATTCACACAGGCCACCGGATAAGACAGGAGAAGTACTCCAGCTATAACAAACTGACCCTAGCCCCCTGACAGCTACCCTGGTGAATTCCTGATTCTACCTGGATTATGTTTGAGAGGCTTCCATTGAAGAACACCCTCTGTCTTCTGTTAGACAAGTAACTCTTTATCCACATTATAGCAGGGTGTGTAAAGCCATAACATATACGTTTTTCCAGCAGCAGACTATGATCAATAATGTCAAAGGTTGCACTGAAGCCTAACAAGACTGCCCCCACAATCATTGTATCATCAATTTCCCTCAGCCAATCATCAGTCATTTGTGTAACTGCTGTGCTTGTTGAGTGTTCTTCCCTATAAGGGTGCTGAAAATCTGCTGTCAATTTGTTTACTGTGAAATAGCATTGTATCTGGTCAAACACAATTTTTTCCAGAATTTTACTAAGGGTTGGCAACAGGCTGATTGGCTGACAACAGGCTGAATGGTCGGCTATTTGAACCAGTAGAGGGGGCTTTACCATTCTTGGGTAGTGGAATGACTTTCGCTTCCCTCTAGGCCTGAGTGCACACACTTTCTAGTAGGCTTAAATTGAAAATGTGGCAAATAGGAGTGGCAATATTGTTCGCTATTATCCTCAGTCATGCATCCAGATTGTCAGACATGTCAGACACCTTAACGTGAATTGCTTACTTACTACAAGCCCTTAATCAACAATGCAGTTTTAAGAAAATATAGTTAAGAAAATATTTATTAAATAAACTAAAGTTTTAAAAAGTATCACAATAAAATAACAATAACGAGTGAATTCAGAAAGTATTAAGACCCCTTCACTTGTTCAACATTTTGTTACGTTACAGCCTTATTCTAAAATTCATTAAATATATTTTTTCCTCATCAATCTACACACATTACCTCGTAATGACAAAGAAAAAACAGGTTTTTATAACTTTTTGCTAATATTTTTTTTTTAAAACCTCAAATATCAGATTTACATAAGTATTCAGACACTTTACTCAGTTTTTGGTTGAAGCACCTTTTGCACATTTTGCAGCAATTACAGCCTCTAGTCTTCTTGGGTATGACGCTACAAGCTTGGAACACCTGTATTTGTCCTGTTGGAAGGTGAACCTTCGCCCCAGTCTGAGGTCCTGAGCGCTCTGGACCAGGTCTTCTTCAAGGATCTCTCTGTACTTTGCTCCGTTAATTAGTGTCCTGCTCCTTGAAAGCGGCAGCTCTAGCCTTTAGCTCGGTGCGGATGTTGCCTTGAATCCATGGCTTTTGGTTGGGATATGTACGTACGGTCAATGTAGGGTCAATGTCTCTCTCTCTCTCTCTCACTCTCTCTATCCTCATCATCCTCATAACATGTCTGAGCTCACCTTGTTGAGTTCGATTTAATCTGTTGCTAAATGTATAGGTTTTTCTGAGAGGCTGGACCTCTGGGCACCACTACCACTGACAATCCACTTATAGGGCTCTGCTGGAACATGGTTTACACAAGTTAAGCAGATCGACCAGGGAGACAGCGAGCAACAGCACTTAAGCTATCTGACTGTAAGACAAGACAGGGGCAGCTCAGAACAATGGCCATACAGGGAGGGAATAAACACTGTGGTAAGCTTTTTGCCTGCAGGATAAAACAGTTTAACACAATGGCCAGAATGACTATTGTTACAGTTATTAACTCATAAGACTCAGGGACGGATGGATAGAAGATGAGACTTGGAGTTCTCCTCTCCTACTTCTGTAGTGAGTGGTGAGATAGGAAGGTGCTTTAGCTATGAAATACAACAGAAATGTCCATCAGAGTCAAGAGATGCTGTGAGTCAGGGTTAAGACTCAGGGATGAAGTAGTCTCTCTTGACATCCACGTCGCCTCCCGCAATCTTCAAATGCTTAACAGCGCCTGTACCACGTCAGTTTGGCATAGAGAAATTGGAGGAGTTGGGAAATTCAGCTTTCCCACATCACTGCCTATGTCACTGTTTTTCCTGTGGTTGCACTAGGTAAACATTCCTGCAGGTACAAAGTAGTAGCTAGCAAGATTATTTCATCCTCGGGCGTTCTTACTTATTATTACAGATAGCGCTAAATAGTGGCAACCCACTAATACATTAGATTTGAATAAAGTTGTTATGAGGTTGATATTTCAACCACAGGATTATGTCATCATGGTAACTGTGAAGATGAGATCCTCACCTTTCATTTAATTGTATTAATTAATTAATGTATTTACAGAGGTTTTCGTTTTCGTGAGAAGACCGATTTTCAGGATGACTCATGGTTTGACAAACACCGTTCTAGCTCTGCCACCTTTCACCGCAGATGGGAAAGGGCAGTATCGGCAGATGGGGAAGGGCAGTATCGACAGATGGGGAAGGGCAGTATCGGCAGATGGGGAAGGGCAGTATCGGCAGATGGGGAAGGGCAGTATCGGCAGATGGGGAAGGGCAGTATCGACAGATGGGGAAGGGCAGTATCGGCAGATGTGGAAGGGCAGTATCGACAGATGCGGAAGGGCAGTATCGGCAGATGGGGAAGGGCAGTATCGGCAGATGTGGAAGGGCAGTATCGGCAGATGGGGAAGGGCAGTATCGGCAGATGGGGAAGGGCAGTATCGGCAGATGGGGAAGGGCAGTATCGGCAGATGGGGAAGGGCAGTATCGGCAGATGTGGAAGGGCAGTATCGGCAGATGTGGAAGGGCAGTATCGGCAGATGGGGAAGGGCAGTATCGGCAGATGGGGAGGGCAGTATCGGCAGATGGGTAAGGGCAGTATCGGCAGATGGGGAAGGGCAGTATCGGCAGATGGGGAAGGGCAGTATCGGCAGATGTGGAAGGGCAGTATCGGCAGATGGGGAAGGGCAGTATCGACAGATGTGGAAGGGCAGTATCGGCAGATGGGGAGGGGCAGTATCGGTGGTCTCTAGCTTAAACAGAAAGATGTTGATGGAGACAGGTCGAGAGAAAACGTTTAGTAATCAATGTGACAGACATTGACACATTCAACACTGCCTTTGCAAACTCTTGCCTGAATCTAACTGATCTAAGGTGTAATCATCAATCCAACAGTTGCAAACAAGAGTTTCTATTAGACAAATTCAGTTATGTTTCGTTTAGTTTGCTTCCGTTTCAAAAACATTTTTCGACAGAATTGGCGGGATGAATAAAACCCTGATCACTGCAAACACAGTTCATTTTCATAGCAGCCACATACAAACAGTATGGTCATTAGCTTGCTGTATAATTCCTTCTCACATCTATGCTCTCTCCTCCTCTCACCTTTTCCCTTCGCTTGTGGACTTCAGTGCACGATACAACAGCTGTCTGTGAACAAGCAAAAAAAAACTTGATGTGCCAAACCTTGATACATTAACCGCTATACACCGCCTACATCGTTGTCGCCATATGAGCTAACGTCATAGTCAACACAGCTAGCGTTTAAAACGAATGCCTCAATTAACCCTCTACAATCATGCAGTACAGAGTACAGCAAGCAGTTTAGAAGATACACCGTGGTGGGGGGGGGGCAGTGGCAATAAATGAATAAAAACCTAAAGCTAACCTGGACTTGGAAGAGATCTAGTGTTGGATAGCCATAGCCAGCTAGCTAACACAGCATCCCTCTCTGTTACATTTACATTTACATTTAAGTCATTTAGCAGACGTATGCTAACCTAGCTAGCTGCATTCGCTAGCTAGGTAAGTGAGCTATAACATACCTGATTCAACTCATTGAGGGCCTGATGATTACTTGACAAGTTGAATCAGGCGCGCTTTTCCGGAGCTACAATAAAAATGTGTACAGTTGAGGGTATATTAGGATCAGAGTTAGGAATCACTGATATTGAACAACGTACTGTCTATCTATGGGAACAATTGCAACCTTTTTGAAAGCAACATTACTCAAATTAATTAAATAAATGATAATGAACATCATAATACCTGTAATGCTCGTCTCCTGCAGCCTAATTGTCATCTCCTTATTTTCATACATGTCCTAAATTACAAGGGTTGGATTTGCAATAAACAATTTAATATGTCAGAATCAGCCAGCCTGCAGGGGGAATACGAAACAAGAAACAAAGTAAATTTGAGAAATCTAAACGAGGTTCTAATCTAAAATCTAAAATCTAAACGAGGTTCTAATCTAAAATCTAAAATCTAAATGAGGTTCTAATCTAAAATCTAAAATCTAAACGAGGTTCTAATCTAAAATCTAAAATCTAAACGAGGTTCTAATCTAAAATCTAAAATCTAAACGAGGTTCTAATCTAAAATCTAAAATCTAAACGAGGTTCTAATCTAAAATCTAAAATCTAAACGAGGTTCTAATCTAAAATCTCAAATCTAAACGAGGTTCTAATCTAAAATCTAAAATCCCTAATGCGATGCGGACATGGCAACATTTTAGTTAATATATATCTGTTTTCAATAAGTGAATAGAAATTTTAACTGTTGGATATCTTAACATGGGCTGGATTCCAATAGGAATTACAATTCACTTTGCAAGCCAGCATAATATGACTTGCAGGTAGGTTTGCAAAATTCTGGGGATTTTTTACAAATTTCCCAGGATTTCTGGGAATTTGGGGAAAGGAATTGGAATTTTGCAACACTACATGCAGGCCTGATGGATTTCTGGGAATGTTGGTAAAGTAACTGGAACAATGAGTTTCAGGCCACTGTATAAGGCTAAAACTAAGCCTCAAAAAAAGCCCTTGTGAAATATGTAATGTATTGTCATAAAGAGTTTCATTTTCATTATAACAGGTCATTTTATTTGTTAGATTTTTCAAATTCTTTACAGGTAAAATGTCACAAGTTCAAATTAAATAATTATTTTCAAAATAATAATCGATTTAAATCAATAAGCAATTAATTAAAATCAGGCAATAATTTTGTGTTGTGGCAAGGTATACAGAAGATAGCCCTTTTTGGTAAAAGACCAAGTTCATATTATGGCAAGAACAGCTCAAATAAACAAAGAGTAACGACAGTCCATAATTACTTGAAGGTAAAGTCAATACGGGACGTTTCAAGAACTTTGAACATTTCTTCAAGTGCAGTCAAAAAAAACAAGCACTATGGTGAAACTGCCTCTCATGAGGACCGCCACAAGAATTTGAAGACCCAGGGTTACCTCTGCCACTTAAGATAAGTTCATTGGAGTTGCCAGCCTCAGAAATTGCATCCCAAATAAATGATTCACAGAGTTCAAGTAACAGACACATCTCAACATCAACTGTTCAGAGGAGACTCAATCAGAGGGATTCAATCCAGCAGCCTTTCAGTTACTGCCCCAACGCTCTAACCACTAGGCTACCAAGTACACCAATAAGAAGAAAATACATACTTGGGCCAAGAAACATGAGCAATAGACCTTTTGCACAACGTACTGTAGCAATGGCCACTTCAGCTCAACTTCCTACCAGATACATAGCTTCCTCTCCCGATTGCGTCTTGTCAGCCTGATTGTGGCCATACTAGCCACGAAGTCGCTTGTTCTATTATTAATGGAAGACACATCCATGGCACTGTTTTACACAAGGTGCTTGCAAGAGCTGCCAAGGACAACAGTGGCGGATGTACATCGTCTGGCCAAGGCAAGTAGCAAAGCACCAACCTCCATGTTGGAAAAAGGATTCACACTGTATGTCTCCAGTTACCTTTTCAATTATAAAGGTTAAGTGTAGCCAAGTTGCCTACCAGACCAGACAAGGGCCTTTATTCAAAGCTGTAACGTAGTTGAAGACATGCCTTTTACAATAGCTAGCTAACGTCATGATTGCTCATGATTGCTCATTGTTTTCATTCAAAACCGTTTGGAAGAGAGACAAAGTGACAGGGGAGGTCAGAATAAGGGCATGCTGCTGCAGGTTCATGAGGAAAAATGAGGAACCACACAGTTTGAGTGTAGGGTTAAAAGTCAGCTGTTTGTGACACACTTCATGCCGGTTACACAGTCAGAGATGAAGCCTTGTCTTAGCGTGAGAAGTTCCTGTCAATGGAGATCTGCATTAAGAGGCATCGCTTAGTCTAGGACTTAACCCATGTCTATGAAACCGTTCTTAGTGTAGTAATTGTTCATTCGTCTTCCTTGCTGTTTCTGTGAGCTCTGTTATGTTGAACACATTATATTACATTTAAACAAGGGCATATAGCCTTAATAGAAAAGTTTAAACCTGTATTGCTGTAATTAATTTAATGGCTGTTGCATGTTAAGCCAGTCACTTCTGTTTGCTGGTCGTGACACATGTTGAGAGATTTTATAGTCTAATAATTGTATTTTATATCCCCACGTAGGTTGTACTGAAGCCCTCTGAGCCAGTAACAATGACACAGCACTGCATTATGCAACCACACAGTTGCATTACTATTCCAGTCTGCACCCTTTTCCCAGATGGGAACACCAGTCGTCCCACAGATACACGGAGGCCGAGCAGCAGTGGCATAAGCCAAGGACTATGGTATGTTTTACAGCTTTACCACGTATCAACATCATATGGTTATAATCACATCATCATGCTAAGAAATGATTTAATGAAAACTTAAATCGTCTCATGATTAGATTTAGAATAGTGCCCTTGTACTGTCTTTTTACATGGTCTGAAACCTGGGCCCATAGGCAAAATGACCATCACCAAGCCCACCGAAAAGCGAATGGCAGAAGGAGGGATTAGGTGAGTGTTCCTAATAGCCAATATAGTATAATATATACGAATAGCTGGTCATGTCCTATTACACTTTGACTATATAAAATGATTTCATTCAGGTGGTTTCTAGTACATTGTTCAGATTGGCTAACCACCGCGGCTGCTTTGCTTTGCAGAAGTACACTCTACAGCTCCCTTCTTGGACCGCTCCTTGACCTCTCAGTTCTCCTGATAGATGATGCATACAATAACTTTGACCTTGTATCCAAGCCATTGATCTGCAGCATGGGGATGTCTGCTGAAAAGCTTTTAGTCGATTCACTTACCAGCAGCCTCCAATCAATACGCGACACATAGTTCACCATAAGGAGACACCACCATTCCCTTCACTGCTACAGACTGGAGAGCAACATTCAAGGCTGCACATTTGTGCTCAGAGATGAAGACCAGCTTCATATATAGTCTCTTCAGGCGAGCTTCGCAACAGCCATAAAATAGAGGAAACTACTAGAGAACAGAGTGCTGTCTGACTGGCAGGGGCTCTGGAAACCAAGAATGACCTAGTCACGGTTCCGAGAGGCTTGCCATGTGACAGGGCTGACATCCGCAGACAATCTAGCTGAAAGGATCCTCAAAGGCACAGCACCAACAGCTGACATGAATTAATAAATAAATTATTTGAAATAATGATGTTACATTTTTTCTGTTTTCTTGTCACTGTAAATAAAAAGTCTTTACAACATGTTGTGTTTGCAGTATAGCGGTGGTGTTTATTATCAGTACATGGACTACAGGGTGTTAGACAATGTGGAAGGTCACAGCAAAAAAAAGGAAAGATGCATTGCAGTAGTAGCTCATTGCTCCTTGGCCCATGCCTTCACAAGAGGCCCACACTGGTAGTTTGTGAGAAGGCAAGCCACAGTCCAGATGCAGTTTATGCTTCCCACCCGTGACATGGGAATCTCTGACTAAAACAGCTTGTTCAGTTTAATTCTGCCAATTAATCTCTCAATGTGGACTCTAAGATGGGCAATCTCTTGCGTTGGATGGACCTGTGCTGCTGGCATTTGGCTTTGTTTAGACAGAAAGGGGGGACGGTAGACCTTGCCTGGCACACAGTCATCAATCAGGAACCCCTTGTCTGCCATCACTGCCATGTCTTCAGTGAGCAAGCCAAACAGTCTTGATTGTTTGAATAGCTCTTTGTCACTGATGGAGCCAGCATACAATTCTGGCACAAAAGTAACTGCTCCATGTGGGGCCATCCCAAGCAGGCCTTTCAAGGTACAGTGGGACTTGTAATGAGAGTACATCTCACTGTGTAGAGGGAGACGCTGGCTGTTGGCATCTCAACTCGGTACAGTCAATGATGACTTGGGTGTCTGGACACCTACTGGACTCCTTCGGCAACACAGCCTTGACATCTTCCGAACTCGGAATTCCACGTTGGGAACTCTGGCCTCTTTCTAGAGCTCTGACCTGAAGATCACTGACGTCGTTAAGATTCAACCTTATTTTTGTCAGAGTTCCCAGTTATCTTGAAAGCACCATAAATTCAGAGAATGCCAGACTTTGATGACAAAATTTGCCCACGAAGGACCGCCGCTCCACCTTCCTGTTCAAGTGAGCAACAACAAGGTGAGTCTAAAAATATCTTGCTGCTGCATACATGATGTAATATGCCAGGGAGATATGTATACTGTAGCTAAGAAAGTAATACTAAGTGTATGTTGTGTAGTAATATGCCAGGGAGATATGTATACTGTAGCTAAGAAAGTATTACTAAGTGTATGTTGTGTAGCAAGCTGTTAGCATCCCATGTGCCTCACCCTAATCATTTGCTCCCTTTTCCCCTCAGAATTTAGCCAACTGTTCTGACTTGCTGGATCACATTTAGCCTATAGCCTGTTTTAGAGAATTGTAATCATTTAATATTGTAAGAGCTTTCATTGTCTGCTTATATGCCCCCTTTATTTATTATACACGGTATATAGGGAAAATACTGTCAGAAATGCCCATGTTCTGAATTATGTTGCTGTACTGTCGTGGATAATTGGATAATTTGTCACGCTATCCTGTGTTTTGTTGCTTAAAAATAGTCTCTTGTTAAATGCTAGTGTTTTTGCTAACCTGATAGAAACTTGTCTTTGTGTGACTTAGTCATAAGACTGGGTGTACAGCTAAGATCCGTCTAGGTGCAGCCTGTGAGACATCCCGTGGGTTTACTGTCTGCAGGAAGTCACCTGTGTGTATACGGTTGAGCCCTCGTCGTATCAACCTCGGGCTATCTTAAACTGAACTGACAAACCAATCGCCTTTTACACTATGTTCGGCCCCTATTTCCACACATCTGCTAACTGCCACGTAGACAAAAGAGGTTGTACTTTTTCTTCAAGAGCTGAAACCCAACTATGATTTGACCTGGATCCAGACCATGAAGGACAGGAATTCTCGTGTGACCAGGTGGTACCTAGAGCTCCAGCCCTTCAGGTTCTGTGTCCGTCACAAGGCAGGAAAAGAGAATGTCACGGCGGACTACCTATCAAGGCTCCCGAACCTGGTCGCTTCAGGAGAGGAGGAAGGTAATGTGAAGTAGAAGTCCGTCACTGGCCGCGGGCAGCATTTGGTACTTTAACACACGCACACATTCATCACTCCTCCCTGCTCCGTTATGAGATAACATTGTTCTGTTCCTCTCTCTCTCTATCTCTGTAGCTTCCGGGTATGCTGGATAAGGACCGGAGCTAAGGGAATTGGGCTGGCTTTGTAGTGCCTGGTTCATTCATGTAAATGGGCATATTGAAAGACACTGTCAGTAGTGATGTAATGTTGTAAATGTTATATTGGGATATTGCTTCATAAAAAAACGTGTTGCAATGTATATCCTGTAGTATGTTTAGTTAATGGAAAATGTAGGTTTGACTAGGTAATTGCTTAATTAATTAGTGTTAATTGTTCTAAGGGGGGGGCTAGCCTTACAAAAGGAGCCTCTCTTTCAGTTCATGGAGAGGCATTTTGGATTGAGCTGTGGATGGAGTAGCATTGTTTTTTAGCTGGCCCATAAGGTATATGTTTGATGGCAGTACTGTTGTTTTTTATTTTGATAGAGGTTTTCCAGTATTGCCTTCTGGCCTACTCTACATGACACTATGCACTGTTGAAGTGCATGGTTAACTGCTCCATTTTTGCAAATCTTATAATAAAGTTTTTGTTAGAAAATTCTGCAGTCTCTCTTCCCTTCTAACAAATCAAATCCCCTACAGCACATATCAAAAGTGCTGAACAAATTGTTATATTGACCATGCCTGTCCTAGCTCGCTCATTAATGTCTTAATCGAAATGATGGATAGCCTCTTATCCACTCGTAGTCCACTTACGCAAAAGTTTGTACATCTCAATTGTCAGTATAAACCACATTTGTTTAAGTAAGTCAGCCATATCAGCTATGAGGCTGAATGAACTGTTTCGCTGGCAGACAAGGCTCCGCTGACAGCCAGGTTCTGCAGTGGTAAGGTGTTGGGACTGCTGTTGGGACAGCTTTATGTAGGCCCTAACCGTTTGTGGGCTCAAACAATAACATGGTATTCTTTCACTGTATTAGCTACTGTAAATTGGACAGTGTTTTAGGGTAGTTTGTGAACACCACCATGTTTGTTTTTTCGCGTCAACCAAAGATAAATATAGGAGACAAGATGAGTTTGGTCTGTTTTCAGTATGTATGTTGAATGGGGGTGTGTCATCTATGATCATTCACTTCTCTTTATTCACTTGCGGAAGTTTACTTGAAAGATGAGTGAACCATTTCCTCACCTAATTTTGTTATAACATCTTTGGTTTTACAGACGTTTACGTGACACCCAGAATATATTGGATAATGTCAACAAACATGGCATCACACATATTGTAGCTAACTTAGCAGAAGCTCATCATAATCAGTACAACCTTCAAAAAAGTATTTTACACACATCATAGGTGTCCATGACAATCTATGTAACAATCGGAATGCATGATTTGTCACCAGTAATTGTTAATGTGAATAAAACTATAAATACATTACGCTCCATACATACATACTGTATGCTACAGTATAATCAACAACACTGTCACGACTTCCACCGAAGGCAGCGCTCGGCGCCGGGCCTATTAGCTGCCACCGATCCCTTTTCTCTTTTGTTTGTTTTTGTCTGTCTTATGTTCACCTGTGTCTAGTTTAGGCTAATCGGTGGGGTATTTAATCTCGCCCTACCCGCTAGGTTTTGTCTGTCTTATGTTCACCTGTGTCTAGTTTAGGCTAATCAGTGGGGTATTTAATCTCGCCCTACCCGCTAGGTTTTGTCTGTCTTGTGTCCACCTGTGTCTAGTTTAGGCTAATCAGTGGGGTATTTCATCTCGCCCTACCCGCTAGGTTTTGTCTGTCTTATGTTCACCCGTGTCTAGTTTAGGCTAATCAGTGGGGTATTTCATCTCGCCCTACCCGCTAGGTTTTGTCTGTCTTATGTTCACCCGTGTCTAGTTTAGGCTAATCAGTGGGGTATTTCATCTCGCCCTACCCGCTAGGTTTTGTCTGTCTTATGTTCACCCGTGTCTGGTTCAGGCTAATCAGTGGGGTATTTAATCTCTCCCTACCCGCTAGGTTTTGTCTGTCTTATGTTCACCCGTGTCTAGTTTAGGCTAATCAGTGGGGTATTTAATCTCGCCCTACCCGCTAGGTTTTGTCTGTCTTGTGTTCACCTGTGTCTAGTTTAGCTAATCAGTGGGGTATTTAATCTCGCCCTACCCGCTAGGTTTTGTCTGTCTTATGTTCACCCGTGTCTAGTTTAGGCTAATCAGTGGGGTATTTAATCTCGCCCTACCCGCTAGGTTTTGTCTGTCTTATGTTCACCCGTGTCTAGTTTAGGCTAATCAGTGGGGTATTTAATCTCGCCCTACCCGCTAGGTTTTGTCTGTCTTGTGTCCACCTGTGTCTAGTTTAGGCTAATCAGTGGGGTATTTCATCTCGCCCTACCCGCTAGGTTTTGTCTGTCTTATGTTCACCCGTGTCTAGTTTAGGCTAATCAGTGGGGTATTTCATCTCGCCCTACCCGCTAGGTTTTGTCTGTCTTATGTTCACCCGTGTCTAGTTTAGGCTAATCAGTGGGGTATTTCATCTCGCCCTACCCGCTAGGTTTTGTCTGTCTTATGTTCACCCGTGTCTAGTTCAGGCTAATCAGTGGGGTATTTAATCTCTCCCTACCCGCTAGGTTTTGTCTGTCTTATGTTCACCCGTGTCTAGTTTAGGCTAATCAGTGGGGTATTTAATCTCGCCCTACCCGCTAGGTTTTGTCTGTCTTGTGTTCACCTGTGTCTAGTTTAGCTAATCAGTGGGGTATTTAATCTCGCCCTACCCGCTAGGTTTTGTCTGTCTTATGTTCACCGTGGACAGTGCAGTTAGATTAACAATACTTTAAGCTTTCTGCCCATATCAGATATGTCTATGTCCTGGGATTTTTTTGTTTGTTACTTGCAACCTCATGCTTATCATATTAGCCCACGTTAGCTCAACCGTTCCGCGCGCGAGGTTAATGTATTGTTTAGGTTAAATATAGGTTAATGTATTGTTTAGGTTAAATATAGGTTAATGTATTGTTTAGGTTAAATATAGGTTAATGTATTGTTTAGGTTAAATATAGGTTAATGTATTGTTTAGGTTAAATATAGGTTAATGTATTGTTTAGGTTAAATATAGGTTAATGTATTGTTTAATGTATTGTTTAGTGTTTTGTTGTGTTGTGTAGTGGCTTTGCTGGCATGCATCAACACTTTTTGGGGGAGTTTGCCCCACCAAGATTTACATGCTAAAATCGCCACTGAGTCACAACAGGTGTAAATATATGAGTCGTGACAGTGTTATGACCATATTTTGACAGGTTATGACAAGTTATGTCAGCTGTTATGACATATTGTATTATGACTGTATCATAACGTGTTATAACACTTCGTGTCAAGTAAAGTGTTACCGTAATATATTATAAAAATAAAGCGAACTGGATGGAATATGGGGGAAAATGCACCAAATTCGTTGTTAATATTGAACATAGAAATGCTACGCAAAATAAATGACAGAAACTTGTTACAAATGATGTCATCCATGATTCACCAAACAATATTTTGAAAGAGGAAGCACAATACTTTAAGGATATCTTCTCATTTCAGTCTCCTCTATCCCCACTAACTTAAATGAAAATTAAGGATTTTTTTCCTAATAATAGTTTTAAATTAACCGCTATACAGAAATATGCTAAATTGCAGAGGAGGAACTTCTTGATGCAATTAAAGCCTTTAAGTCTGGGAAAACTCCAGGCCTGGATGGAATACCAGTTGAGGTATATCAAACAATTTTCGCTGTACTCAGAGGTCCACTATTTGCATGTCTTAACCACTCCTATGAAAAATGCTAGATTATCAGATACTCAGCGAGAAGGTCTGATTGTACTATTACTGAAACAGGACCCAGGTGGTAAGTATAAAGATACAGTCCACCTAAAAAACTGCAGACCCCTTACACTTCAGTGTTGGATTCAGAAATCCTAGCAAAATGCATAGCGTATAGAACTAAAAAGTTATTTTTGGATATTATTCATCCCAATCAGACAGGTTTTTTTTACATGGACAATGCATTGGAGATAATATAAGACAAGTACTGGGAACAATAGAACACTATTAAAATCTTGGAAACCGTGCCTGGTATTCATAGCTGATTTTGAAAAGGTCTTAGATAAAGTACAACTACAAATGATATATAAATGCCTGGACTATTTTAATTTTGGGCTCTCTTATACAATGGGTTAAAGTTATGTATAGTAACCCCAGGTTTAAAATAGAAAATAATGGCTACTTCTCAGAAAGCATTAATCATTTGACTCCTACCAAAAACAACGTGCGTGATCATTCTACAGTGGTCCCTTCAGTGTACGCTCAAACCGGTGTGATTAGAACGCTTATTTAGAACATCCAGTTTCAATTACATTTACATTTACATTTAAGTCATTTAGCAGACGCTCTTATCCAGAGCGACTTACAAATTGACACAGTAGTCAGTGTTTTAGCTGGCCACACTTTTTTCAGAAACATTATGCAAAAACACAATCCTTACGAAGTCATGTCCTTGAATGTGAGCAGTTTATTTTTGCAATGCAAAAATGCAAAGTTCAGACATTCACAGAAGTACTGACAGCATAACACAATTATCCAAACCCGAAAATGTAGGTTACATTAGTCCTAGTACTAACTGAGATAAGATTGATGCAACACAAGCGGTCATATTTAGCTAACTCTCAGATGACAGAAACCACAGTATGAATGAGCTAATAGCAATTGCTATTTACCATTCATCACATCATGGGTGAGCTCACTATTGATCTAAATAATTAAGTAAAAAACTTTCAAAAAATCTCAAATTATCCGACAATGGGTAGTTTGTGAACACCACCATGTTTGTTTTTTCGCGTCAACCAAAGATAAATATAGGAGACAAGATGAATTTGGTCTGTTTTCAGTATGTATGTTGAATGGGGGTGTGTCATCTATGATCATTCACTTCTCTTTATTCACTTGCGGAAGTTTACTTGAAAGATAAGTGAACCATTTCCTCACCTAATTTTGTTATAACATCTTTGGTTTTACAGACGTTTACGTGACACCCAGAATATATTGGATAATGTCAACAAACATGGCATCACACATACTGTAGCTAACTTAGCAGAAGCTCATCATAATCAGTACAACCTTCAAAAAAGTATTTTACACACATCATAGGTGTCCATGACAATCTATGTAACAATCGGAATGCATGATTTGTCACCAGTAATTGTTAATGTGAATAAAACTATAAATAAATTACGCTCCATACATACATACTGTATGCTACAGTATAATCAACAACACTGTCACGACTTCCACCGAAGGCGGCGCTCGGCGCCGGCCTATTAGCTGCCACCGATCCCTTTTCTCTTTTGTTTGTTTTTGTCTGTCTTGTGTTCACCCGTGTCTAGTTTAGGCTAATCAGTGGGATATTTAATCTCGCCCGTGTCTAGTTTAGGCTAATCAGTGGGGTATTTAATCTCGCCCGTGTCTAGTTTAGGCTAATCAGTGGGGTATTTAATCTCGCCCGTGTCTAGTTTAGGCTAATCAGTGGGGTATTTAATCTCGCCCGTGTCTAGTTTAGGCTAATCAGTGGGGTATTTAATCTCGCCCGTGTCTAGTTTAGGCTAATCAGTGGGGTATTTCATCTCGCCCATGTCTAGTTCAGGCTAATCAGTGGGGTATTTAATCTCGCCCGTGTCTAGTTTAGGCTAATCAGTGGGGTATTTAATCTCGCCCGTGTCTAGTTTAGGCTAATCAGTGGGGTATTTAATCTCGCCCGTGTCTAGTTCAGGCTAATCAGTGGGGTATTTAATCTCGCCCGTGTCTAGTTCAGGCTAATCAGTGGGGTATTTAATCTCGCCCGTGTCTAGTTTAGGCTAATCAGTGGGGTATTTAATCTCGCCCGTGTCTAGTTTAGGCTAATCAGTGGGGTATTTAATCTCGCCCGTGTCTAGTTCAGGCTAATCAGTGGGGTATTTAATCTCGCCCGTGTCTAGTTCAGGCTAATCAGTGGGGTATTTAATCTCGCCCGTGTCTAGTTTAGGCTAATCAGTGGGGTATTTAATCTCGCCCGTGTCTAGTTCAGGCTAATCAGTGGGGTATTTAATCTCGCCCGTGTCTAGTTTAGGCTAATCAGTGGGGTATTTAATCTCGCCCGTGTCTAGTTCAGGCTAATCAGTGGGGTATTTAATCTCGCCCGTGTCTAGTTTAGGCTAATCAGTGGGGTATTTAATCTCGCCCGTGTCTAGTTCAGGCTAATCAGTGGGGTATTTAATCTCGCCCGTGTCTAGTTCAGGCTAATCAGTGGGGTATTTAATCTCGCCCGTGTCTAGTTCAGGCTAATCAGTGGGGTATTTAATCTCGCCCGTGTCTAGTTCAGGCTAATCAGTGGGGTATTTAATCTCGCCCGTGTCTAGTTTAGGCTAATCAGTGGGGTATTTCATCTCGCCCGTGTCTAGTTCAGGCTAATCAGTGGGGTATTTAATCTCGCCCGTGTCTAGTTCAGGCTAATCAGTGGGGTATTTAAACCCGGTTTTGTGCGGGATTGTTTGTGTTACTGTCGTTACCGTCGTTGGCTTGGGTTGCGGTTTTCCCTGTTAACCAGTTGAAGCTATGGGGGCGCTATTTCATTATTGGATAAAAAAAACTTCCCGTTTTAAGCGCAATATTTTGTCACGAAAAGATGCTCGACTATGCATATAATTGGAAAGAAAACACTCTGACGTTTTCAAAACTGCAAAGATATTATCTGTGAGTGCCACGGAACTCATGCTACCTGCGAAACCAAGATGAAACCAAGATGAAACCTCAAACAGGAAATGAGCAGAATTTTTGAAGCTCTGTTTTTCTATCGTCTCCTTATATGGCTGTGAATGTGCCGTGAACGAGCTTATGCTCTCTGCCGTTCGTCCAAGATGTCTGCAGCATTGTGACGTATTTGTAGGCATATCATTGGAAGATTGGCCATAAGAGACTACATTTGCCAGGGGTCCGCCCGGTGTCCTTTGTCTAAGTTGGTGCGTAATTCCCAGCTGCAATCATTTTACCATGCGATTCAGAGGGAGAAGCATACTTCCACGAACGATATATCTTTGAAGAGATATGTAGAAAAACACCTTGAGGATTGATTCTAAACAACGTTTGCCATGTTTCAGTTGATATCATGGAGTTATTTTGGAAAAGGTTCGGCGTTTTTATAACTGAATTTTCGTTTTTTTTTCGTAGCCAAACATGACGCAGAAAACGGACCGATTTCTCCTGCACAAATAATCTTTCAGGAAAACTGAACATTTGCTATCTAACTGAGAGTCTCCTCATTGAAAACATCCGAAGTTCTTCAAAGGTAAATAATTTATTTGAATGTTTTTCTGTTTTTTGTGAAAATGTTGCCTGCTAATGCTAACGCTAAATGCTAATGCTAAATGCTAATGCTAAATGCTAACGCTAAATGCTAAATGCTAGTTTTGCTATGGTTGAGAAGCATATTTTTGAAAATCTGAGATGACAGTGTTGTTAACAAAAGGCTAAGCTTGAGAGCTAACATATTGATTTCATTTAATTTGCGATTTTCATGAATAGTTAACGTTGCGTTATGGTAATGGGCTTGAGGCTGTAGTCACGATCCCGGATCCGGTTTGGCTCGACGCAAAAAGTTAAGCAGGTTTATTTCACGGGACTGTTTTTCCAGCACGTTAGTTTAGTCAGAGGAGTGTGTTCCTCTGTTTTCGACTAGACTACGTTCCTGTTTTCTAGTGGCTGCTTTTTTGTACCTCTCCCGTTTGTTGGTGGACCAGTAAATGAAACGCCCTTCTTGAAATTCTTGCTCTATTGCGCCTGACTCCACACCCACCTCTCCTAGGGAGATACTGACAAACACGATATACAGAAAATAAGGCACTTAGTTTGATAAGAACGCACACATGTCCAAAGTTATTCATCGTAAGGAAAACAACAATGAAGGCAATGTGAATGCCAGTCGAGAAATGTGCCAGGGGGAAAAAGTTTGTTCAAGACTGTGCAAATGTCTGCATACTTGATCTGCGGGAGGAAAAAAAGTGCTTGGGTTCTCCTTGAAGAGAGTAGTTTGTCCGGCTCAGGAAAGCCTCAAACATAAATGTTTTATTTAGTCATAGCCCAGTTTACCTATTTACTTATGGCCAAACTACTTCTTTTTTTTTAACTATAAGAGCAAAAAATATTCTACTTCATTTGGAACGGCAAGCCAGATAGCCAATTCCATGGCACATGGTTCAAGAACTGATACACAAAACGATTCCTGATTTAAAGCTTAGAGTTTTTACATTTAAATTATTTTACAACATTTTTGCAACCAATAGAATGTTATGCTCTGCAGATTTTGCTGTGAAGAGACATATTCATTCGATCGCTTGTTTTGGTACTGCACATATTTAGCTTGTTTTTGATCACAGATTCGCAAATGTCTGAAAAATTTTAACATTTACCTAAAACTAACTCTGCAAATAGCACTGCTTCGTAACTTGAAAAGCTGTCAAGTTTACTCCCGTTCCCCCTCTCCTGCAAGTTGTTTCATTACTACGCACACCTGCCACTATCATTACACACACCTAAACCTCTTGACACTCATCTGGACTCCATCACCTTCCTGATTACCTCCCATGTATCTGTCACTCCCCTTGATTCTTTCCTCAGGCATTATTGATTCTGTTTCTGTATTTCATGCCTGTAGCTACTCGTGTTTCTTGTTTTGTTCAATGTTCTGGTATATATTAAATTCACTCCCTGAATTTGCTTCCCGATTCTTAGCCTCACCAAGGGGCAGCAACAGGGATTTTATATTTTTTTCACTGGTGATGTCGGGTCTAAGTGCCGCTGCCGTAGCAACCAGTGATGCCTCAGCTGGCTCGTCAGGCTTAAGTAGGATGATCAGAAAGTCGTGCTGAGGGGAGCTTCAGGAGCCATCGTGATCCCTTTTACAAGGATGAGAGGAGAGAATGAGAATATAAGGGCCCAAGTGGCTCCTTATAAGGATGGAGGGGCTCACCTCATTTGCCACTTGATGTTGTGTGATTGGTCTCTTTGTCAGTTGTGATCACCAGAGCGACTCCCACTGTGAGATATCAAAACGAGTGATTGAAAGAGAACCAACCCAATATAAATCAAATCAAATCAAATTTATTTATATAGCCCTTCGTACATCAGCTGATATCTCAAAGTGCTGTACAGAAACCCAGCCTAAAACCCCAAACAGCAAGCAATGCAGGTGTAGAACCCCTCATACACCTTGTATAGTGTACCCATAGGGCCTTGTTCTCCCCCTATGAAATGCTGCTTTCCCCTTTAGCTGTTGTTAGTGGAATACAACAGATGTGTTTGTTCAATTATTGTCTTGCATCTCTCTCTCTCTCTAAGACACTGTGATGAACAAGATAGCAATATCTATTGGTTTAATTAGAAGTCCTCTACCATGCAGGAGGGGCTGATTAATGTCTCTCAACAAGAGGACCAATCACTCCCGCTAAATCAAGGGCTCTGGATGACTGAGAGGCATGCTGAAGAGGTGACCTGCTACATATCTGTGATCTGAATTTCAACCACTTAACAGAACGCACACAGACATACAGTAGGAGTGAACACTCGTACACACACAAACACATACACACTAGGGTTTAATATTTCACCAGTATTTTTACAAATGTTCGATCCTGAGAATAAATAGCTTTTCTCCTGGGTAACCCTGTGTTTCCCGCCAAAACTGAAAGTGTCATTCAAAAGCATTACAAAACATATCAATAAGCCTATGTCTGGATTTGATCAGCCACATGCTACCTGAGCCTGATGAGCCATACATTACATACATTTTATGAGCACTACATTAAAGACATTCAATGAGCCAAGCCCCAAAAGGCCCAAATGATTGTGCCAGTATCCAATACATACATGATATAGGCTAATGAACATTACGCGTTGAATGAAAAGCATAAAAGCCCATGGATGTAGCTAGCTGTATGCTCTCCTGTGTAAATAAATTAAACTGGGCTAATCTTTTTGAGTGTGAACTGTATTACTGTACCTCTATTGCATTATACTGTATTATATGGACTGGAATTACCCACATCTTTCAAACCTTGATAAAGCAGGGAGAGAACATGGGATTCTGGTGCAGCACATGCGGCCTTCAAAGTTACAATTACAGGTTAGCAAATTAGATTCCGATTTTTAAATATAATAGGGCCTATTTGTATAATTAGTAGGCTGACTCGTAATATTTCATATCATTTTATTAGCATACCTCCTCTTTCTCTCGCTATTGTTGCTTTGTTTCTTCCTCGCTTTCAGCAGTTAAATGAAATATGTTTCGTTGTCCTTATCTTCATCCTTCTAAGACATCCTTGAATAACTTCTTATGGCTGCAATCCCGTTAACGGGAGCGATTTGACAACAGCCAGTTAAAGTGTAGGGCGCCATTTTCAAAACATCAAAAATCTCATAATTAAAATTCCTCAAACATACATGTGTCTCATACCATTTTAAAGCGATTCTCATTGTTAATCCCACCAAAGTGTCCGATTTCAAATATGCATTTCAGCAAAAGCACTACAAACGATTATGTTAGGTCTCCACCAAACCGCAATAAGCACAGCTATTTTCCAGCGAAATATAGCATTCACAAAAAGCAGACATAGAGATAAAATGAATCACTAACCTTCAATTATCTTCATCATATGACACTCATAGGACTTCATGTTACACAATACATGCATGTTTTGTTTAATAAAGTTCATATTTATATAAAAAGATCTGAGTTTACATTGGCGTGTTAAATTCACTAGTTCCAAAAACATCAAGTGATTTTGCATAGCCACATCGTTTCAACAGAAATACTCATCATAAATGGAGATGATAATACAAGTTATACACATGGAATTATAGATATACCTCTCCTTAATAAAACCGCTGTGTCAGATTTCAAAAAGTTTACGGAAAAAGCAACACATGCAATAATCTGCGACGGCGCTCAGAACAGAAGCCAAATTAGCCGCCATGTTGGAGTCAACAGAAACCAGAAAATACATGATAAATGTTTCCCTACCTTTGATGAGCTTCATCAGAATGCAGTCCTTGATTTGTTCAAAAATGTCCATTATTTATGTCCAATTAGCTACTTTGGATAGCTTATTTGGTAAACAATTTCCAAAGTCACAAAGCGCATCCACTATAACGTGACGAAATGTCGAAAAGTTCCGTAACCATCAGTAGAAACATGTCAAACGATGTACTGAATCAATCTTTAGAATGTTGTTTACATATATCTTGAATAACATTCCAACCGGAGAATTAGAATGACTTCAGATGACCGGTGGAACGCAGGTTCTTCCCCTGTGAACGTGCATAGTGAAAGCATGGTCAACTCGAGGCATTGGTGACTATTTCCTGTCTCCTTCTCCCCCCCTTCACATTAGAGTCATCAGACAAAGTTCTATTGACTGTTGACATCTAGTGGAAGGCGTAGGAAGTGAAAACTTATCCATATCTCGCTGTAATTTCAATGAGAGCTTGGTTGAAAATCTGCCACCCCCAGAAGAAATACAAACAGGAAGTGGAATTTCTTAGGTTTTTGCCTGCAATATGAGTTCTGTTATACTCACAGACATAATTCAAACAGTTTTAGAAACTTCTGAGTGTTTTCTATCCAATACCAATAATACTATGCATATATTAGCAACTGAGACTGAGGAGCTGGCCGTTTACAATGGGCACCTTTTCATCCAAGCTACTCAATGCCCCTGCAGCCATAAAAAGATAATATACAGTTGAAGTCGGATGTTAACATACACCTTAGCCAAATACATTTCAACTCAGTTTTTCACAATTCCTGACATTTAATCCTAGTAAAAATCCCTGTTTTAGGTCAGTTAAGATCACAACTTTTTTTTAAATAATGTGAAATGTCAGAATAATAGTAGAGAGAATGATTTATTTCAGCTTAACTTTCTTTCATCACATTCCCAGTGGGTCAGAAGTTTACATACACTCAATTAGTATTCAGTTGCATTGCCTTTAAATTATTTAACTTGGGTCAAATGTTTTGGATAGCCTTCCACAAGCTTCCCACAATAAGTTGGGTGAATTTTGGTCCATTGCTCCTGACAGAGCTGGTGTAACTGAGTCAGGTTTGTATGCCTCCTTGCTTGCACATGCTTTTTCAGTTCTGCCCACAAATGTTCCATAGGATTGAGGTCAGGGCTTTGTGATGGCCACTCCAATACCTTGACTTTGTTGTCCTTAAACCATTTTGCCACAACTTTGGAAGTATGCTTGGGGTCATTGTCCATTTGGAAGACCCATTTGTGTCCAAGCTTTAACCTCCTGACTGATGTCTTGAGATGTTGCTTCAATATATCCGCATAATTTTCCATCCTCATGATGTTATCTATTTTGTGAAGTGCACCAGTCCCTCCTGCAGCAAAGCAACCCCACAACATGATGCTGCTACCCCCGTGCTTCACGGTTGGGATGGTGTTCTTCGGCTTGCAAGCCACCCCCTTTTTCCTCCAAACATAACGGTGGTCATTATGGCCAAACAGTTCTATTTTTGTTTTTAATCAGACCAGAGGACATTTCTCCAAAAAGTACAATCTTTATCCCCATGTGCAGTTGCAAACCATAGTCTGGCTTTTTTTATGGCGGTTTTGGAGCAGTGCCTTCTTCTATCAATGTCTTAGTTCCTCCCCCTCGCGTCCTAGGATAGTCCACCCTCGCCGCCGACCATGGCCTAGTAGTCCTCACCCAGAACCCCACTGGACTGAGGGGCAGCTGGGACTGAGGGGCAGCTCGGGACTGAGGGGCAGCTCGGGACTGAGGGGAAGCTCAGCACTGAGGGGAAGCTCAGCACTGAGGGGAAGCTCAGCACTGAGAGGAAGCCCAGCACTGAGAGGAAGCCCAGCACTGAGAGGAAGCTCAGCACTGAGAGGAAGCTCATGCAGGTAGTTGGATCCGGCAGATCCTGGCTGGCTGGCGGATCTGGAAGAGTCTGCTTGACTGGCAGATCTGGAAGAGTCTGGTTGACTGGCAGATCTGGAAGAGTCTGGTTGACTGGCAGATCTGGAAGAGTCTGGCTGACTGGCAGATCTGGAAGAGTCTGGCTGACTGGCAGATCTGGAAGAGTCTGGCTGACTGGCGGATCCTGGCAGACTGACGGATCTGGCTGCTCCATGCTGACTGGCGGCTCTGGCTGCTCCATGTAGACTGACAGCTCTGGCGGCTTCTTGCAGACTGGCAGCTCTGGCGGCTCCTTGCAGACTGACAGCTCCTTGCAGACTGGCAGCTCCTTGCAGACTGGCAGCTCCTTGTAGACTGGCAGCTCCTTGCAGACTGACAGCTCTGGCTGCTCCATGCAGACTGGCAGCTCTGGCTGCTCCATGCAGACTGATAGCTCTGGCTGCTCCATGCAGACTGACATCTCTGGCTGCTCCATGCAGACTGACAGCTCTGGCTGCTCCATGCAGACTGACAGCTCTGGCTGCTCCCTGCAGACTGGCAGCCCTGGCTGCGCTGAACAGGCAGGAGACTCCAGCAGCGCTGTAGAGGAGGAAGGCTCTGGCTGTGCTGAACAGGCGGGAGACTCCGGCAGCGCAGGAGAGGAGAAAGGCTCCGGCAACGCTAAACAGGCGGGAGACTCCGGCAGCGCTGGAGAGGAGGAAGACTCTGATAGCGCTAGACAGGCAGGAGACTCCGGCAGCGCTGGAAAGGAGGAAGGCTCTGGCAGCGCTAAACAGGTGGGAGACTCCGACAGCGCTAAACAGGCGGGAGACTCCGACAGCACTGGAGAGGAGAAAGGCTCTGGCAGCGCTGAACAAGCGAGGCGCACTGACGGCCTGGTGCGTGGTGCTGACACTGGTGGTACTGGGCCGAGGACACGCACAGGAAGCCTGGTGCGGGGAGCTGCCACCGGAGGACTGGTGTGTGAAGGTGGCACAGGATGGACCGGACCGTGAAAGCGTACTGGAGAGCCTGAAAGCAGGACTGGCACAGGACGTGCAAGGCTAGGGAGGTGCACAGGAGGCCTGGTGCGTGTGGCTGGCACAATCTTCACCAGCCGACTAACAGGCACCTCAGGACGAGTATGGAGCGCTGACCCAGGTGCCATCAAATCCCCGACATGGTCCGCCGGGCGAATATCTTGCATACTACGCCAAATCAACTGCTCTCTCTCTTCACTCTCCTCCAATTCTATTAACACCTCCTCGAGTGTCTCCTCATCTCCCATCCGTGCACTCTCCTCCATTCTGTCCAATAATTCCTCGACCCTCTCAGACTCAGCCCTCAGCTTCGCCGATAGCTCCGATAACATCCATGGCTCCTTACGGTAAACAGGGGGAGTTGGCTCAGGTCTGAACCCTGACTCTGCCACACTCTCCCTGAGCCCCCCCCCAATACATTTTTGGGGCTGACTCTCGGGCTATCTTCTGCGCCGCTGTGCTTTTCTCTTCAACTCCATTCTCCTATAGCCCTCCTCGCACTGCTCCAGCGAATCCCAGGCGGGCTCCGGCACTCTCTCTGGGTCGACCGCCCACCTGTCTATCTCCTCCCAAGTAGTATAGTCCATACTCTTGCTGTCCATAACGTCCTCCCATGTCCATTCCTCCTTTCGCTGCTGTTTCTGTCGCTGCCTGTCACCACGCCGCTTGGTCCAGTTGTGGTGGGTGATTCTGTAACGGCATTCATCTGTTGAAAGAGGAGCGGACCAAAATGCAGCGTGGTGGTTACTCATGTTCTATATATATATATATATGGCTGTACAGTATATCAATATCAACATATATCAATATCTATTTTGGATGCAATTGATGGAGAGAGAGACTGCGAGACAGTGCTCGTCTGTGCACTGAATAAAACAAATATTAGAGTGATAGGCTGTTTTAAAACTCTGCTGGTGCAATTTAAAAAAGGAAATCTTTACAATAAAAAAGCAGGTGACCCCAAAAAGCCAGATGGAGATGGGTAAATTACTTGCATTCTGTCTTTATATTACTGTAGCATAGACTATGCTGCAGCAAATGTAGGTATACCTGTCATAAGAAAAAAAGTTACAATGGTCTACATTTTGTTGGGAACTGCTCTCCATACTGATATGAGCAGTCTTTCCCAACCCTGAACGTTGCTGTAGAGAAGCCAGATGTAGACATCACATATCATTTAACAGTTCCATTTAACGCCATTCTGTTCATATAAAGAATTTATTATAATTTACTGGTTTCTCTCAGTTATTTTTCCCGGTAAAAAGGGAGTGGTTTTGGGTGGTAAATCCTGGTAAATCTTCGTAACTGGTTTCCTGCCATTCAACCCTAGTACACAAACACACATAGAAACTCACAAACACACACACTGTGTGCGTCTGTGTGTGTTTGTGTGTGCGTCTCTGTTTCTGTGTGTGTTCGTCTGTTTGTGTGTGTGTGTGTGCGTCGTGTGTGTGTGTGTGTGTGTGTGTGTGTGTGTGTGTGTGTGTGTGTGTGTGTGTGTGTGTGTGTGTGTGTGTGTGTGTGTGTGTGTGTGTGTGTGTGTGTGTGTGTGTGTGTGTGTGAAGCCCAACAAAGATGTATTTCCCAAACGACACCTTGTCTTTTTCCTTTGCTTAACTTTTTTCATATATAATTCAGGTCTTCATGAATATGGAGAGATTCGTGGCCTTCAAAATAGTGAGATTCAAAGGCATAATTCATGGGCTGGGGATATATATTTTTGGCAAGCACATTTGTTCAAGCATCTTCTTTTATACATAGAACACACAAACACGCACACACACACACTACCACATTACCACATACTGTTCTTTTAATGTTTTTGGAGACCATTTAGACTACTCTAATAATAAAAGGTTCTAAGTAGAACCATACAGGATTATTTGGAACCCTTTTTAGTGCTGGGTAGAACCCTTTGCACAGGGTTCTAACCAGAACAGTCTATGTAGGGTTCTTCAAAGAACACCCTGTTTATGGTTCTACCTAGAACCCGCTGTGAAGGGATCTGCCTAGCACCCTCTTTGAAAGGTTCTACAGATAACCCTTTTATCTTTGGAGGGTTCTTCTTAGAACCCTCTGTGAAGGCCTCTACAGAGAACCCTTTTATCTTTGGAAAGTTCTTCTTAGAACCCTCTATGAATGGTTCCAAAAGCCTTATTAGCCTTTAAAATATAATTATGTATGACAATACATACTGTATATTATCAGGCCTTTCGTTGAGGGCCTAGTTATACTCTAACACAACGGTGTTAGGAATCTCCTGGTTTACAGGCCACATCAGGTCTGCAAGTCACATTATGCTGGCTTACAAAGTGATGTGTAATTCCTTTTAGAATCCAGCCAGTGTTAGCATATCCAACAAGTGGAATTGTTAATCACTCGCAACCTGCATTCAGAATGACTGCCATGTAGGGAAGTTTGAATACTGAGACCACCTCAATTATCTATACAGGAACAAGCTTCTCCGTATGGGTGCAGTAAATACAATTACTAACAGATTGGATTAGTTTAGAAAACTGTATGTTTTTTATATTTCTTGTGCAGCATAACATTTATCAACCAATCACTGTACATGAAAAAACACAGATTCTTTATTACTGTAAAACAAACATTTCCGAAAATCTCCCTGCAATAGAGCATGCTAAGAAATATGCCTTCCAAAGAATCCTTCTTGCCCTCCTAAGAATCATCAAATAAGCCTTTCTTCCGAAAATAACCCTTTGCCTTATTAACTTGTTTTCCAAAAAGGGTTCTCTGATCAAAACATTTTTTTTTTTTGGAAGAACCCTATCCCTCCACAAAGAACCCTTTTGGAACCCTTTTTTTCGAAGAGTGTGGAAGGAATTTCATTTTGGCAAGCACATACAAAAAAATTCTCTGTTTCTCTGTTTCTTTCTCTCAGTTTTGATTTGTTTCCGTCGAGGCATTCCACTTTGATCCTATATCTCTGCTGCATTAAAGGTAAAGCACAGTGGGGGTTCAACAGCGGATAAACAACACAACACATACAGTGAATTCGGAAAGTTTTCACCACTTCACTTTTTACACATTTTGTTACGTTACAGACTTATTCTGATATTAATGAAATAAAAACATCCTTATCAATCTACACACAATACCCCATAATGATAAAGAGAAAAACAGGTTTATATAAATTCTTGCAAATGTATTACAAATAAAAAACAGAAATACATTATTTATGGTATTCAGACTCTTGGCTATGAGACTCGACTTTGATTTTTATCCTGTTTTATCCTGGACGTTGGTCCATCCTGTTTCCATTGATCATCCTTGAGATGTTTTAATTGGAGTTCACCAATGGTCAATTCAATTGATTGGATATGTTTTGAAAAGTCACACACCTGTTTATATAATGTCCCACAGTTGGCAGTGCATGTCAGACCAAAAACCAAGCCAGGAGGTTGAAGGAATATGTCTATAGACCTCCAATACAGGATTGTGTCGAGGCACAGATCTGGGTAAGGGTATCAATAAATGTCTGCAGCATTGAAGGTCCCCAAGAACACAGTGGCCTCGATCATTCTTAAATGGAAGAAGTTTCTAACCACCAAGACTCTTCCTAGAGCTGGCCGTCTGACCAAACTGAACAATCGGTGGAAAAGGGCCTTGGTCAGGGTGGTGACCAAGAACCCAATGGTCACTTTGACAGAGCTCCAGAGTTCCTCTGTGGAGATGGGAGAACCTTCCAGAAGGACAACCATCTCTGCAGCACACCACCAATCAGGCCTTTATTGTAGAGTGGCCAGACGGATGCCACTCCTCAGTAAAAGGCACATGACAGCCCGTCTGGCATTTGACAAAATTAACGTAAAGACTCTCATCTCATCTGAATGTCCTTGAGTGGCCCAGCCAGAGCCCGGACTTGGGAGAAACTCCCCAAATTCAGCTGTGCCAAGCTTGTAGTGTCACACCATTTAGAATAAGGCTGTAACGTAACAAAATGTGGAAAAAGTCAAGGGGTCTGAATACTTTCCGAATTCACTGTACTTCACCATCGGTTGTTGCTGCAAAGACACCTGCCAATGGGCATACACTGGTTGAATCAATGTTGTTTCCATGTGATTTCAGTGAAATGACATTGAACCAAGGTGAAAGAGAAGATGAATTGACGTCTTTGCCCAGAGGGCTCGTACTCTATTTTCGGCTGGCGGTAATGAGGTGCGTGTACTTTTTTTATATTTACATTGGACATTATTTTTGTCCAGCTTCTGTGAAACGTTTGGACTCATTATGTGCGATGCCCATTGAATGGAAGGTGTCAGTGACTGTAAGAAACCCATTTAGGAACATCAAGTTAAAAATACTGCTTATTGTTGTTTCTTTACCATTTTGTCAAAACATTCATCTTTCAGGTCCTCCAGAGTGGCGCAACGTTCTAAAGCACTGCAGTGCTAGAGGTGTTTGTACAGATCAAGGTTCGATCTCGGGCTGTGTTGCAGCCGGCCGCCACCGGGAGACTCATGAGGCGGTGCACAATTGGCCCAGCATCGTTCAGGTTAGGGGAGGGTTTGGCCGGGATGTCCTTGTCCCATCACGCTCTAGCGACTCCTTGTGGCGACCCGTTGACACTTCTTGCGCATGCCCGTTGACTTCGGTCGCCAGCTGTACGGCGTTTCCTGTGACACATTTCCGGGTTAAGTGAGCAGTGTGTCAAGAAGCAGTGAGGCTTGGTGGGTTGTGTTTTGGTGGACGCATGGCACTCGACCTTCGCCTCTCCCAAGTCCGTATGGACATTGGGACAGGACTGTAACTACCAATTGGATATCATGAAATTGGACAGAAAAAGGGCAAAATTATTATATATTTTTTAAATGCTTCTTTCACTGTTCTCTGTCTGACCTAACTGTCAAATGAACAGAATTCTGATCACTGTCCATGGTGTTGAATCCGCTTGTAGACTATATTTTCCTGTTTGTTTGTTTACCTTTCAATGTGGCAAAGTCACTGTCATGATTTTCCTGTAAGGATCAAGCTTTGCAATAAATAACTTCAACCAGAGGGAGGAGAAGGAACCTGGTAGAGGTTGACAGCTCACACCCTTGTAAATCAAGGACAGAACATTCAGCTCTCTCCCTCTCCAATTTTCACCACGGGAATGTGCCTTTGTCTACACAGACATTTTCCCGCCGAAACTCTAACACGTTCTAAAGCGAATACTAGAACAATATTTCTAACATAGAACGTGGGGAATGGTCAGAGGCGACCTAAAAGAACACTTAAGTCGGTTTGGTTTTGGTTTTGTGATATCATTAAAAATGTTATAAAGGAAATACAGTAACTTCAGAAGTATACACAATATATGTGTGAAGTGTCCATCCGATGCATTGAAATATCCGATGCATGAAATGTAAAAAATTAGGAACGTGTTTTTGTTAAGAGAGGGATGTGATTTTAGAAACTATAAGAGGAAATTGTTTATATAACCTTTTACAAGTAAGTAGTCACCGCCCCCTTGAGTGAGGTCAAAGAGCGCTTCAGCCTGACGAAACGCCCTTTTGAACGAACGGTATAAAATGATGGGTTAAGAATTAACATATGAGACCAAAGAGATGTGGAGCTGAAGCTCACGTCCAAAGTGGATCAAACTCTGAATCTCAACATGAGGTAGAGACGAAAATGTCACCTCCCGGATATTTGCTGTCCTAAATAAAGTATCTAGAAAAGCTCATTTAAGTGGGACCATTGTAGAATGGTCCCACTTAAATGAGCTTTTCTAGATACTTTCTAAAACGCTATTTAAACCAACATATTCCACTACTCACATCACTCCAATGGGAACCATTGACATGGCTGGCTAGCCTATCTTCAAGTAAGCATCTTCCAGAGCGAATGGGAGTAGAATAAACATTGTAGTTCTGTTCAGGACTACACGACTACACCGGATATCGGACGAGGGCAGAGGAGAACAACAGTAGAAGACGGGTGGGGACCCCTTTTGTACAATCAGAGCCTTACAAGCATGCTGCGGAAAGGCCCAACACCCTTTTCAAGAAGGCCTGGTTATGACAGAAATACACAAAGAACCAAGACATTTACACCGAAATACATTCCCGATTTCTTACTCCAAACGGGCAGCGGTACTTGTGAAAAGTATATGATTACTGTGGGAGTAGTTTCTAAATGTAACAAAGTATTGTCTCTGTCCCCCTCTCTCTCTCTCTCTTGCCCTCTCCTTCTCTTTTGTAACAAGCCGCCATATTGTGTCAGTCCACTTGTGACCTGTTTTTATTGTATTAAGTATATGCTTATCCTGTGTTAACATTTAGTTAGCTAGTAAATAAATAATTAAACCAATATGTGTAGTACTGAATCATAAGTAAAGCTCAGGTTTTTGCATATGCAGGCGGTTACGACTTTTCAGAATGATGATATGATACGAGGTTATGATTAATAAGTTGACTGTTTATGGTTGAAATAGGTAAAGACATTCAGAGTTTAATTTGGGAGGTGGCAACTCTTTAAAGAACCATGCTCGTGGTGCCCCAAATCCTAATGACTTAATTGTTTCATGATACATTTAATTACAATTAAACATAGCTAGTTGATGAGATAAATAACAGTCTTCAGATTAATGAAAGTAAAGTCACGACATATTGGAGCACTGTGCAAAGAATCAAGGAACAAAATCAGGCCTTTGAATTTGGTCTATATTAATTGTGTAGCAAATTATGTTATACAACAATAGAGCCATAGGCAGGATCATCGTTCAGAGTGTGTGTGTGTTTCCTTTCAAACTGGATAGCAGGGATAGATTGACTCCGGTGTTGTATACCTGACAAAGGGTCAGTGTAGAGGGTGAATTATTATGTTTCCAGAGCTAGGACATAAGGGCCAGCCGATTAAGAAAATTTGAGAAAATATATATTAGTTTGGCTGAAGCGTATTATCTCTATGTCTATCACACTTCAGGAGCGTGAGTAACTTAGACGTGAGTAAAATTATCCGATGTGAGGGCAAATGTCTGTTCACATTTGGTTACACTTTATAATATCCAACAAATCTCAACTGATTGGATATCATTGATTACATTGCCAAACAAACCTTTTTACCGGGTTAATTTGTTCTAATGAGACATTTTAAAATGGTCCATTTTAACCTTGCTACAGCGACACTTCAGGTTAGTTAAAGTTTAATTCCCAGATAGCCTATGATTAATAATGAATAATGAACATTGCTAAATCCATTGAATTTGCTTTTGCAAGTTCATTGAAGTCCAACTTCCACATTACTGATCCAGTCTATAAATTAAAGATTAAAATCATTTTTTGCAGCTTCAAACAACTCAAAACAACTAAAAAAAGTATTACAAAAACTATGTTTAATGATAATACTAATGTGCATGCTATCGGAAGGGCTGGTACCCATTCCCCCACTAGTTAGGGAACCCACGGACAGATTGATCGCTGACCTCAGCGGCGATATAAAACTATGTTTAATGATAATACTAATGTGCATGCTATCGGAAGGGCTGGTACCCATTCCCCCACTAGTTAGGGAACCCACGGACAGATTGATCGCTGACCTCAGCGGCGATATAAAACTATGTTTAATGATAATACTAATGTGCATGCTATCGGAAGGGCTGGTACCCATTCCCCCACTAGTTAGGGAACCCACGGACAGATTGATCGCTGACCTCAGCGGCGATATAAAACTATGTTTAATGATAATACTAATGTGCATGCTATCGGAAGGGCTGGTACCCATTCCCCCACTAGTTAGGGAACCCACGGACAGATTGATCGCTGACCTCAGCGGCGATATAAAACCAAACTAAGCCATAAGCAAAAAAAAATGCAGAAATTGCCAGACACCCTCCAAAATAAACCATCAGGCACAGGCCTCGTATAGGTTCTCTCCAGTTTAGCCCTGAACTATGGCCACCAGCAGAGATTGACATCGGTCCAGTACCGCAGTACACAGCAGAAGCACGAGCAAGAAACGGTTGACATGAAAGGACAGTTGGAGAGACAATTTTCTTTTGTCTTCCATAGGAACAAAATTGTCTTCTTCAGGAACAACTCGATTTAGCCAAATATAAATACGACAAAGTCCACTCAAAACTAGATAAATCTGATGAGTTCTCTACAAATAGGGGCTTGATAACATGCAGTTCTGATGAACAGTCAAACAATAATGTTCTCGTCTAAATGCTGCAGAACAAAGAAGATCAGTTACAGTTTTTCTCAGTTGCTAAAACACTAAAACCCATTGGCTGAACAAAGTTCTCAGTTGCTAAAACACTAAAACCCATTGGCTGAACAAAGTTCTCAGTTGCTAAAACACTAAAACCCATTGGCTGAACAAAGTTCTCAGTTGCTAAAACACTAAAACCCATTGGCTGAACAAAGTTCTCAGTTGCTAAAACACTAAAACCCATTGGCTGAACAAAGTTCTCAGTTGCTAAAACACTAAAACCCATTGGCTGGACTCATTTAGCTAATTATGCAGTCTGTTGTCAATACCTTAAACCAGTTCACATGGTAAAACACAATTTTCAGATCTCACTTAGACTTTTCAGCAAAACTCTAAACACATTCTCATTCTCAAAACACATTCTGCACTCTAATGCACTCTCATCCATACTGGTAAACACAAGTGGCAACAATCGAATACATTTAGAGAACATATGTAACTGATTGAACACAACCACTCAAAATTGATTTACAGTTTTTTCCAACTGCTTACACACGTTTTCAAAACTGTCTCCTTTTCTTCAAACTGTACACACAATTCCCAAAACTGCACACACAAAATGCAAAATGCCTCACATCTCCTTCAGAATGTAACACTGCATTCAAAATGCCATGAACACATGTCAGAATGAAGCATTTGCATCAAATGGCAAACACTGCTTTCATAATAGTACATTTTTGGATATACTATGTAAACACTGTTGTTCTAAATCTAAAGCTCTTTGGTCTTTCATAGGCTTATATCTACATTTCAATATAATGTTCTACAGTGAAAGTAATCTGCTGAGAGGGGTAACAAGTACACTGTAAACACCAATACAATGTAGAAACAGAAAATATTTATTAGGCCAAACATTACTGCTGTATACAGTAGCATACAACAAAACCATAAACATATGCAAACCAAAAGTATATTCTTTAGAATACAGTAAAGAACACAATTGTGTGTGTGGGGTCCCGGGGGGGTAGTCCAGGAATTGGTGGGGGAGGGGGGGGGGTCACCAGTGCTAAGCTACGCTTCATCTCTTCTCCGGCCTGGGTCTGGCCACAATACAATACAAGATACGTTTTATCTTGCCAAACATCGAGGGAAGTATCTCCTAGCATGGCGTATCCAACCTTGGACAGGGGCAACCTCTATGTCCCCACATGGAGGGAAGTATCTCCTAGCATGGCGTGTCCAACCTTGGACAGAGGCAACCTCTATGTCCCCACATGCGTCCTCCATTGCCTGGAGAAGCGGCATGCGGGAATAGGGTTGATGATCATACACTTTCCAGCGCCAGGCTGAGAAGAATTCCTCTATGGGATTTAGAAAAGGTCAATATGGGGGTAGGTACAAAACTACAAATTGTGGATGGGTGGCAAACCAGTTTTGGACCAGAACAGCCTGGTGAAAACTAACATTGTCCCATAAAACCACAAATCTAGCAGGCTCCTGATCTGGATCAGGGACAAGCATTGTGTAAATTGCATCCAGAAAAGTGAGTATATGGCCGGTGTTGTACGGACCCAGTGTGGCGTTGTGATGGAGGACCCCGTTTTGACTGATGGCAGCACACAGTTATATTATCCACACGCTGTCCAGGGACATTGGTAAAGGCCCTCTGTCCTATTACATTTCTTCCCCGGCACCTGGTTTTGGTGAGGTTGAAGCCAACCTCATCCACATAAATAAATGCATGGCGAATTACATGGGCACCCAGCTCCAATACTCTCTGTAACAGACAAAAGGATATACAGATGAGTAAATATGGTATGTCTGACGTACTGGAAGTAATGTTGCATACATACCTTTACAAAGTCATGTCGCATATTCTTGACTCTGTCAGAGTTTCTCTCAAATGGCACCTTGTA
This sequence comes from Oncorhynchus nerka, assembly GCF_034236695.1. Classification (NCBI taxonomy): domain Eukaryota; kingdom Metazoa; phylum Chordata; class Actinopteri; order Salmoniformes; family Salmonidae; genus Oncorhynchus; species Oncorhynchus nerka. The sequence continues at coordinate 52,427,181 of NC_088412.1, read as the reverse complement.
AAGTTGTTTCATCGTCACTCGGTGCCGTTGGGGGATGCGTTGTGTGGTCGACAGGCTTACAGCATTGATGTTGTTAAATATGGTGTCATTATTCAAAATATGCTCTCTTATCTCTCGAATCCTAATTGCATTTTTGGCCAAAACCATATTTATAATTACAGTTTCTTGTACATACGTAAACAAGCGTTCTCATCCTCCATGATGTCTTTGCCTTTCCACTCTGTACAGAATTCAAACACAGTATGTGTTCAGCATAGGAACTGTAAACAATGTACAAAAATGTAGTACAGCATGATAACCAACCTCATTCATTCAATGCAGTGCAGTAAATGGATGGCTATAGTTGCATACCTGTTCTCATTTCTGAAGGTTCGAATTATGGACGCCACTGTAAATCGACTCAAGTTGAGCTGGACTCTCAGTCCACCCTCTCTCATGGTCAAACTGTGGTTGATCACATGATCAACAAGTGTTGCCCTAATCTCATCATAGATGGCTCTCCTTCCTTCTCTTCTTTGCCCCTGTCCTCTTCTTCCTCTTCCTCTCCCTCCTACTCCTCTTGCTCTCTGTCCAATGTTGGCATCCATTGTTCAAAACAGGTAATCTGACCTTTGACCTATTTATAGGCCTATACTACAGTAAAGCAGTGATTGGTAAGTGATCAGTTAAGCTATTAGTGTTTGCACATGTGAGGAGTGTGTGTGTGACCTGGTGAATAATTGTAATTGTAGCATTTTGATTGGCTGTGTTTGGAAAAGGAAAGCAAGTCACTTCCTGTTAGATTTGTGTGTTTTAGGTAGAGAATTGTGTGTAGTGTTTTGAAAAAAGTGTTTTATGCAATTGATAACTGAGTCAAAGGCTGAGAAATAGCTTATGGTTTTGGATATTTGGTGTGTAGTTTTGCACTTTGAGTGAGAGGTTTCAAAAATTGTGTGACATGAAAAGATTTTGTGTGTAAGCTGTTGGAAAAAACTGTAACCTGTTTCAAATGATGAGACACAACCAATATAACCCAGTTCAGAGAGCAAACAGGTTGTTGAAGGTGGGAAGGAGAAAGTCTGAGAATGGATACTGTAGTACAGTGCATTGTAGGCTGTATACTGTACAATGGACAAATTGTATGGCCCTGAACATTGTGCTTTCCATTTATTAACAGTACTGACTGCTCAATAGATTTTGACTGGTTGCAGGTTCATATCAACAAAGAACAAGAATTACAGTATCACAGAGACAAAGGACAAGTTTGTGAGATGCAGGGTACAGTACTGTAAACATAGGGGTACAAGGAGGAGGAAGAACAGAAAACAAAGAGCAAAGCAGAGTAGTAATTTCTGATCAATTTTGAGCTACTATGATAGAACATGTTTTCGTTCATCAAAAGAGACGGAAAAATATGATTTTTTTTTAGATTAAAAATATACTTCTCCCTGAGAATTGTATGTTTTGAAAAATGTGTTTTCTATTTTTCAGTGTATTGTTTACTGACTGCTTGAGAGTGTATATCATTTGGATCACTTTGTTTATGATTTGAGAGCGGTGCTTGATTTTGAACACAGGTAAAACTGTTTTGAGGCGAATGTTTTATTTTGCCAGAGGAGTCAGAGGTTATGTAAATAGTGCTTGAAGATAAGGTTTTGTGTTTAGTGTTTTCGGGAAATGGAGCAAGGTTTCAGAAATTGTGTTTTAGCAATTGAGAAAAACTGTAATGAACACAGAGACCAAGTTTGATGACAAAACAGCAGAACTCAATGAGGTCACTGACCAAATGAATGATAAAAGAAACCAGGTGAGGATGATGAACTAAATGATCTCTAACAAGAGGAGGAAATCTCAGCACTGAATCTCCCACTCCACATTCAAGACCTCTACCTGCAAACCATGACAGATAAGCATGAGGCCGAACGGAGAAAGTGCGACACTCACGTTTCTAAATTAAGTACTCTAAATGCCCAAGTGGACTCTGATATGCAGCAAAATACCACCCTTAGGTACCACCTGGAGAAACTCCAGAACAGTCACGCGCTACAGTGTGACCACCCAACAAAGCACCCAAGCTCGCAATCAGAACTCGGTACACAAAGGAGTGAAGACGACAGAAGGTTTCAGACTTTTCCTCTCTCAGGTATCCCTCAGTCTTTTCCTCTTGGCCATTAGGCACAGAGTAATATTGTGCCTCCTCACCATCAAAGCCAATCCTTGGCTTCTCCTCTTGGCCTTTCGGACCAAAATTCCCCACAGGATAAAGCCAACCCTCTCCGCGCATTTGACATGGCCTTGACAAAATCGTAAAAAAATTCTGCACCATTGACCCCGTTCCAGGGAATAATTTTGCACGCCCAATTTTTCAGTTTTTGATTTGTTAAAAAAGTTTGAAATATCCAATAAATGTCGTTCCACTTCATGATTGTGTCCCACTTTTTTTGATTCTTCACAAAAAAATACAGTTTTATATCTTTATGTTTGAAGCCTGAAATGTGGCAAAAGGTCGCAAAGTTCAAGGGGGCCGAATACTTTCGCAAGGCACTGTACCTCCGTTTGATTGCCGCGTTATTTTCAGTAATCCACAGGAAAGAGCGGTCACGACAACGCAGACGAAAATTCCAAATAGTTTCCATAATGTCCACAGAAACATGTCAAACGTTTTTTATAATCAATCCTCAGGTTGTTTTTAAAATATATAATCGATAATATATCAACCGCAAATGTCTTTCACAGTAGGAGAGGGAAAAGCAATACCTATCCAAAGGCTGTTGCGCGAGCAAAACTCACGTGACCACTTGACGCGATGTTATCGTTCTGGCTCATTTTTTCAAAATAAAAGCCTGAAACTATGTCTGAAGACTGTTGACACCTTGAGGAAGCGATAGGAAAAATAATCTGGTTCATATCCCTTTAAATCCAGCAAAGGGAGGCTATGGAACATGCAGTTTTCAAAATAGAGGCCATTTCCTGTTTGGATTTTCCTCAGGGTTTCGCCTGCAATATGTTCTGTTATACTCACATGTTTTGACAGTTTTGGAAACTTCAGTGTTTTCTATCCAATACTAATAATAATATGCATATATTAGCAACTGAGACTGAGGAGCTGGCCGTTTACAATGGGCACATTTTCATCCAAGCTACTCAATACTGCCCCTGCAGCCATAAAAAGTTAATAAAAAACATATATGCCATCTGTAAATACAAATACAATAGTTAAATTACAAGCCTTGGTGGTTAAACCATAGAAAAAGTTAGCAACCTTCCCACTAGCCATGATTGGCTGAGATAATGAGTGGGCTCGACATGCCGGGAGAGGAGTTCGGATTGGTCTACCATATTAAAGGCGTCTGTCTATTTCAGCTCGTCAGTCTGTGTTGGTAATCCTGTCGAACGCAGCTTTTTTTTGTTGTGTAGCGGAGCTGCATAAGTGTTGCTCTCCATTTTCTGGAGGATCAAGTTTTGAAATCAGTAGAATTAGAGTATGATAGCTAAAAAGATGGAGAAACCACCTGTCTCCAGATTACATCTTCAAACTAAGGGCAACCGTGGTATGGCATTCCTGACAGTGAAACGCCTCCATGATTCATGTTGATGTATACTGGTAAGATAGTCTCGTTAGCTAGCTTCATTTTCAGATATTACATGTTTCTAATTTTGACAAAGTGGTTTCATTTCAAGCTAAAGTGTACAGCTTGCTAGCTCGCTAATGTTAACTGGCTGCCTCCCTTGCTGACGCTATTATTTGTTTCCCAGAGCCATATGCTTTTCTAGTTAGAGCCGAATGTTAGCTAGCTAACATTGGACCTGGTTGGTTAGCTCCCATCATTGTTGTTTAACTAGCTAACGTTAGCTGACTGGCTCATTAGCTAACGTCACGTGACGTGTGTGATCTTAAATGTTGTTTACCTAGCTAGGTTAATTGTTTACCTTGCTAGTTAGCTATATGTCTTAAAGTGTATTGTTATCGAGCTAGGTAACGTTAGCTGGCTGGCTCCCTAGCAGACGTTATTATTTGTTTCCCAGAGCTGTTTGCTTTTCTAGTTAGAGCCTAATGTTAGGTAGTGTTGGCACTTTGTTCATTGTTGTTTAACTTCTTGCGTCGAGCCATCCCGTATCCGGTATCGTGACTACAGCCTCAAGCTCATTACCATAACGCAACGTTAACTATTCATGAAAATCGCAAATGAAATGAAATTAATCTATTTGCTCTCAAGCTTAGCCTTTTGTTAACAACACTGTCATCTCAGATTTTCAAAATATGCTTCTCAACCATTGCAAAACAAGCATTTGTGTAACAGTATTGAAAGCTAGGGTAGCATTTAGCGTTAGCATTCAGCAGGCAACATTTTCACAAAAACCAGAAAAGCATTCAAATAAAATGATTTACCTTTGAAGAACTTCGGATGTTTTCAATGAGGAGACTCTCAGATAGCAAATGTTCAGTTTTTCCTGAAAGATTATTTGTTTAGGACAAATCGCTCCGTTTTCTGCGTCACGTTTAGCTACGAAAAAAACCTGTATCCAGGATTGTGTAAATATATCCGCAAGCTCATTAGCATAACACAACGTTAACTATTCATGAAAATCGCAAATGAAATTAAATTAATCTATTTGCTCTCAAGCTTAGCCTTTTGTTGACAACACTGTCATCTCAGATTTTCAAAATATGCTTTTGAACCATAGCTAAACAAGCATTTGTGTAACAGTATTGATAGCCTAGCATAGGATTATGCCTGGCTTTCAGCATGCAACATTTTCACAAAAACCAGAAAACGATTCAAATAAAATCATTTACCTTTGAAGAACTTCAGATGTTTTCAATGAGGAGACTCTCAGTTAGATAGCAAATGTTCCGTTTTTACAGAAAATATTATTTGTGTTGACAAATCGCTCTGTTTTGTTCATCACGTTTGGGTAAGAAAAAAAGAAAAAGGAAAAATAATAATAATTAGCATTTCGGCGTTACACAAACCGCACAATAAAATAGAAAACAGTCATTACCTTTCACCATCTTCTTTGTTGGCACTCCTAGATGTCCCATAAACACTATTGGGTCTTTATTTCGATTAAATCGGGCCATATAAAGCCAAGATATCGTTATATGTAGACTGTGTGATAAACGAAAAAAACAGCGATTTCACAACGTAACGTCATTTTTTAAAATTCAAAAAGTAGACGATAAACTTTCACAAAACACTTCGAAATACGTTTGTAATGCTACTTTAGGTATTAGTAAATGTTAATAAGCGATAAAAATCATCAGGAGGCGATGTAAAAATCATTAGCTGTCGTCTTGGAAAAAATTTCACGAGAGAGCTCTTCCAAATGATCTGGGCGGAGACTGGAGGTAAGTGGTTCCCCTGATTCGGTTCAACCAAGAATCAAAGATGATTCAATTCACAAGACTCTAGACAACATGGGGATGCTGTGGGAGTTGAATCCTCGGTCTTATCTAATTCGGCTCACTGTGAACAATTGCTGGAAGTGGCGCAAGGATATTTATTTCCATTTTCTGTGATCAGGTTTTCCTGCGCTTTCCGATGTAACGCACGTTATGTTATAGCCACAGTCGTGATTTAACCAGTTTTAAAAACGTCCGAGTGTTTTCTATCCACACATTCTAACCATATGAACGTACTATATTCCTGGCATGAGTAGCAGGGCGCTGAAATGTTGCGCGATTTTTAACAAAATGTTCAAAAAAGTAGAGGGTAGGAGCAACTATTAATGAAGTCTATGTGTGGCCGGTGTGAAATGGCTAGGCAGTTAGCGGGGTGCGCGGTAATTGCGTTTCAATCGGTGACGTCACTCTCTCTGAGACCTTGAAGTAGTTTTTCTCCTTGCTCAGCAAAAGCCGCGGCTTTTGTGGAGCGATGTATAACGATGCTTCGATGGTGGCTGTTGTTGATGTGTGGAGAGGGTCCCCGGTTCGAGCCCAGGTAGGGACGAGGAGAGGGACGGAAGCTGTTACATATGGATAGAATATGGATAGAGTAGAACATAATAACATTTTTTTTAAACACTTATCTCCCTCACTAGCTTTAAGCACCAACTGTCAGAGCAGCTCACAGATTACTGCACCTGTACATAGCCCACCTATAATTTAGCCCAAACAACTACCTCTTTCCCTACTGTATTTATTTTATTTATTTTGCTCCTTTGCATCCCATTATTTTTATTTATACTTTGCGCATTCTTCCACTGCAAATCTACCATTCCAGTGTTTTACTTGCTATATTGTATTTACTTTGCCACCATGGCCTTTTTTGGCTTTACCTCCCTTATCTCACCTAATTTGCTCACATCGTATATAGACTTGTTTATACTGTATTTTTGACTGTATGTTTGTTTTACTCCATGTGTAACTCTGTGTCGTTGTATGTGTCGAACTGCTTTGCTTTATCTTGGCCAGGTCGCAATTGTAAATGAGAACTTGTTCTCAACTTGCCTACATGGTTAAATAAAGGTGAAATAAAAAAATAAAAAATAATGTGCCAAGGATGCAAGTCCTATATACAGAACATATACAGTAGTTATTACCACGGATGAGATTCCCACATTGTAGCCTTACATTGAATATATTCACTGATCGTGTACTCTTCCTTGGCAAATAAAGGTGCGGTTTAGGTATGAATCTCGAAGACCTTTTTCAGTCATATCAAACTCCATTATTTGAATGATGCTGTGTCTGCATGTATGTATTACAATTATACACTTCAACAGAGTTTACCACTCCTGCTTCTGGGACATCAATGATTACACATTGTAACTATGCAATAGTGCTACTGTATGCATAATTATTGACTTACAACTGAAGATGCTGCCATATCCTGCCAGCATGCCCACAAGCGAGCCACTCAGGAGCAGAATGATGACGCTTGGAAGAGGGAAAGGAATAAGATGGGAACAACAATTTGTTGCAAATTGGGGAGGGAGGCTAATAGCTGAACAATAGACTATTCAACCTTTACTGAAGAATAGTCTAATAGACGAGCTAGGTGTGGGAATTTCTTTTTTATCACAGACCAGATTTTCCCTAACGACCAAGGGGTAGCTTGCTACTCAATGTAATAAAGTAATGACTTTTCAAATAAGTTACCTTACACTCCATGTTGGCTGACAATTTGTTAGCTTCGCTGTCCTTACGAACCACATAGTATATCATTACAGCAGTGTGAATTGCAATGGCTCTATCAAAGATGGCCAACATAAGTAATGTTGAAGTATTGATGAAGACACTTGAGTCATTCTGTCTCCCTGCCTTTATCACTGCAATAAGAGGAAGACAAAGTGGAAGGGAGGAGAAGATGGGAAGAGAAGAGGGAATTGGAGGATGGGATGTGGAGAAGTGAAGGAGAGGAAGTTTCATGGCTGAACAGACTGATGTTCCTGTGTTCGTACACAAACACACACGCTGGCATGTGTTCAAGTGGTGTCTTGAGCACACAGCCGCTTAAAGCATGTATCTGCAACTCAACCAGTATTCAATAAAACCCCAGATTGACTCTCTACTGTCTCTCTTCCTACCAGTGAAGAGGAAACACACACACACACACCATCAGTGTGAGGCCTGAGTGGAGGCTAAATGTCCTTAACCCTGCCTGATGCCTCTAATTACCATGAAATTACCATGAGAGCTATTCAGTTTGAGGTTGGTGTTTGTGCGCGTTCATTTGGTGCGTGCTTGTGTGTGTATGTGCGCGCTTGCGTTTATGTGTGTGTGTGAGACCAAACCCAGAGCGATGGTAGACAGACAATAATGCACTATTCCACACTGTGTCAGTCTGTATCATGTGTGTCTGTACAGATCAGAAAAGTAGAGCCTTATTGGCCCAACAATCATCATTGAATATCATCACCACCGTTACCCAGACACAGAGGCTGCTTCTCAAATGGCATGTGGGAGACTCCCCAAACATATGGAAGAAGGTACTCTGGTCAGATGAGACTATAATTGAGCTCTTTGGCCATCAAGGAAAATGCTATGTCTGGCACAAAATCAACACCTTTCATCACCCCGAGAACACCAACACCATGTTTTTCACCGGTAGGGACTGGGAAACTGGTCAGAATTGAAGGAATGCTGGATGGAGCCAAATGTAAGGAAATTCTTGAGGGAAACCTGTTTCAGTCATCCAGAGATTTGAGACTGGGTCGGAGGTTCACCTTCCAGCAGGACAATGACCCTAAGCATACTGCTAAAGCAACACTTGAGTGGTTTAGGGGGAAACATTTAAATGTTGTGTAATGGCCTAGTCAAAGCACAGACCTCAATCCAATTAAAGATTGCTGTACACCAGCGGAACCCATCCAACTTGAACGAGCTGGAGCAGTTTTGCCAAAACTCCCAGTGGCTAGATGTGCCAAGCTTATAGAGACATACCCAAGAGACTTGCAATTGTAATTGCTGGGAAAGGTGGCTCTACAAACTATTGACTTTTGTGGGGTGAATAGTTATGCACGCTCAAGTTTTCTGTTTTTTGTCTTATAATTTGTTTGTTTCAAATGGCACGTTGTGTTAGCTAATCCAAGTTTATCATTTTAAAAGGCTAATTGATCATTAGAAAACCCTTTTACAATTATGTTAGCACAGCTGAAAACTGTTTTCCTGATTAAAGAAGCAATAAAACTGGTCTTCTTTAGCCTAGTTGAGTATCTGTAGCGCCAGGTTCAATTACATGCTCAAAATGGCCAGAAACAAAGACCTTTCTTCTGAAACTCATCAGTCTATTCTTGTTCTGCGAAATGAAGGATATTCCATGCGAGAAATTGCAAAGAAACTGAAGATCTCGTACAAAGCTGTGTACAACTCCTTTCACAGAACAGTGCAAACTGGGGCTAACCAGAATAGAAAGAGGAGTGGGAGTCCCCGGTGCACAACTGAGCAAGAGGACAAGTACATTAGAGTGTCTCGTTTGAGAAACAGAAGCCTTAGAGTGTGTGTTCCGCCTCATTAATTCACATAAAAGTAGGCATTTTTACTTTTGTGGACAATTCATTTTGGGGGAATTTCCGAGCAGGACAAAAATCCCCAATTGTTTGTGCAGTTCAAGTCTGCAGACATTTGCGCATCTCCCATCAGAACAGGATCTGCACACACGTGTTCACATTTTCCGTTTGGTGCCCGCATTGCAGTCATTGTTGTTTTCATTGTTGTTTACTAATAATAACCTTGGAAATGTGTGCGTCTCTGCCTTATTACGTTATAATAGTTTCTGTATGTCGTGTTATGTTGTTTCTACTGTAGCTCACTGTATGTATGGAGCATAATATATTTGTGTATATTCCTTATAACTGCGGACATGCAAGGTTTACTAATTTCATAACCTTTATGGTGTTATATTCAATCGTGCTTATGTAGCTAGCTACATTCTTCTAACATGCTGACCAGTCGCGTGCGCGGGTTTCGCAAAATAAATTTAGAAACCCATTTTATTCAATTATTGCACCCACAATTATTGCACCAACTCATTCCTATTTCTGACGCAGATCGCGCTGAAAGTCCTGCCTCTCCCATCTCTTCATTGGTTTATAGAAGCAGGTACCCACGTGCCATCTCCTCATTGGTTATACCCACATGGGTGAATGAAAGACGAACTCTTTTGCCGGTAGTCGTGGTAATACAATGAATGTTTAGATGCGATCGCCATATAAATTCAAAGATAAAAAAGCCTGGAAGGCGGAGAGATGACTAGAAACGATTCGGTTGGCCGTTTTATGTGTGGATTAATTGTCGGAGTAGAGGTCCTTGTGCATTTCAGGTAAAATAACAACTCAATGTTTATATCCCAGGACAAATTAGCCAGCAACAGCAAGCTAGCTAAATAGGACGAATTAACGTTAGCTCGCAAGTGCAAGCTAACTAGCTAAATTGCCATACATGTTTAATGCTTTTCGACCTGTCCCAAATTAATGTCATTGGTTCAGAGTTTGTTTTGAAATGTGTGGTGGGGGGGTGGCAAAATACATTTATGCACGATAGCGCCCGATGGGGGACACGCGCAGCCGGTTTGGGTTCCACGGTGTCTCAGTGCTAGAGGCGTCACTACAGACACCCTGCAGACACCCTGGCTTGAATCAAGACTAACAAGCGGATATGATTGGGAGTCCCATAGGGCGGCACACAATTGGCCTACCGTCATCCGAGTTTGGCAGGTGTAGGCTGTCATTGTACATAATAATATGTTCTCAAATGACTTGCGTAGTTAAATAAATAAAAATATTGATATTGTATTCTAATTACTAATCATTCTTCTTTATTCTGTACTTTCAGAAACCACACAAACAGTATTTGCCATTATCAGACCTGGAACTGGAGCTGGACATCGTTGGAGCTGAAGATTGAGGCCTTTGTATTCTAGTGTACATTCCTTAACAGTTTTAGTGGATGGAAACACACCAAGAAAACACATAATAGTAATAGTCATATATTTTATTGCAGTATTGGTGGTGGTTGGATTTTAATTTTTTATTTCATCTTTATTTAACCAGGTAGGCTAGTTGAGAACAAGTTCTCATTTGCAACTGCGACCTGGAAAAGCTAAAGCATAGCAGTGTGAACAGACATCACAGAGTTACACATGGAGTAAACAATTAACAAGTCAATAATACAGTAGAAAAAAGAAGAGTCTATATACATTGTGCGCAAAAGGCATGAGGAGGTAGGCGAATAATTACAATTTTGCAGATTAACACTGGAGTGATAAATGATCAGATGGTCATGTACAGGTAGAGATACTGGTGTGCAAAATAGCAGAAAATAAAATAAATAAAAACAGTATGCGGATGAGGTAGGTGAAAATGGGTGGGCTATTTACCGATAGACTACGTACAGCGGCAGCGATTGGTTAGCTGCTCAGATAGCAGATGTTTGAAGTTGGTGAGGGAGATAAAAGTCTCCAACTTCAGTGATTTTTGCAATTCGTTCCAGTCACAGGCAGCAAAGAACTGGAACGAAAGGCGGCCAAATGAAGTGTTGGCTTTAGGGAGGATCAGTGAGATACACCTGCTGGAGCGCGTGTTACGGGTGGGTGTTGCCATCGTGACCAGTGAACTGAGATAAGGCGGAGCTTTACCTAGCATGGACTTGTAGATGACCTGGAGCCAGTGGGTCTGGCGACGAATATGTAGCGAGGGCCAGCCGACTAGAGCATACAGGTCGCAGTGGTGGATGGAATAAGGTGCTTTAGTGACAAAACAGATAGCACTGTGATAAACTGCATCCAGTTTGCTGAGTAGAGTGTTGGAAGCAATTTTGTAGATGACATCGCCGAAGTCGAGGATCGGTAGGATAGTCAGTTTTACTAGGGTAAGTTTGGCGGCGTGAGTGAAGGAGACTTTGTTGTGGAATAGAAAGCCGACTCTTGATTTGATTTTCGATTGGAGATGTTTGATATGAGTCTGGAAGGAGAGTTTACAGTCTAGCCAGACACCTAGGTACTTATAGATGTCCACATATTCAAGGTCGGAACCATCCAGGGTGGTGATGCTGGTCAGGCGTGCGGGTGCAGGCAGCGAACGGTTGAAAAGCATGCATTTGGTTTTACTAGCGTTTAAGAGCAGTTGGAGGCCACAGAAGGAGTGTTGTATGGCATTGAAGCTCGTTTGGAGGTTAGATAGCACAGTGTCCAAGGACGGGCCGGAAGTATATAGAATGATGTCGTCTGCGTAGAGGTGGATCAGGGAATCGCCCGCAGCAAGATGAACAACAACAAAAACTTGTTTTACTAGAGGGGGGAAAAAATGAATATGCATAACCCGTATTTCATATTCATGCAGTGACTGAACAACAACTGTATTTCCACCCCCACCTCTAAAGGCATAGTATCATAGCAGGTCACCTGTCAAGTTACCTGTCAGATCAGTCTGTCAGTAATTTCTGCAGATGTGCTCAATAGTGCTTGAGCATATGATACTCCCCAAAGCATGGTGAAATACATAGAGGTGTGTCACAAGCTAAACACATGTATTCTGTCAACTTCCTCTGCTTCCTTCTCCTGGTGCCAGACAGGCAGACTTTGCAATGCCACTGTGTGTGACTACCTTGAGCAGCAGTTTGAGGGACTTTGCAGGGAAAATGCAATGCAGTGAGGCGTAGAGGATTGACTGCAGCAAGACGACCCTCAGTGGAATAGCACAGATGGGTGTGGTGCTTCTCCTTTGGTATGTAATTACTTTACCTATGAGGGAGTGGGGAGGATGAAGAAAGGGAGATGATGATGAGGCAGTGGGTAGCTGGGTGAGATTTTGTCACTATAATTGCATAATGGAGCTGTATGTGATTTGCATGTGAACTGTATGTCCAATTTCAAAAAATACCTTGTTCAGTAATGATCTCACCTGTTAGTTGGCGGTTAACTATGTGGCCATTGAGGGCAGCAGTGTCGATCAGAAGGGAAAATATCTTCTTATACCACTTGGTAGTTTTCAGAGTGCATTCCACAAAGCTGTTTATCATGTCCGCCTTATCCAATGGCCCCATTTTGAGGTTATATTTTGAGGTTATAGTCAAGCACACAGTCTGGTTTGATCTTTCTCTCTCCCATCAGGTGGTCCACCTTCCCTGTGGCCGACATGGTTGCTGTATGGACAGTGGAGAGGACACGGACCTTTCGGTTCTCATGCCACTTTACTGCCAGCTGTTGACCGTTCTATTTGAACCTTCCCTCTCTGCATCTTCCTGCCTCCGAATGCTGGCATCCCCTTCCTGTTCGACCTGACTGTGACACAAGCCCTGTGCTGTTGGAGAGGAGATGCTGGAAGAGTGTGGGACTGCTGTACCAATTGTCCACATACAAAGTGTGTCCCTTGTCGAGATGAGGAGCCAGCATGGTCATCACCAAGGACCCGAACACCCCAAGCCCCTCATAATGTTGGATGTCAGTGGTGGACCCTGTGTAAACTATAATGTCCTGGAGAATTCCTGTCTTTATGTAACACATGAAAAATAACTTGACCCCAAACCTGTGCCTTTTGGATGGAATATATTGACAGAGCGCTAGCTTTCCATATCATCAGGGATTCATCAATGCATAGGTCCTTGTATGGCACAAAGACCCAACCAAATGCTGATGTCAGGCTGGTAAGAACATTTATTATTTTGTATAACGGGTCATTTAGGTTGGCAATAGCGTTATTGTGGCGGCAGGGTAGCCTAGTGGTTAGAGCACTGGACTTGTAACCGGAAGGTTGCAAGTTCAAACCCCTGAGTTGACACGATACAAATCTGTCGTTCTGCTCCTGAACAGGCAGTTAACCCACTGTTCCTAGGCTGTAAAAAAATTTTTGACGAAATGCAGGCATCGCAGCAGAAGTAGGAAACTTTCTTGGGAAAAAGAGGGTGACAAAGAAGGGAGTTGCAAACATAGGATCTGTGCTCCAGTATTCTCTTAGGGAGGTCTTCTTTACTATTCCCATGAGAAGGACTGTCACCAGGAAGGTATACATTTCACTAATTGTGGTTGTCACCCATTTAGCGAGTTTCCCCCTCACTCTTGGCTCTCTCTTCTCCTGTAGCGCTAAGGCATAGTGATTGGTCTCCTCTACTATGTCACCCACCAGCTCCTCTGTCAGAAATAGCTTGAAGCACTCTGCCTCAGATGGAATTGGTGAGGGGCTTTGCGCTCAAGACTGGGATTCATCAAAGCCAACAGCAGGGCCAGGAGGGGTGAAATGGCTGGCGGCCTTCCAGCTACCACAGAACTCCTGTACTTCATCCACTGTGAGTCTGACTCCATCACCACCAGCATCTTCAAAGGGACCAAGGGGTCCTCAGATTCAGGGTTCTCAATGGCTACAAGGTTGTGGGGCAGCTCCTCTGTCACTGTCAGAATCCGATTCCTGACTTTCATTCTTTCATACAGACTCATTGTCAGGATTCATAAAAATCTCCATAATTTCCGCATTTAATCCGCAAGTAATTGCTAATGCTTCAGCTTAGCTCATTAGCTACATACATAAACAACAACACTGAATGGCTCAGGGTGGGTGTCAGAGGTTATGTGATTGACTGCTGGCACGCGCCACTTGTATCAATAAATCACCATCAGAAAATGTTTTGTGTGGTAATTATTTAGATATTTACTGTTTTATTCACATGTTTTCAAGTACTGGTGACAAAACATGCATTCCGATTCTTGCATAGATTGTAATGAACACATTATGTGTGTAAAATACTTTTTAAAAGTTTGTACTGATTATGATGAGCTAAGTTAATTCCAGCTATGTGTGGAGGCATGTTTGTTGACATACAATGCATTCTGGGTTTCACGAGAAATGTCTGTCGGACCAAAGATGTTATAACAAAATGAGGTGAGTAAGGGTTCACTCATTTTTCGAGAACTTACGTAAGTGAATGTTGGGATGAGAACGATGGTAGACGACACACCCCCTTCAACAGCCCCTTCACCCACTTCCGTCATCATGTAGTGCTTTGAGAGACTAGTCAAGGACCATATCACCTCCACCCTACCTGACACCCTAGACCCACTCCAATTTGCTTACCGCCCAAATAGGTCCACAGACAATGCAATCTCAACCACACTGCAAACTGCCCTAACCCATCTGGACAAGAGGAATACCTATGTGAGAATGCTGTTCATAGACTACAGCTCGGCATTTAACACCATAGTGCCCTGGGTCTCGACCCCGCCCTGTGCAACTGGGTGCTGGACTTCCTGACGGGCCGCCCCCAGGTGGTGAGGGTAGGCAACAACATCTCCACCCCGCTGATCCTCAACACTGGGGCCCCACAAGGGTGCGTTCTGAACCCTCTCCTGTACTCCCTGTTCACCCACGACAGCGTGGCCACGCACGCCTCAAACTCAATCATCAAGTTTGCGGACGACACAACAGTGGTAGGCTTGATTACCAACAACGACGAGACGGCCTACAGGGAGGAGGTGAGGGCCCTCGGAGTGTGGTGTCAGGAAAATAACCTCACACTCAACGTCAACAAAACTAAGGAGATGATTGTGGACTTCAGGAAACAGCAGAGGGAACACCCCCCTATCCACATCGATGGAACAGTAGTGGAGAGGGTAGTAAGTTTTAAGTTCCTTGGTGTACACATCACAGACAAACTGAATTGGTCCACCCACACAGACAGCATCCTGAAGAAGGCGCAGCAGCGCCTCTTCAACCTCAGGAGGCTGAAGAAATTCGGCTTGTCACCAAAAGCACTCACAAACTTCTACAGATGCACAATCGAGAGCATCCTGTCGGACTGTATCACCGCCTGGTACGGCAACTGCTCCGCCCACAACCGTAAGGCTCTCCAGAGGGTAGTGAGGTCTGCACAACGCATCACCGGGGGCAAACTACCTGCCCTCCAGGACACCTACACCACCCGATGTCACAGGAAGGCCATAAAGATCATCAAGGACAGCAACCACCCGAGCCACTGCCTGTTCACCCCGCTATCATCCAGAAGGCGAGGTCAGTACAGGTGCATCAAAGCTGGGACCGAGAGACTGAAAAACAGCTTCTATCTCAAGGCCATCAGACTGTTAAACAGCCACCACTAAACATTGAGTGGCTGCTGCCAACACACTGACTCAACTCCAGCCACTTTAATAATGGGAATTGATGGGAAATGATGTAAAATATATCACTAGCCACTTTAAACAATGCTACCTAATATAATGTTTACATACCCTACATTATTCATCTCATATGTATACGTATATACTGTACTCTATATCATCTACTGCATCCTTATATAATACATGTATCACTAGCCACTTTAACTATGCCACTTTGTTTACATACTCATCTCATATGTATATACTGCACTCAATACCATCTACTGTATCTTGCCTATGCCGCTCTGTACCATCACTCATTCATATATCTTTATGTACATATTCTTTATCCCCTTACACTTGTGTCTATAAGGTAGTAGTTTTGGAATTGTTAGCTAGATTACTTGTTGGTTATTACTGCATTGTCGGAACTAGAAGCACAAGCATTTCGCTACACTCGCACTAACATCTGCTAACCATGTGTATGTGACCAATTTTTTTGGGGGATTTGATTTGAACATGCGTACTATAAACAGACCAAACTCATCTTGTCTCCTCTTATTATTTTTGGTTTCTGTGAAAAAACAAACATGGTGGAGCGCAGAAACTACCCATCGTCAGATTACTTTCGATTTCTAGAAAGTGTTTTACTCAATTATTTAGATGAATGGCGAGCAATTATAAGGAGTAATTGCTATATATTGTAGCCGAGAGTAATGAAAATATGACGTCAATATGACGCCTTATGTTACGTCAATCTCTCCTCAGCGCTAGGACAAATGTAGCCTACAATTTTCCAGTTTGGATGATGGTGTTATGCTGTAGCTACTTCTGTGAATGTCTGAACATTGCATGCAAAAATAAACTGCTCACATTCTGGACATAACTTTGTAAGGACTGTGTTTGTGCAAAATGTTTCTGAAAAAAACAATGTGGCCAGCTCAAATGCTGATTGTTCTGTCAATCGAAACTGGCCGTTCTAAATGAGAGTTCTAATCAAGTGTTCTAATCACACCAGTTGCATTTTATGCTACTTGGACCACTGTAGAATGATCACACCCGTGTGTGGTAGGTGTGAAAGGTTAAATAGTACCCGCAAAACACCAGTCTCCACGTCAACAGTGAAGAGGCGACTCCGGGATGCTTACCTTCTAGGCAGAGTTCCTCTGTCCAGTGTCTGTGTTCTTTTGCCTGTCTTAGTCTTTTCTTTTTATTGGCCAGTCTGACATTTGGCTGTTTCTTTGCAACTCTGCCTAGAAGGCCAGCATCCCGGACTCTCTCTTCACTTTTGATGTTGAGACTGGTGTTTTGCGGGTACTATTTAATGAAGCTGCTAGTTGAGGAATTGTGAGGTGTCTGTTTCTCAAACGAGACACTCTAATGGTCTTGTCCTCTTGCTCAGTTGTGCATCGGGGACACCACTCATCTTTCTATTCTCGTTAGAGCCAGTTTGTGCTGTTCTGTGAATGGAGTAGTACACAGCGTTGTACGAGATCTTCAGTTTCTTGGCAATTTCTCGCATGGAATAGCCTTCATTTCTCAGAACAAGAATAGACTGATGAGTTTCAGAAGAAAGGTCTTTGTTTCTGGCCATTTTGAGCCTGTAATCAAACCCACAAATGCTGATGCTCCAGATACTCAACTAGTCTAAAGAATTTATAATTTCTTCTTTAATCCGACATAACATAATTGCAAAATGGTTTTCTAATGATCAATTAGCCTTTTAAAATTATAAACTTGGATTAGCTAACACAATGTGCCATTGGAACACAGAAGTGATGGTTGCTGATAATGGTCCTCTGTACGCCTATGTAGTTATTCCATAAAAAATCTTCCGTTTCGAGCTACAATAGTAATTTACAACATTAACAATGTCAACACTGTATTTCTGATCAATTTCATGTTATTTAAATGGACATCAAATGTCCTTTTTTTAAAACAATGACACTTCTAGGTGACCCCAAACTTTTGAACGGTAGTGTATATATGTCAAATGTCTTACAGAGCCTTTCCATAAGTCCACTCAAGTTTCTTCAACTGTCTTCTGACTGTGATCCGAGCGATGTTGATTATTCACCATGGCAACCAGCAAAATGTATTTCATAGTTATGTTGGCTTGTTTGCAGAATTCACAGCCTGCTATGCTTGTGGAAAACAAAATGCCTCCAGCAGAATATCTTAAGGGCTTTTATATAATTAAAATTCAGGGTTAATGATAATAATAATAATTGTTGTATAACAGATCACCATCACAATTTTTTTTTTTTTAAATGCATTCATGAATTAAATCGCTTTACCCGAAATGTTGCGGTTCATCTGTTGAGGGCAGAAATTATTAAATGTTAAAGCATTAGACCTCTCACTAAAGGGGTCAGTCATACAAGAGTTATACTTAATTCTGAACTGTTTGGAGATTACAAAAGTACATTTCCATAAAGGCTAGATCATTTTTAAAGTTGTTCAAACATTCCTAGATGACCAGCAGGATCAAATAATATAAACAGTGGTTATAGAGCGTGCAACCGGTCAGCACCTTAGGAGTAAATGCCAGTTGGCCTTTCATAGCCGAGGATTCAGGGGTCAAGACAGCAAGTGCGTGTGTGTTTGAGAGAAAGTGAGAGAGAGAGAGAGAGAGAGAGAGAGAGAGAGAGAGAGGAGGATTGAAAGACACACAGTAACACGTGGATTATAGCAATAAGAATGTCCGTTTAATATGCAGTGCATATCATCTCCTATTAGCCTTCTCAGAGTTTTAAGAATTGTATGTGTTCAATTATTTGTGACATTGTGGCATTTAAAGCATATTGAAGCAATAGCCTACCCACGTGTTGTCAACTATTTCAGCACCGTTTCGCGCTGCTCTGAGACAAGCATTGGGACTGGTCTTGATAAATCCATTACATTTTTATTTTCACTGAATCTCCATTTGGTATTGGTTAGACTACAATTAGGGTGTGGAAATGTTAGGATTCTTTTGCTCTTAGTACTGTAGCCTATTCCCAACCAATCACGTTGTACAGCGCCATATTTTCCTAACGGAACCCAGAGGTTTTGTTTTTTTAGTTTTTCTTGGAATAGAAACACCATAACACCAAACTTAATTAAGCTACATTTCTTAAAATCAATCCCATATACTATGTTCTTACTTAAATTCTCTAGTAAGTTAAATGCTTCTCAAAGATACCCTCTGGTGGTCAAACTAGCACTAACTAGCATTAATGGCAAAAAATGTCTAACAATTAAATAACGTGCCATAGAATTCTGCAGCAGCCCGCAAGGTATGCTGCAGTACGACACAACTTTTACAAGAAGAACCACTGTACACACTAAGAAAGTGTCACATTTAACACTTGAGTGTTAAAATCCTCTCAGATTTGCTGTGTCATCTGGTGTTCTGGTTGGAGTGGTGATTGGTACAGAATGTGATGTGTTTGCCAGGTTTCGGCCATTCGATGTTTAGATCAACTAAATGTTCATTTTCTCATTGAAAAATGCTGGTTGTTAGATTGAGGGTTACACAGTAAATTAATAGTTGACATTGTCATTGTATTATAAAAAATGTAAACCCGATTGTTGAAATGCTTCCAACTAAATGTTTCAGGGCTACTAAGTAACACTAAATAATGTGCTGTAAAAAATAAGAAAAAGAATAGCAGGTACCTGGCTTCTGAAAGGGGACAGATCTTTGATTTTGTTTGTTCCAATAATCCTTTGTTACAGCAACAAGCTCTGGGCTGCAAATCCTCCAACTTCTAACAGAGAAATATTACCTCTTGAAGCATCTAGGTCTCTGGGTCTGTGCTGTTTCAAAGCCATTGTGACCTTCGATCTGTCTCACACAATCGCTCCTGTTCGCCGGAGAAAAACATTCATCTATTTTAGAGAAACAGGAACAATTACCTTTTATGAGAGATTATCATTTTCTAATTTCTAAAGCGATAAATCAACGGGCAGACATGTCAGGGTGCGTTTCCTCTCCACTTTGTTACAATTCACTCGGTGGACAGAAAAATGAAAAGGTAGAGATAAAGGAAGGAAAAGTCGATGGCTATAACTGAAGCTGTAGTCCTATAGGGGGGTGTCTTTTTTGAAGGAGGCAGATTTGAGGTTTTCATCCTGAATCTACACCTTGACTGTTTGAAGGGTTGTATTGTCTGTAGGCTAGAAGATGCCCTGTTTTTGTGTTTTTATCTCCTTGCTGCATTCCCTCTGTGCAATGCAGGTTGTGCCTGTGTGACGATGAGTGAGTGTGTAGAGAGAATGGGTGTAGAAGGACAAAGGTAAATATACTAGTAGTCTATTGATCTGGAGATGTATCCCAAATGGCATCATATTCCCTATTAAGTGCACTTTATAAGGAATATGATGCCATTTGGGACGCAACGCTGGTCTTTGAAGCAGAGAAGACCATATTGCAAATGTTCATATACTGTCAGATATACTGCTCCTTTGATCAACCATACAGGTGTGCTTTTAGATCCGCTTTAGGGTCAAAGGTTCTGAAGGAGTAAAGGGATGCAGAACAATTATTTATCTTTTACTCACTTTTACTGTGTGTTTAGATAATTGCGGCCTTTAGGGTCACATGCCCTGTCAAAGACCTGTGTATGACAACATTATCCATCCCATAGCTTGTCAGTTTAGTTCCAGATCAGGGATTGGCTTGGTTTTCACTCAGTCGATAAGCTGTTCTCTCCTCTTCCATCACAGTAGATGTGATTTAGAATGAGAATCTTCTTAGTTCAGTGTGTGAAGGATCACTGTGAGGGTGTGATAGTGTGTGGATCACTGTCCAGAATATTCCTCAGATATCATATCTCATGGAATGATCAGAGAACAAAGGGTGTCTTCTTTTTCTAAGCCCATACCCTTTTGTGTGAGGTGTGTTATTTTGTTTCAAAATATATTTGTTTAAGACTACCAAGAAACATGAATTTTAGCAGCTAAGTTGACTGAGAACACATTCTCATCTACAGCAACAGCCTGGGGAATAGTTACAGTGGAGAGGATGGGGATGAATGAGCCAAATGAAAGATGGTGATGATTAGGTGACCATGATGGTATGATTAGGAACTTGGGCAGGACACTGGGGTTACCACCCCTACAATAAGTGCCATGGGATCTATAGTGATCACAGAGAGTCAGGACACCCAATCCGAAAGACTGCACCCTACACAGGGCAATGTCCCCAATCACTATGCTGGGGAATTGGGGACATTTTTTTTATTTAGACCAGAGGAAAGGGTCCTTCCTACTGGCCCTCCAACACACTCCAACACCACCACGTCATCTGGTCTTCCATCCAGCGAACAACCAGGGGCGGTAGGTAGCCTAGTGGTAGAGTGTTGGACTTGGTTAGAGTGGTGGATCTTGCAATTGAATCCCTGGGCTGATAAGGTACAAATCTGTCATTCAGCCCCTGAAAAAGGCAGTTAACCCACTGTTCCTAGGCCGTTAACTCACTGTTCCTAGACCAGTTAACCCACTGTTCCTAGACCAGTTAACTCACTGTTCCTAGACCAGTTAACCCACTGTTCCTAGGCCGTTAACCCACTGTTCCTAGGCCGTTAACCCACTGTTCCTAGACCAGTTAACCCACTGTTCCTAGGCAGTTAACCCACTGTTCCTAGACCAGTTAACCCACTGTTCCTAGGCCGTTAACCCACTGTTCCTAGGCCGTTAACCCACTGTTCCTAGGCCGTTAACCCACTGTTCCTAGGCCGTTAACCCACTGTTCCTAGGCCGTCATCAAATATAAGAATTTCTTCTTAACTGACTTGCCTAGTTAAATAAAGGTACAAATAAAAAACACAACCAACCCTGCTTATCCCTGGTATGTTGCTGGTGTTGTTGCATTTCAGATGGAGAGGGATTTAGATTACTATAAAGCAGCATACCAAGACACACTACCTGCTTTTACTTATAGGCTGTTTAAACTTGTTAATTTCAAATGATTTTCCAACCAGTTTTATTTTCTAACAGTTTGAATTGAGGTGTGTTCTGCCTCCTCATTATATGACAAAAAAGTAGCCACATTTCACTTTTGCTGACAATTCATTTTTTTGGACTGCTGAACCAGACGAACTTCCCAAAGTACATTGTTTCCGCAGATCATGTATGCAGACATTTGCGCATCTCCAGTCAGAACAAACTTTTTCCCATTTTCCATCTGGTGCCCACATTGCCTTCGTTGTTGTTTTCCTTATACTACATGATAATAACTTTGGAGATGTGTGCATTTCCGTCAAAGTAATAGTTTCTGTATGTCGTGTTGTGTCGTTTCTACTGTAGCTCACTGTATGTATGGAGCATGATATATTTGTATGTATTCCTTTTAACCGCTGACACGCAAGGTACACATTTCATAACCTTTATGGTGTTATACTCAATTGTCCTTATGTAGCTAGCTACATTCATATATTAGCTCTTTAAAACAATGCTAATTGCGTCAGAGAAATATTAGTTTGTGGTTGTTGTCTTTTGAAGTAACCCTGACCTTATGACAATGTTTTTTTGCCTGTTTAGCATAGCTCTGTTCTGCCCTGCCCCCTTGTAGAGCTCAACAGTTACTGTTTATTACTGTTACATAACTCATATTTGTCAATATTGACAATATTTTGTCAATGCAATTTATACAATTTATAGCAGTGTTATTATGTTACTTCTTTGTAATATTGTTTATTTTGCTATCTCCTGATATTGTATTCTAATTACTAATCATTCCACTTTATTCTGTGCTTTCCAGAAACCACACACACACAAACAGTATTGAACAGTATTTTCCCCAAATCATATCTGGAACTGGACATAGCTGGAATCTTTCAAGCAACATTCTGTTTGAACGTAAACTCCTTAAGTTTTACTGGATGAACACACAGCAAGAAAACACATAGGTGTAATAATCGTCTATTTTATTGAAGTATTGGTGGTGGTTGAACAACAAGAACAGACTGACAACTTATGAATATCCATTTATGCAGTGATTGAACAACAACAACATTTCCACACCCCACCTCTAAAGGCATAGAAACACGGAAGGTCACCTGTCAAGTCAGTCAGAAATTGCTGCAGATTTGCTGAATATTGCTTGAGCATATGGCACTTCCCAAAGCATGGTGAAACACACAGAGCTGTGTCATAAGCTAACCGCATGTACTTTGTAAACCTCCTCTGCTTCCTTTTCCTGGTGTCCGACAGGCAGACTTTGCAGTGCCTCTGTGTGTGACTGCCTTCGCCAGCAGTTTGAGGGACTTCGCAGGGAAAAGGCCGTGCAGTGAGGCGTAGGGGATTGTGTGCAGCAGGACGACACCTCTCTCATTAGGTTGGTGCTGTACTTTTGGCAGGTCATTCATTTACCTATGGGGGAGAGGGAGTGGGGAGGATGAGGGATTGGAGAGGATAATGAGGCAGTGGGTAGGTGGGTGAGTTATTGTCACTATAATTGCATAATTGAACTGCATGTGATTTGTATGTGAACTGTATTTCCAATTGCAAAATGTATTTTTCAGTTGTTATCTCACCTGTTAGTTGGCGGTTAACTATGTGGCCATTGAGGGCAGCAGTGTTGATCAGAAGGGAAAAAATCTTCTTATACCACTTGGTAGTTTTCAGAGTGCATTCCACAAAGCTGTTTATCATGTCCGCCTTATCCAATGCCCCCATTTTGAGGTTATATTTTGAGGTTATAGTCAAGCACACAGTCTGGTTTGATCTTTCTCTCTCCCATCAGGTGGTCCACCTTCCCTGTGGCCGACATGGTTGCTGTATGGACAGTGGAGAGGACACAGACCTTTCGGTTTTCATGCCACTTTACTGCCAGCTGTTGACCCTTCTATTTGAACCTTCCCTCTCTGCATCTTCCTGCCTCCGAATGCTGGCATCCCCTTCCTGTTCGACCTGACTGTGACACAAGCCCTGTGCTGTTGGAGAGGAGATGCTGGAAGAGTGTGGGACTGCTGTACCAATTGTCCACATACAAAGTGTGTCCCTTGTCGAGATGAGGAGCCAGCATGGTCATCACCACGGACCCGGACACTCCAAGCCCCTCATAATGTTGGATGTCAGTGGTGGACCCTGTGTAAACTATAATGTAATGGACAAATCCTGTCACGTCGCACGTAACAAAGAACTTGACCCCAAACCTGTGGGTTTTGGAGGGAATATCTTGCCAGCCTACCCTTCCATAACATCAGGGACTCATCAATGCATGCGTCCTTGTATGGCACAAAGACCCAACCAAATGCTGATGTCAGGCTGGTGAGAACATTTCTTATTTTGTGTATAGGGTCATTTACGTTCACAGTAGCATTGTTGATGAAATGCAGGCATCGCAGCAGAACTAGGAAGCTTTCTTGGGAAAAGAGGGTGGCAAATAAGGGAGTTGCAAACATAGGATCTGTGCTCCAGTATTCTCTTAGAGAGTTCTTCTTTACTATTCCCATGAGAAGAACTGTCACTAGGAAGGTATACATTTCACTAATTGTGGTTGTCACCCATTAGCGAGTTTCCCCCTCACTCTTTGCTCTCTCTTCTCCAATAGGTTCAAGGTATAGTGATTGGTCTCCTCTACTATGTCTACCACCAGCTCCTCTGTCAGAAAGCTTGAAACACACTGCCTCAGAGAGAAATGGCAAGTGGCTTTGTACTCCAGACTGGGACTCATCAACGCAAACAGCAGGGCCCGGAGGGGTGAAATGGCTGGCAGCCTTCCAGCTTCCACAGAACTCCTGTACTTCATCCACTGTCGGTCTGCATCCATCACCACCAGCATCTTCAAAGGGACCTGGATCTTCGGCAGTGGACAAGTGGTCCTCAGATTTAGGGTTCTCAATGGCTACAAGGTTGGGGTGCTCACTGTCATTGTCAGAATCTGATTCCTTACTTTCATTCTCAGACTCATTGTCATAATTTATGATCATCTCCAGAATTACTGTATTTGTGAGTTGTGTCCTTTTGAAAGTCATTGCTAATGCTCTAGCTTAGCACACTAGCTAGATACATAAACAACAACACTGAATGGCTCAGGGTGGGTGTCAGAGGTTATGTGATTGACTGCTGGCACGCTCCACTTGTATCAATAAGTCACTATCAGAAAATGTTTTGTTTTGGTCAATATTTACTGTTTTATTCACGTTTAAGTACTGGTGACAAATCATGAATTCCGATTCTTGCATAGATTGTAATGGACACATACGTATGACGTGTTTAAATACTTTTTAAAAGTTTGTACTGATTATGATGAGCTAAGCTAATTCCAGCTATGTGTGGAGCCATGTCTGTTGACACACAATGCATTCTGGGTTTCACATAAATGTCTGTCAGACCAAAGATGTTATAACAACATGAAGTGAGGGAGGGTTCACTCATATTTCGAGTAAACTTCCGGAAGCGAATGATGGGATGTGAATAATGGTAGACGACACAGCCCCTTCAACATGCATTCTGCAAACAGACCAAACTCATCTTGTCTCATCTTATTATCTTTGGTTCAAGTGAAAAAACAAACTTGGCGGCGCGCACTAACTACCCATCGTCGGATTACTTTTGATTTCTAGAAAGTATTTTACTCAATTATTTCAATCAATGTTGAGCTCACCCGTGATGAGACGAATTATACATATAATTGCTATTAGCTAATTCACATTGTGGTTTCTTTCAGCCGAAAGTTATCTAAATATGATCGCTTGTGTTATGTCAATCTTTCCTCAGTTCCCGAGGACTAATGAACCTACATTTTCCAGTTTGGATGATGGTGTTATGCTGTAGCTACTTCTGTGAAGGTCTGAACATTGGATCCAAAAATAAATCTTGTCACATTCAGGACATAACTTTTGTGAGGACTTTTTCTGTGAAAAAAACAGTGTGGCCAGCTCAAATGCTGACTATTGTGTCAATCGAAACTGGACGTTCTATATAAGCGTTCTTGTCACACCGGTTGATCGTAAGCTGCAGGGACCACTGTAGAATGATCACACCCATTTGTCTGTATGTTATGTTTTTTTTTTTTTTTTTACAAATGACAAGCTGAAATGTCTTGAGTAAATAAGTATTCATCTCCTTTGTTATGGCAAGCCTAAATAAGTTCAGGTGTAAAAACGTACAAAACAAGTCACATAATTCTTTGAATGGACTCACTCTGTGTGTAGTAAAAGTGTTTAACCAGATTTTTTAATGATTACCTCATCTCTGTACCACACACATACAATTATTTGTATGACACCTCATTCGAGCTGTGAATTTCAAACACAGATTCAACCACAAATACCAGGGAAGTTTTCCAATGCCTCGCAAGTAAGGGCAACTATTGGTAGATAGGTTTGAGTTTGAGTTTGAGTTAATTTTTTATTTTTACAGGGACAGTGCACATTAATCAACGTTTCAGTAAAAGTGCCGGTTTTAGCCAGCCGGCTAATTTTCAACCGCAGTCCCTGGGCAGGTTATTAAAAACAATTACAATATAGACAATAGCAACATAGAACAAGCAAGACATAGCAACATAGGACAAGCAAGACATAGCATACAGACAGAGCAACATAGGACAAGCAAGACGTAGCATACAGACAGAGCAACATAGAACAAAAAGCAGCAAGACAAAATTCATAAAAGCAACAAAGTGTTTCCACACCTCACAAGCTACAGACAACAGACAACATGGAGAGCGGCAACACATAGCTAGGGACCATGTTCACAAATCTGATTGACCTTTAGCCATGTCTTCAAGCATTTTGTGAAAGTGTGATATGTGGTTTAGTTATGTGTGTCTGATGGCAGTGTATTCCAGACATGGGAAGCTCTCACAGAGAATGCAGATTTACTAAAGGTGCTTTTCCTTAGGGGAACTATACAGTCACCTCTCATGGCAGACCTTGTGGATCTGCTGCCATATGTCTGGGTTTTCTGTTTAACAAAAATATTGAGTGGAGGGGGAGCCAGGCCATTAAGGATCTTGAATACAAGACATGCGTCGGTGTATTGCACAAGATTTTCCCAACTCAAGAGCTCATGCTTTCTAAGGATGTGACAATGATGATGGCTATTGGGCTTCCTATCAAGCACTTTAAGAGCCTGTTTGTAGACAGACTGAATAGGTTTTAATGTTGTACAGTAAGCTTGGGCCCAACTAGTCAAGCAGTATGTTAAGTGGGGGAGTATCATAGATTTGAAGTACAGTTTTTGCTATCTCTGTAGTCAAACAATTTCGTATAAATCGGAAATTAGCTAGGTTGAATTTGGTTATTTGAATTACCTTTTTCACATGCTTTTTAAAAGAGAGGTTGGAATCAAGTATGATGCCAAGGTACTTAAAATCGGATACCACCTGGAGCTTCTCCCCTGACACATAGACATCTGGCTCAGTAGCATCTGTTGCGTGAAGAACATGCAAACAGTTTTTTTCACATTGAGATGCAAACACGAGTCACTGAGCCACTTTGTAACCTGGACCATTACAGTAGTGAGTTCTTGTGCAGCTTGTTGTTTGCTCTTTGCATGCACATATATCACTGTATCATCTGCATACATTTGAACTTCAGACCCAGTACAGACAGAAGGCAGATCATTAATGTACAGGCTGAACAGGAGGGGCCCCAGTATTGACCCTTGGGGCACGCCCACATCATAGCTACGAGTGGGCGACAGCTCATTGCTCACTCTGACACACTGAGTTCTGCCTTCAAGGTATGATTTCATCCATCTCAAGGCATCAGGCGAAAAGTTGAACTTGGACAATTTTGTGATGAGAATCTCATGGTTAACAGTATCAAAAGCCTTCCTTAGGTCCAGAAACACAGCCCCAACAGCACCCCCTTTGTCCATCTTTCCAGAAGAAAGCAGTTGGCCGTTTCTGTGGAGTGTTTCGCTCTGAAGCCAAACTGCATGGAGTGTAATGTGAAGGGGCTGTTGTTGAGGTGGGCAATCAGTTGTTCTGCTACACACTTTTCAACAACCTTTGACACCACAGGTAGTATACTAATGGGCCTGTAGTTACTCACGTTAGCAGGGTCGCCTGATTTAAAGATGGCCGTTATTATGGCCGACTTCCATACCCTTGGAAACACACAGAGACCAATAGATGTGTTGGTGACCTTAGTAATGGGGCCAATGAGTGACTCTTTGTAGTTTTTAAGAAAGTTAGAGTCCATCCCAAACACATCTTTGGCTTTAGAGTTCTTTAGTGAGCTAATCACCTTGTTCATCTTTGACTCAGAAAACTCCCTTATGATGAAGACAGGTTGAGTGTCATTCACTAGCACTGAGCCCAAGAAAACCAGTGGAGGGGGTTCTGTGTCAGTACCCTGACAGAGTCAATAAAGTAGGAATTGAAGGCTATTGCTATTTCGACTGCATCCTGTGTTAGATTGTTATTCACCATGATTTTGAGTCTTTTTGCAGTGTTACTATGGTCTTTCCCTGTTAACTTTTTTAGATTCTCCCATATCAATTTAGAATTTCCCTTTGCTTCACCAATTATGTTAATAAAAAAGTTTGCCTTGGCCTGTCTGATTTCTTTCATCACCTTATTTCTCAACATGGTAAACCTACGTCTGTAGGTGAATATTCATTTGAGCATGGTGAAGTTATTAGTAACACTTTGAATGGTATCAATATCAATACCCTCAGTAACTACAAAGATACAGGTGTAACTCGGTTACTGGAGAGGAAAGAAACGTCAGGGATTTCACCACGAAATCAATGGTGACTTTAAAACAGTTAGAGTTTAATGGCTGTGATAGGAGAAAACTGAGGATGGATCAACAACATCGTAGTTACTCCACAATACTAACCTAATTGATGAAGTGAAAAGAAGGAAGCCTATACAGCATAAAAATATTCCAAAACATGAACCCTGTTCGCAACAAGGCACTAAAGTAATACTGCAAAGAAAACGTAGCAAAGATATTAACTTTTTGTCCTGAAAACGGAGTGTTATGTTTGGAAAAAATCTAATCCAATACATTACTAAGTACCACTTTCCATATTGTCAAGCATAGTGGTGGCTGCGTCATGTTATGGGTATGCTTGTAATCGTTGAGTATTTTTAGGATGAAAAAATAAACTAAATGGAGCTAAGCACAGTTAAAATCCTAGAGGAAAACCTGGTTCAGTCTGCTTTCCACCAGACACTGTGTCATGATCGTTTAGAGAAGGATTGGACCTAGGTGCAGCGTGGTAGGCATACATTTTGAATTCATTTAAATGAACACCAAAAAAAAACAAGAAAGATAAACGACACATAAAGTATTGTAGCGCTAACACAGCAACTAACAAAAAACAAGATCCCACAACTGAAGGTGGGAAAAAGGGCTGCCTAAGTATGATCTCCAATCAGAGACAACGATAAACAGCTGCCTCTGATTGGGAACCATACAAGGCCAACAAAGAAATACAAACATAGATTTGCCCACCCAACTCACACCCTGACCTTGTGGCGAAATCTGCTCGGAGCCTTCACCGTGCACTGCCACTTTAAGAGCGCATGAGCAGTAAGGAAGGAGGCGATAAAGAGAGTTTGTTCAGCTCTTTGGGGAGGAGCTATTGGGTGGCGCGACAGTTTGATTGTGTGTGCTGTGCTACAGAAGTGTTTTGTTTTCAGCGTTTGTAGTTTATAATGTAGTTAACTCAATCATCGGTGTGATCGCTTTAGATCGTGGTTGTTTTTGTTTGGGACCGCGCCCGTTATGGATCGCATGGATTCGTAGCAACATTGTTGCGAAGCTTTAACATACAAACCAACAAACCACCGGACAGTCAGACGGTACACGGCAGGCCTGAAGACCACAGCTAAGATTTATCTTTTTCTCTCTCTTTCTCTTCCCTCTCGTTCCAGTGCTTTACCCTGCAACAGACTCTCTATTTTTCAAATGCACTTCCCCTTGAAGTTCATTAGAGCTGGACTATTATTGCCCTGCCAGAAGTATTTTGATGGACATTTTAGTTAAAAGGGAGGTTGCTTGCAAGTTGTGTATTGTTATGTGAACTGTATTGAGGTGAGGTGTACTAATGACATGTGGCCGAGAAGACTGGACATTTTTAAGGCCTTTGTTGTGTCGATGAACACCCCCCCCCCCCCCCCCCCATTCATACCCTCTGCACTCACCCACTAGAAAATAATACAGATTATTGCAAATCCTATGTTGATGACTGGGTTCGTTCTTGTATGAAGTTGCTGTTGAATTGCTCTGCCATTATTAGTATTATTGTATGAGGTATTCTTGTTTGGGTTACCCCTGTGCTGTGATGTGGGTTTTATATGGTGTGTATTCTCTTTTCTCTCCACTGGCTATCTGGTAAACAGGCTACACTCTAGGCAGTCTCTTCTGCTGATGTGTGTGGGTCTGGTAGTGGTACTCTCTCGATTCTACTCTTTTCCTTTCGGCAGGGTTAATACCTGCCTGGCGCCCGAACAAAATCTTTCTATACCCCTCTCTAATAAATACCGCTACAGAATTTGCGCCCGAACAGGGACTTGAAGAGAAACACCCATGACACCATCCACACAAGGTTGAATCATGTCTTTTGTTGGAACCCCATACTGTGTCAATGTGGACACACCTGATGGTAATCATGTTCGGGATTCTTTCATTGTGGAAGGACTCGATGAACTAATGGAGTTGGATCGCACTGCCCCTAATCCCCAGGCTTCTGGCTCACCTATAACATCTCCACCATTACCCTCCCCTCAAACCCTTCCGGTTACCCTGTCCAGAGAGACTGGGAGAGGTGTCTCTGTGATCACTGGACAACTGGAACATCAATGGACACACACCAATCATAGTTTGACAATGCAGGAGAATGCCATTCGCAAACTCAGTGAATGTATGGAGGCTCATCAGACAGATGTGCAGAGGAGGTTGGATTACCTTCCCTGTCAAATGGAGGAAAACCAACAACAGATTGTTCAGAGACAGAAATATTTACAAGATTCTCTGAAGCAGGATATTCAAGGAAAACTGCACCGGTTCAAAACACAAATGGAAACTAACCATCATCAAGTCATAATCTTTCTTGAGGAGGAACAAAAACAGAGAGCAGAGGAGTCAGCCTCTGTTGTGAAGGGAGTGTGTTCTTATCTGAAGGAAGTTATGGAGGACATGAAGAACTCTCTCACAGGGGAACTACGATTTTTGATTGAACAGACTCAAAAGGACACCGTTAATGAGATGGAAAAAGCACAGAAGGCCACAGACCTTCAACTGGAAGGGCTGCACCAGGAGATAATGCAGTGCTTTTCCCTTCTGGACAAATCTTCTGCACCTCCCTCAGGTTTTACCTCTGCCACTGGCTTGGCCAGTAATGGAATAGGAACAGGTAGCACTACAAAAAACCCTTTGAAGATACTGTTAAACAACAGAACTCCCGCTGCCACTGTCATGTCTCCTCTAGAGCGCTCCCTCCCTATCAAACTACTTTTCCCCACTTTTGGCAGCCCAGAAGATGATGTTGATCCACTGTTTTTTTTATCTAAGTGTAATGATTTTCTTTCTATCCGGCCCCTTACTGACTTGGAGGTTCTTGCCACCCTCCGCAGTGTTCTCCATGGTACAGCAAGAGACTGGTGGGAGATAGCCCGTGAACATGTGTCAACCTGGGAGGAGTTTCAAAAAATATTCCTCTTAGCCTTCCTCTCAGAGGACTATGGGGATGAACTGGCGGAACGTGTTCGTAACAGAGTCCAGGGGGAAGCAGAGCCAATACGGGACTTTGCCTTCTCCTATCGAGTTCTATGTAGGAGATGGAAGGCTGATATTACTGAGCAGGAGATGGTCAAACTCCTTCTTAAGAACATGGTTCCCCGCCTTGCTAGTCAACTTCGAGAACGTGTGCAAAATGTGGATGATCTGGTGCGTCTTGGGACTCAGTTTGAAAAGGACTGGAAGCACCACCTCCAAACTAAAAACACCGTTCCCTCATCCCAGTATACCCATAACTCTCCTGGGGCTAAACCGTCTCAGATATTTGTACCCAAGATCCAGGACAAAAGTCCAGTTATGTGTTGGAGGTGTAAAGTCCAACATCCTCCAGATTCTTGCCCACTCTATGTCCAGCATCAGGATTCAGGAAAAGGTCAGAAAGGACCGAAGACTGAAAGTCTACACAGGCGTGGTGGCTTGCATACAATTGGGTCAGCCTTAATGCCCACCATGAAGCCTTTAGACAGCACAGCTAGCGGTCTTATTCCTATTCCGCAACAACTATTGGTTCCTCTGACTGTTAGGAACTGGAGAGGGAAGGTCATAATCGACACAGGGGCATCTTACACCCTGATGCAAGAGGCCCTGTGGCAGAACATGGCATTACCTCATGAGGAGCTACGAACATGGGAGGAGGGACCATTGTACTTGGCAAATGGAGAACCTACCACCCCCTTGGGCTGGATTAGTATAATAATAAAACTGCATGGTGAGACTATTAACCTTCCTGTGGCAATACTTGCAGATTCAAGCCTTGCATTTGCTGTAGTCCTTGGCCTAGACTTCCTGTTCTTCAGTGGACTGACCATCTCTATGTCCGAACCCTCCTATCGGCTACACTC
Organism: Oncorhynchus nerka; assembly: GCF_034236695.1. NCBI lineage: Eukaryota > Metazoa > Chordata > Actinopteri > Salmoniformes > Salmonidae > Oncorhynchus > Oncorhynchus nerka. The sequence goes on along the minus strand of NC_088412.1, from coordinate 52,395,147 downwards.
TGACTATTCCCAGCCTCATCCATTTCAACCTGGTAATGCACTGATTTCAGGTTGGAGCCTGCTACATTATGCAAGGTCCGGACAAGGTCAAGTCAGAGACAGAGAAAATATAAAGAGACAAAGACAAAAACATGTTCCACTAGTGAAGTCTGAGAACCCAACTATCACCCTGATTACCGCCGTACCCCCTTCTATCCGAGAGCAAAAGCAAACCGGATGCTGATTTCTACATCAAGCAAGCGGTGGAACAGGCATGTCTATCGGATGATGAAAGGTGGCAGCTCTCCCAGATGTTGGACGTGAACAGTGAGGTCTGTACTCTTACACTCGGCCGTACAACCGTCTTCAAACACAAAATCTATACCCGGCATGAGGTCCCCATTAAGCAGCGTCCCTACAGGCTGTCCCCCGCCAAACTGGAAATTCTCAATGAACAGCTCAAAAGCATGTTGGAGAATGGAATTGTGGAACCTTCTTTTTCCGGATGGGCTTCTCCGGTTGTCCTGATTCCTAAGAAAGATGGTGGATATCGATTCTGTGTGGACTACAGGAAGCCGAATGCCATAACAGAAAGTGATGCCTACCCTCTACCAAACATAAATGACATACTGGAATCTCTGGCAGGAGCATCCATCTTTAGTAATCTGGATCTGAACAGTGGCTATTGGCAGGTGTCAATGGATCCCGCTAGTCAGGACAAGACTGCCTTTGTCACCCCTGCTGGTTTGTACTCCTTCAAAGTCATGCCTTTTGGTTTGAAGAATGCTCCAGCAACCTTCCAACGGTTGATGGAGACTGTCCTGGGAGAACTGAGGGGTAGAAATTGTCTCGTGTATCTGGATGACATCATAATCTACTCCTCCTCTGTTGCGGATCATCTGCAAGACATTCAGTCCGTCTTCGACAGACTAAAGGCTGCAGGTTTGACCTTGAACTTGAAGAAGTGTCGTTTCTGTCTGCCAGAACTCAAGTTCCTTGGTCATGTGGTTAATGCTGAAGGTATCCATGCAGATCCAGCCAAAGTTGCAGCTGTGCAGGAATTCCCAATTCCCACATCCCTCAAGGCTGTTCAGCGGTTTCTGGGTATGGCTGGATGGTACCACAGGTTTGTGCCTGATTTTTCAAAGGTAGCTGAACCCCTCAACCACCTTAAGAAGAAAGGTGTGAAATTCCAATGGACCCCTGCATGCCAAAGTGCATTTGAAGCACTCAAAAACAGTCTAATTACTCCTCCAGTGCTTGGACATCCTAACCTGAATGCTCATTTCATTGTGTACACGGATGCAAGTCAAACAGGACTTGGAGCAGTCTTGGCTCAACAAACAGGACTTGGAACAGAAGAAGTTCTTGCCTATGCAAGTCGCACCCTTAATTCAGCCGAGAGGAATTATTCAACGACTGAAAGGGAGTGCCTCGCTGTGGTGTGGGCTTTGGAGAAATGGAGCTACTACTTGGAGGCAAAGATCTTCACCGTTGTCACAGACCATGCTGCTCTGCAGTGGGTTCTGGCATCAGGCAAGACCAACAGCCGTCTTATTCGCTGGTCTATCAGACTGCAGAAGTTTGACTTCATCATTGAGTATCGCAAAGGAAAACTGAACGTTGTACCAGATGCCCTTTCTCGGATTACAGAGACTGCCAATGTTTGTCCTCCCTTGTGCAGTACGTATACTACCGCTAAATGTCTGGATGATTCCTTTCCTCTGGATGATGAGAGTGTATGGAGAGCACAGCAGATGGATGCTGCCATCATGGCGATCCACAAGAGTCTGTCTGAAGAAGACTCCAAGAGTCGCTTCAATGATAAGTATAGCATAATTCAGGATAAAGTGTATCGAAAAACTCCAAGAGGAGATGGAATACACAGCACCCATTATCGCGTCTTCATTCCCTCTACATTGTGTGACCAGATAATCCAAGCTTATCATGCCAATCCCATGAGTGGCCATCTTGGCGTTTTTAAAACTTATCGAAGACTACAAGAGGTGGTTTACTGGCCCGGCATGTGGGTTGATACCCGGAAGTTTGTACGGCAGTGTGAAGTCTGCCAGAAATACAAACCAGACATTGGCCGACCTGCCGGGAAAATGCAGCAGACCGTGGTGAACCATCCAAATGAAATGTTGGGAATTGACCTCATGGGACCTTTTCCTCCCAGCCGGGGACACGGAATGAATTTTTATTGGTGGTAGTGGACTACTACACACACTGGGTGGAGTTGTTTCCCCTCCGCAAAGCTACTGCATCAGCCATTGCTCTAATTCTGCGAAGGGAGGTTTTACCAGATTTGGAATTCCAGACCAAATCCTCTCTGACCGAGGTCCACAGTTCATATCAGGAATCTACAAAGAGCTCTGTACCTACTGGGGTGTAATTGCCAAGTTGACCACAGCCTATCATCCTCAGACCAACCTGACCGAGAGGGTAAACCGAACCCTGAAGGGGATGATTGCTTCATTCGTGGGGGATCAGCACACAAGGTGGGATCAGCATCTCCCTGAATTTCGCTTTGCACTGAACTCTGCCGTGCAGGAGACTTCTGGGGTCACTCCCGCCGAACTCCACCTGGGAAGACCACTAAAAGGTCCGATGGACAGGGTCTTGCAAAGTTCAAATGTTTCACCTGACTGCCCAGCGTTTGATGCCGTACAACACCACCACACCTTGCTAGCCAGAGTGGAGGCCAGCAAAACCAAAGCCAAACAACGACAGCTGAGAAACTATGACAAACATAGACGAGACGTGTGTTTTCCACCCCAGTCTCGTGTCTGGATACGTTCCCATCATCTGTCAAAGGCATCTAAGAAGTTCACTGCCAAGCTAGCTTCGAGATGGAAAGGTCCATACCGTGTAGTGCAGCAGTTGGGACCAGTGAACTACTTGGTCTGTTTGGAGGACACTGGGGAAGATGTCAGGACAGTGCATGTTGTTGACCTAAAGCCCTGCTACCCTACGGCAGAAGAGCTGGATCGCAGGCAAAAGCAACACCTGCAGGACCTCTTCGTGGAGGACTCTGATGAGGAGGACTTCCCTGGTTTTGTGTAGCAGGAACATGAACCTGTCAAAGCCTGCATCCTCTCTGTTTCTACAGGCATTGTTTTTTCATGGGGGGAGGAGTGTGGCGAAATCTGCTCGGAGCCTTCACCGTGCACTGCCACTTTAAGAGCGCATGAGCAGTAAGGAAGGAGGCGATAAAGAGAGTTTGTTCAGCTCTTTGGGGAGGAGCTATTGGGTGGCGCGACAGTTTGATTGTGTGTGCTGTGCTACAGAAGTGTTTTGTTTTCAGCGTTTGTAGTTTATAATGTAGTTAACTCAATCATCGGTGTGATCGCTTTAGATCGTGGTTGTTTTTGTTTGGGACCGCGCCCGTTATGGATCGCATGGATTCGTAGCAACATTGTTGCGAAGCTTTAACATACAAACCAACAAACCACCGGACAGTCAGACGGTACACGGCAGGCCTGAAGACCACAGCTAAGATTTCTCTTTTTCTCTCTCTTTCTCTTCCCTCTCGTTCCAGTGCTTTACCCTGCAACAGACTCTCTATTTTTCAAATGCACTTCCCCTTGAAGTTCATTAGAGCTGGACTATTATTGCCCTGCCAGAAGTATTTTGATGGACATTTTAGTTAAAAGGAGGTTGCTTGCAAGTTGTGTATTGTTATGTGAACTGTATTGAGGTGAGGTGTACTAATGACATGTGGCCGAGAAGACTGGACATTTTTAAGGCCTTTGTTGTGTCGATGAACACCCCCCCATTCATACCCTCTGCACTCACCCACTAGAAAATAATACAGATTATTGCAAATCCTATGTTGATGACTGGGTTCGTTCTTGAATGAAGTTGCTGTTGAATTGCTCTGCCATTATTAGTATTATTGTATGAGGTATTCTTGTTTGGGTTACCCCTGTGCTGTGATGTGGGTTTTATATGGTGTGTATTCTCTTTTCTCTCCACTGGCTATCTGGTAAACAGGCTACACTCTAGGCAGTCTCTTCTGCTGATGTGTGTGGGTCTGGTAGTGGTACTCTCTCGATTCTACTCTTTTCCTTTCGGCAGGGTTAATACCTGCCTGGCGCCCGAACAAAATCTTTCTATACCCCTCTCTAATAAATACCGCTACAACCTAACCAAATAGAGAATAAAAAAGGCTCTCTAAGGTCAGGGCGTGACACACTGGGAGATTAATTCACCTTTCAGCAGGATAATAACCTAGAACACAAGGCCAAATCTACACTTGTGTTGCTTACCAAAAAGACAATTAATGTTCCTGAGTGGCCAAGTTAAAGTTGAACTTAAATCTGCTTGAAAATGTATCGCAAGACTTGAAATTAGCTGTCTAGCAATGATCAACAAACAATCTGACAGAGCTTGAAGAATTTTTTTAAGAATCATGGGCAAATATTGTACCAATCAGGTGTGCAAAGCTCTTAGTGACTTATGCAGAAAGACTCACAGCTGTATTGACTCAGTGATGTAAATACTTATGTACATTAGATATTCATGTGTTTCATTTTCGATAAATGTGACCCATTTCAGGAAACTAGGCGTATGTCACAAGTCACTACTTTACAGGAGAGCCGTTTGAAGGTAATTAAAATGATTTTTTTTGCAGAAATCCCTTCTTGAACATGTGAACTTTCATGTGCCATAATAACAAACGTATATGCCATCTGTCAATACGAAGAAGATTGTTAAATTATGAGCCAAGTTGGTTAGCCAAAGAAAAAGTCAGCAACCTTCCCGCTAGCCATGACTGGCTGAGATAATGAGTGGTCTGGAAATGCCAAAAGATGAGTTTGGATTGGTCTGCCATATAGCACACTCTCCACTTTCTGGAGGACTGAGTTTTGAAATCAGTGTAATCAGAGTATGAAAGCTATGGAAAGCTGTGGAGAAAACATGAAAGCTATGAAAGCTATGGAGAAAACACCTGTCTCCGATTACATCTTCAAACTAAGGGCAACCATGGCATCCAACAGGAGAAGCGTCCAACCATGAATGATGTATACGATATGATATAGCTAGCTACATTTTCAGATATTACACATTTCTCATTTTGACAGAAAAAGCCATTTGCTTGGCTAGCTATAGCCTAATGTTAGCTTGCTAACATTAAACCTGATTGGTTAGTAACCTGCAGGGTAGTAATGTCATGAGTTGTGGTTATGGTTCATCGTTTACCTAGCTAGCTAGCTACTTGTCTGAACAAAAGACTCCACTATTCAAGTAACCATTTCTGGTGTTGGTGTTTACACGAAGTATACCAAACTTTAGGAACATCTTCCTAATATTGAGTTGCACCCCCCTTTTTTTGCCATCAGAACAGCTTCAACTCACCGGGGCTCTACAAGGTGTCGAAAGCGTTCCACAGGGATGCTGGCCCATGTTGACTCAATTGCTTCCCATAGTTGTGTCAAGTTGGCTCAATGTCCTTTGGGTGGTGGATCATTCTTGATACACACTGGTAACTGTTGAGCGTGAAAACCCCAGCAGCATTGCAGTTCTTGACACACTCAAACCGCTTCGCCTGGCACCTACTACAATTCAAAGGCACTTAAAACTTTTGTCTTGCCCATTCACCCTAAAACTGTTAAGCATGAAAAACCCAGCAGCGTTGCAGTTCTTGACATAAACTGGTGCGTCTGGCACCTACTACCATACTCTGTTCAAGGGCACCTGTGTCTTACCCATTCACCCTCTTAATGGCAGACATACACAATCCATGTCTCAATTGTCTCATGGCTTAAAAATCTTTTCTTTAACCTGTCTCCTTCCCTTCATCAACACTGATTGAAGTGGATTTAACAAGTGACATCAATAAGAGATCATAGCTTTCACCTGGACTCACCTGGTCAGTCTATGTCATGGAAAGAGCATGTTTTGTACACTCAGTACAAACTGGATTTTTGTTTTAGATTCCGTCTCTCACAGTTGAAGTACGTGTTCAGTACTTCAAATACTTGTTCTCCCCACTGTATGTTCTCACCCATAATGACAATACCACACAATACCCCATAAAGACAAAGTAAAAATGTTAGCAAATTTATTGAAAATGAAATACTGTACATAAATATCTAATTTACAAAAGTTTTCACACCCCTGAGTCAATACATGTTAGAATCACAGTTGGCAGCGATTACAGCCTTGAGTCTTTCTGGGTAAGTTTCTAAGAGCTTTGCACACCTGGATTGTACAATATTTGCATATGACTCTTTAAAAAGTTATTCAAGCTCTGTCAAGTTGGTTGTTGATCATTGCTAGACAGCTATTTTCAAGTCTTTCAATAGATTTTCAAGGTGATTTAAGTTAAAACTGGAACGAGGCCACTCAATGTCGTCTTGGTAAACAAATCCAGTATATATTTTGCCTGATGTTTAACCTGATGGTTCCTGTTGCGTACGATCAAACCTGTGTGACTAGAGCACTTATTTAGAATCCTCATTTAGAACGGCCAGTTTCAAATGACGCAACAATCAGCTTTTGAACTGGTCACTCTGTTTTTTCAGAAACATTTTGCACAAACACAGTCCTTACAAAGTTATGTTCAGATTGTGAGCAGTTTATTTTTGGATGAAATGTTCAGACATTCACAGAAGTATCTAGAACATAACACAATCATCCAAACCGTAAAAAATGTATGCTGCATTTGTCCTAGTGCTAAATGAGGACAGATTGACGTAACACAGGCGGTCAAATTTAGATAACTCTCAGCTGACATAAACTACAATATGAATTAGCTAAAAGCAATTTATATTTATAATTAATCACATCACGGGTGAGCTCACTATTGATTAACATAATTGAGTAAAACACTTTCTAGAAATCTAAAGTAATTCGACGATGGGTAGTTTCTGCACGCCACCATGCTTTTTTTTCCTCATAAAAACCAAAGATAATAAGACCAGACAAGATGAGTTTGGCCTGTTTATAGTATGCATGTTGAAGGGGGTGTGTCATCCAACATCGTTCACATCCCACCATTCACTTCCCGGAAGTTCTCAAAAAATGAGTGAACCCTTACTCACCTCATTTTGTTATAACATCTTTGGTCCGGCAGACAATTACGTGAAACCCAGAATGCATTGTATGTCAACAAACATGGCTCCACACATAGCTGGAATTAGCTTAGCTCATCAAAATCAGTACAACCTTCAAAAAAGTATTTGATATTAACACAGCCTGGATTTGAACCATAAGCACAATTGAATATAAAACCATAAAGGTTATGAAATGAGGAATGTTACCTTGCGTGTCCACGGTTATAAGGAATATAGACAAATATATTATGCTCCATACACACAGTGAGCTACAGTAGAAACAGTATAACATGACATACAGAAAACATTATATTTGTAATATGGCACTTACTTTGATAGAAACGCAGTCGGGATTTGAACATGTGTGTCTGTAGTGACGCCTCTAGCACTGAGACGCTGTGCCTTAGACAGCTGCGCCACTTGGGAGTCATAAGCCCTTGGTAGCTTCAAAATACAACACATGCTAATACTTCTCTGACGCAATTAGAATTGTTTTCCAGAGCTAATAGAAGAATGTAGCTAGCTACCTAAGCATTGAGTATAACACCATAAAGGTTATTAAATGAGTAACGTCACCTTGCGTGTCCACGGTTATAAGGAATATACACAAACATATTATGCTTCAGTAGAAACAACATAATACGGCTACTTCTATATAAATGATTCAGACGAGACACACCTCAATTCAAACTGTTCTTAGAACTTGTTAGAAAATCATTTGAAATTCACAAGTTGAAAACAGCCTATAAATAAAAACAGGCTGCGTGCCTGAATCCTGGCTCAGGAAGGCCACCAAAAATTCTGAGATTTCCATACCCAACTATAACATCTTCCGTCAAGATAGAACTGCCAAAGGGGGAGGAGTTGCAGTCTACTGCAGAGATAGCCTGCAAAGTAATGTCATACTTTCCAGGTCCATACCCAAACAGTTCGAACTACTAATCTTGAAAATTACTCTCTCCAGAAATAAGTCTCTCACTGTTGCCGCCTGCTACCGACCCCCCTCAGCACCCAGCTGTGCCCTGGACACCATTTGTGAATTGATTGCCCCCCATCTAGCTTCAGAGTTTGTTCTGTTAGGTGACCTAAACTGGGATATGCTTAACACCCCGGCAGTCCTACAATCTAAGCTAGATGCCCTCAATCTCACACAAATCATCAAGGAACCCACCAGGTACAACCCTAAATCTGTAAACAAGGGCACCCTCATAGACGTCATCCTGACCAACTGGCCCTCCAAATACACCTCCGCTGTCTTCAACCAGGATCTCAGCGATCACTGCCTCATTGCCTGTATCCGCTACGGAGCCGCAGTCAAACGACCACCCCTCATCACTGTCAAACGCACCCTAAAACACTTCTGTGAGCAGGCCTTTCTAATCGACCTGGCCCGGGTATCCTGGAAGGACATTGACCTCATCCCGTCAGTTGAGGATGCCTGGTCATTCTTTAAAAGTAACTTCCTCACCATTTTAGATAAGCATGCTCCGTTCAAAAAATGCAGAACCAAGAACAGATATAGCCCTTGGTTCACTCCAGACCTGACTTCCCTCGACCAGCACAAAAACATCCTGTGGCGGACTGCAATAGCATCGAACAGTCCCCGCGATATGCAACTGTTCAGGGAAGTCAGGAACCAATACACGCAGTCAGTCAGGAAAGCTAAGGCCAGCTTCTTCAGGCAGAAGTTTGCATCCTGTAGCTCCAACTCCAAAAAGTTCTGGGACACTGTGAAGTCCATGGAGAACAAGAGCACCTCCTCCCAGCTGCCCACTGCACTGAGGCTAGGTAACACGGTCACCACCGATAAATCCATGATTATCGAAAACTTCAACAAGCATTTCTCAACGGCTGGCCATGACTTCCGCCTGGCTACTCCAACCTCGGCCAACAGCTCCGCCCCCCCGCAGCTACTCGCCCAAGTCTCTCCAGGTTCTCCTTTACCCAAATCCAGATAGCAGATGTTCTGAAAGAGCTGCAAAACCTGGACCCGTACAAATCAGCTGGGCTTGACAATCTGGACCCTCTATTTCTGAAACTATCCGCCGCCATTGTCGCAACCCCTATTACCAGCCTGTTCAACCTCTCTTTCATATCGTCTGAGATCCCCAAGGACTGGAAAGCTGCCGCAGTCATTCCCCTCTTCAAAGGGGGAGACACCCTGGACCCAAACTGTTACAGACCTATATCCATCCTGCCCTGCCTATCTAAGGTCTTCGAAAGCCAAGTCAACAAACAGGTCACTGACCATCTCGAATCCCACCGTACCTTCTCCGCTGTGCAATCTGGTTTCCGAGCCGGTCACGGGTGCACCTCAGCCACGCTCAAGGTACTAAACGATATCATAACCGCCATCGATAAAAGACAGTACTGTGCAGCCGTCTTCATCGACCTTGCCAAGGCTTTCGACTCGGTCAATCACCATATTCTTATCAGCAGACTCAGCAGCCTCGGTTTTTCGGATGACTGCCTTGCCAGGTTCACCAATTACTTTGCAGACAGAGTTCAGTGTGTCAAATCGGAGGGTATGCTGTCCGGTCCTCTGGAAGTCTCTATGGGGGTGCCACAGGGTTCAATCCTCGGGCCGACTCTTTTTTCTGTATATATCAATGATGTTGCTCTTGCTGCGGGCGATTCCCTGATCCACCTCTACGCAGACGACACCATTCTATATACTTCCGGCCCATCCTTGGACACTGTGCTATCTAACCTCCAAACGAGCTTCAATGCCATACAACACTCCTTCCGTGGCCTCCAACTGCTCTTAAACGCTAGTAAAACCAAATGCATGCTTTTCAACCGTTCGCTGCCTGCACCCGCACGCCTGACCAGCATCACCACCCTGGATGGTTCCAACCTTGAATATGTGGACATCTATAAGTACCTAGGTGTCTGGCTAGACTGTAAACTCTCCTTCCAGACTCATATCAAACATCTCCAATCGAAAATCAAATCAAGAGTCGGCTTTCTATTCCGCAACAAAGCCTCCTTCACTCACGCCGCCAAACTTACCCTAGTAAAACTGACTATCCTACCGATCCTCGACTTCGGCGATGTCATCTACAAAATTGCTTCCAACACTCTACTCAGCAAACTGGATGCAGTTTATCACAGTGCCATCCGTTTTGTCACTAAAGCACCTTATACCACCCACCACTGCGACTTGTACGCTCTAGTCGGCTGGCCCTCGCTACATATTCGTCCCCAGACCCACTGGCTCCAGGTCATCTACAAGTCCATGCTAGGTAAAACTCCGCCTTATCTCAGTTCACTGGTCACGATGGCAACACCCATCCGTAGCACGCGCTCCAGCAGGTGTATCTCACTGATCATCCCTAAAGCCAACACCTCATTTGGCCGCCTTTCGTTCCAATTCTCTGCTGCCTGTGACTGGAACGAATTGCAAAAGTCGCTGAAGTTGGAGACTTTCATCTCCCTCACCAACTTCAAACATCTGCTATCTGAGCAGCTAACCGATCGCTGCAGCTGTACATAGTCTATTGGCAAATAGCCCACCCATTTTTACCTACCTCATCCCCATACTGTTTTTATTTATTTACTTTTCTGCTATTTTGCACACCAATATCTCTACCTCTACATGACCATCTGATCATTTATCACTCCAGTGTTAATCTGCAAAATTGTAATTATTCGCCTACCTCATGCCTTTTGCACACAATGTATATAGACTCCCCTTTTTTTCTTCCTTTTGTGTTATTGACTTGTTAATTGTTTACTCCATGTGTAACTCTGTGTTGTCTGCTCACATTGCTATGCTTTATCTTGGCCAGGTCGCAGTTGTAAATGAGAACTTGTTCTCAACTAGCCTACCTGGTTAAATAAAGGTGAAATAAATAAATAAAAATTAAAATAGTTTGAGGGCAGCGCGGATTAAATGTACTGTTGCGTAACAATCACATTCTGGAGTGGAGAGAACGTTCTAACATCACGTGCATAAAAAAACTCACGCTGGGGTGACCGTTAGAGATATATGGAACTCACACTTGAAAAGGTTAAGTGTTTCTAAAATTCCCTATGGGAAAATTTTTATGGTGGAAAAACGATTGGAGCCATTTCCCTGTTTGACCGTTAGGTTTTATGGGTATTATGCCACCTTCACTGTGAGGCTCCTAAAAACCAATGAGTAGATGGGAGTGAATCAATTGTCTAAAATAGAGTTCTATTTTATCGCTACACAGACTCTCGTTGACGCGTGTGAGCAGTTTGGTAAATTATTGAATAACATGTATGTGTATATTTATTTTGCAACGCCCGAGGTCTGGTCAGCGTGTGTGTGTGTGTGTGTGTGTGTGTGTGTGTGTGTGTGTGTGTGTGTGTGTGGGCAGGCAGGCGGACGGGCGTGAGTGTGTCAGTGTGTGTTCCCGTTGGTCTCGCAAACTGTCTTTGTGTTATAATCCGAAGGCCTGACCCAGTTCTTTCTCTGTCGCTTTGCTCAAACAACTTACTGATCTCAATATACAGCTGCTCCTACACATGCACATGCACCCTCCACACGTACACTCGACACGCACAGAGAAAGACAAGTTTGAAGTTCAGGAGCAGAGAACAGAGAACAAACAGCTTCCAGTCAGACAGAGAGAGAGACATATCCAATGAGAACGTCACTATTCCACTGCTAAACCATGGTAATGTAATACTTTAACACTTTAACACATATCCAGAGTTATCTTGTTGACTCTCACTGACTGTAACATTTAAACATTAACGAATAACCATTATCTTTGTTTCTTTTGTTGACTAAAGCAAACCGACAGAGTTCTCATGTTCTCAGGCCTTGTCACATTCTGACCTTAGTTCCTTTATTATGTCTTTGTGTTAGTTTGGTCAGGGCGTGAGTTGGGGTGGGTAGTCTATGCTCTTTTTTCTATGTTGTGTTTATGTGTTTGGCCTGGTATGGTTCTCAATCAGAGGCAGGTGTCGTTCATTGTCTCTGATTGAGAATCATACTTAGGTAGCCTGTTTTCCCCATTTTAGCTGTGGGTGAGTGTTTTCTGTCTCTGTGTCTTCACCAGACAGAACTGTTTCATTTTTTTGTTTCTGGCTTTCACTTTGTTATTTTGTATTTTCGTGTTCAGTGACTTTTCACTTTTCATTCCGTGCTGGGTGAATGTGGGTATTGAGCCTAAGGGAGAGGTGTGAGTGGTATGCACCAGATCTCCAGTGCTCACCCACAGCCCGGTTCAACCTGTGCCTGCACTCTGGAGGGTCCGGGCTGAAGGGGTCATCCAGCCTGGAGGAGTGGTGCCAAGGCTGCGCACCAGGGCTCCAGTGCTCCCCCACAGCCCGGTCCATCCGCTGCCTCCTCCACGCACCAGGCTGTCTCTCCGTCTCCTCTCTCCAGGTTCGCCCGTCTGTCCTGAGCTGCCGGAGCCGCCCGTATGTCCTGAGCTGCCGGAGCCGCCCGTCTGTCCTGAGCTGCCGGAGCCGCCCGTCTGTCCTGAGCTGCCGGAGCCGCCCGTATGTCCTGAGCTGCCGGAGCCGCCCGTCTGTCCTGAGCTGCCGGAGCCGCCCGTCTGTCCTGAGCTGCCGGAGCCGCCCGTCTGTCCTGAGCTGCCGGAGCCGCCCGTATGTCCTGAGCTGCCGGAGCCGCCCGTCTGTCCTGAGCTGCCGGAGCCGCCCGTCTGTCCTGAGCTGCCGGAGCCGGAGTCCGCCCGGAGCCGCCCTGTCCTGAGCTGCCGGAGCCGCCCGTCTGTCCTGAGCTGCCGGAGCCGCCCGTCTGTCCTGAGCTGCCGGAGCCGCCCGTATGTCCTGAGCTGCCGAGCCGCCCGTCTGTCGGAGCCGCCCGTCTGTCCTGAGCTGCCGGAGCCGCCCGTCTGTCCTGAGCTGCCAGATCCGCCCGTCTGTCCTGAGCTGCCTGAGCTGCCGGAGCCGCCCGTCTGTCCTGAGCTGCCGGAGCTGCCCGTCTGTCCTGAGCTGCCGGAGCTGCCCGTCTGTCCTGAGCTGCCGGAGCTGCCCGTCTGTCCTGAGCTGCCGGAGCCGCCCGTCTGTCCTGAGCTGCCAGATCCGCCCGTCTGTCCTGAGCTGCCAGATCCGCCCGTCTGTCCTGAGCTGCCAGGTTCGCCCGTCTGTCCTGAGCTGCCGGAGCCGCCCGTCTGTCCTGAGCTGCCGGAGCCGCCCGTCTGTCCTGAGCTGCCGGAGCCGTCCGTCTGTCCTGAGCTGCCGGAGCCGCCCGTATGTCCTGAGCTGCCGGAGCCGCCCATCTGTCCTGAGCTGCCGGAGCCACCTGTCAGTCAGGAGCTGCCAGAGCCGAATTTTATTATACTTGTATTAATTCCAGTTACTGGTGTTAATGCATTTATCATTGAAGTTGAATGCAAACTTTGTTTTAAATCAAATAATTATAATTATATACATTACTGTATATACATTATTTTTTTAACGTTTTCCAATGAGGACTTGACGTGTGTGACTATACAATGCTTTCGGCAAGTAATCATAACCCCTTGATTTGTTCCACATTTTGTGAGGTTACAGCCTTATCCTAAAATGTATTAAATTCACCTCATCAATCTATATACAATACTCCATAAAGACAAAGCGCAAAAAAAGTTTTTTAGAAATGTTTACTAATTTACATATAAAAATACTGACATCTACATATGTATTCAGACCTTTTATTGAGTACTTTGTTGAAACACCTTTGGCAGCAATTTACAGCCATGAGTCTTCTTGGGTATGACGCTACGCACACCTAATATTTGGGGAACTTCTCCCTTTTCTCTGCAGATCCTCTCAAGCTCTGTCAGGTTGGATGGCGAGCATCTGTACTTTGCTCCATGCATCCTTCCCTCGATCCTGACTTGTCTCCCAGTCCCTGCCTCTGAAAAACATCCCCGCAGCATGATTCTACCACCAACATGCTTCACCTTAGGGATAGTGCCAGGTTTCCTCCAGGCATTCAAGCCAAAGAGATCAATGTTGGTTTCATCAGATCAGAGAATCTTGTTTCTCATTGTCTTTAGGTGCCTTTTGGCAAACTCCAAGTGGGCTGTCGGGTCTTTTACTGAGGAGTGGCTTCCGTCTGGCCACTCCACCAAAGGCCTGATTGGTGGCATGCTGCAGAGATGGTTGTCCATCTGGAAGGTTATCCCATCAAGGCAGAGGAACTCTAGATCTCTCTCTTAGTGACCATTGGGTTCTTGGTCAGCTCCCTGACCAAGGCCTTTTTCCTGAATACTTAGTTTTGCCGGGTGGCAAGCTCTAGGAAGAGTCTGGAAGGTTACAAACTTCTTCCATTGAAGAATGATGGTTGGTCATTGTGTTCTTGGGGAGCTTCAATGCTGTGGAAATGTTTTGGTACCCTTCCCCAAATCTGTGCCTCAACATAATCCTGTCTCAGAGCTCTACAGACAATTAATTCGACCTCATGGCTTGGTATTTGCTCTGACATGCACTGTCAACTGTGGGACCTTATATAGACATGTGTGTGCCTTTCCAAATCATGTCCAATCAATTTAATACTTACTTAACTAAGGTATTTCTGTTTTTTTTTTTTATACATTTGCAAACATTTCTCAAAACCTGTTCTTACTTTGTCATAAAAAAAAAGGAAAAGGGTCATTGTCCTGTTGGAAGGGGAACCTTCGCCCCAGTCTGAGGTCCTGGTAGAACCTTCCATAAGGACAACCATCTCTGCAGCACTCCACCAATCAAGCCTTTAAGGTAGAGAGGCCAGATGAAAGACAATCCTCAGCAAAAAGGTACATGCCAGCCCGCTTGGAATTTGCCAAAAGGCACCTAAAGGACTCTCAGACCATGAGATTGGTCTGATGAAACCAAAATTGAACTATTTTGCCTGAATGCCAAGCATCACGTCTGGAGGAAACCTGGCACCATCCCTACGGTGAAGCATGGTGGTGGCAGCATCATGCTGTGGGGATGTTTTTCAGCAGCAGGGACTGTGAAATTAGTCAGGATCGAGGAAAATATGAACGGAGGAAAGTACAAATAGATCCTTGATGAAAGCCTGCTCCAGAGTGCTCAGGACCTCAGACTGCGGCGAAGGTTCTCCTTCCAACAGGACAATGACCCTAAGCACACAGCCAAGACAACACAGGAGTGGCTTCGGGACAAGTCTCTGAATGTCCTTGAGTGACCCAGCCAGAGCCCGGACTTAAACCCAATCGAACATCTCTGGAGAGAACTGAAAATAGCTGTTTAGCAACGCTCCCCATTCAATCTGACAGAGCTTGAGAAGATCTGCAGAGAAGAATGGAAGAAACTCCCCAAATACAGGTGTGCCAAGCATGTAGTGTCATACCCAAGAAGACTCAAGGATTTAATCACTGCCAAAGGTGCTTCAACAAAGTACTAAGTAAAGGGTCCGAATACTTATATAAATGTGATTTTTTCCCTTTTCATTATGGGGTATTTTGTGTAGATTGATATGGGGAAATGATTTAATCCATTTTAGAATAAGGCTGTAACGTAACAAAAAATGTAAAACGTCAAGAGGTCTGAATACTTTTCTAATGCACTGTTGCAAATATTAGCAAACGTCTGTATACATCCCAGAGTGCATGTTAAGAAATGTTGGAATTTCTATCCTTGACTGTGTTTGCTAGTGACAGACATATGGTTGTTGCATTTATCTAGTGTCAATTCTGTAACTTTCATGAAGTGAGTGCCTAAGTGACTATATTATCCTTAAATTTTAATCTGCCTTTTATTTTAGCTTCCCTCCTCGAGCCACGACAAGCAGACCAACAGAAGTAATTTCTAGTGACGTTATGCTTGATTCCGGAGCTGAGGCATGTGTCAAAATCGCTAAGCAGCTAACTTCGAAGCAGTGTGCCGATGGCTGTATCACTTTATCAATGACGTTCAAAGCTTTGTTTGATCACATGCTTTTTCAAACTGTGTGTTGTAACATGCAAGATCCTGATTTCACCATGGTTTCACTGCTTTCTTCGATTCCAAGCTGCTTTCAAACGCTGACCTCTACTGATAAAATTTACTCTCACAGGTGGCCAAAATTTACTCTCACAGGTGGCCAAAAATAACTATCTAAAAGCCACACCCCAAATAAGTCACACCTCCTGAAAATAACCTATGAATAATAAAAAAAACAGCTGCTTGGTCAACACGGCATGAAAATGAATGAAAACCCAATTGATTATTAAATTAACCCATGTTTGTTGACTACCAGGGTTTGGAAGACGTGTCAAATTCATTCCGGAAAGCGCAGGGTGTCCGCGGGATTTCGCTCTTCCCCCCAAAAGCTCACCACCCCATTCCACTATTAAACCTATCTAATCTTACTCCAGGCCAACGGGCTAGGAGGACAGAACACTACCACTCAACACCCCCTACACATCTTCTGAGGTAAAGCATTGTAATCCCAAGTACTTCTCTGCGACTTAAGTTCCTTCTGCAGTACAGTTGACAACCATGGCTTTGAATGCTAAGAAACTACCCTTACTGAAGCACATATTATTCTCATCCCTTGCTATTGGTCTCCATAGGACCCCTCACCCATCTTGCTCTACTACTCTCTTCAGCATACAACATTTTCTATACGACCCTGACAACCGCCCTTCTCTCCAAGACAATCCAATCTCCACCCCCACAGCTTACACACATAACTTTCTCCACCGATACTACACATTCCTTCGTCTCATGCACTTCTGCACACTTCTCACGTCACGGAATCGCCCACCTAAAGCATCTAAACTGGAACAACCATTTTAGTAACGAGTGCAATAAATCCAAGTAACATATTGGATTAGTTTGTATGTATTTTGTAATTGAGTAACATACGATTAATTAATCGATCAATGTACGTTGAAAAACATAGATATTGAAAAAAACTATTAAAATGTACCTGCAATAGAGCATGCAGAGTAATATGATAATGATGGGCGTGGTTTGGGTTCAACTCTTGTTATTAACACCAACACTGAGGTTATTTTACATCAATGAGTGTTAATTCAACACTTACAGAGTTAATTGTTATGTTTAGAGTGCAGGCCCTCAAAATAAGGCCTTATGAAATACATATTCCATTCTCTTAATGGTCCTGAAACAGTCTGATTCCCACGTGAAATTGACTTTTGAGTGACTAAAATATCAGCAATAATATTTTTGGGGATACAAATGCTCAAATTTGTTGGTAAAAATATTTTTCTCACATGGCTAAACAACAGCCTTACTTTTCAAACTTTCTGGTATTTGCCATGTGAGAATTTTTTTTTTCTATATCCATGAGCTCAACTTGACTGACAGCTCCTTGAATGGCCTACATCCAAACATGCGGATTCAGTGAGCAGTGTTCCTGTAAAATCGTCTCAAGCTAATTTGGTGATACACAAAGCAACTCAAACAACATTGAAACTGCATCAATGATATATACATTTTCAACATTGTGGAAAAATAGTGAAGACATCAAAACTATTAAATAACACACATGGAATCATGTAGTTACTAAAATAAGTGTTAAACAAATCAAAATATATTTGAGATTCTTCATAGTAGCCACCCTTTGCACACACTAGCATTCTCTCGAGCAGCTTCATGAGGTAGTCGCCTGGAATGCATTTCAATTAACAGGTGTGCCTTGTTAAAATTTGATTCGGTCTGATAAATCCAAAATTAAGATTTTTGGTTCCAACCGCTGTGTCTTTGTGAGACGCAGAGTAGGTGAACGGATGATCTCTGCATGTGTGGTTCCCACCTTGAAGCATGGAGGAGGAGGTGTGATGTGGTGTGGGGGTACTTTGCTGGGGACACTGTCAATGATTTATTTAAAATTCAAGGCACACTTAACCAGCATGGATAGCGCAGTATTCTGAAGCAATACGCCATCCCAACTGGTTTGCACTTAGTGGGAATATCATATGTTTTTCAACAGGACAATGACTCAACACACCTCCATGCTGTGTAAGGGCTATTTGACAAAGAAGGAGAGTGATGGAGTGTTGCATCAGATGACCTGGCCTCCACAATCACCCAACCTCAACCCAATTGAGATGGTTTGGGATGAGTTGGACTGCAGAGTGAAGGAAAAGTATCCAACAAGTGCTCAGCATATGTGGGAACTCCTTCAAGGTTGTTGGAAAAGCATTCCAGGTGAAGCTGGTTGAGAGAATGCCAAGAGTATGCAAAGCTGTCATCAAGGCAAAGGGTGGCTACTTTGAAGAATCTGTTTAACACTTTTTTGTGTGCTACATGATTCCATATGTCTTATTTCATAGTTTTGATGTCTTCACTATTATTCTACAATATAGAAAATAGTCCAAATAAAGAAAAACCCTTGAATGAGTAGATGTGTCCAAACTTTTGACTGGTACTGTATATATCTTCCGTTTAGAAGGTCTTATATGATGCAGTTCACACCAGCACTGCAGGATGTTTTGATTTGAAAACTGCATTGGCGTTTTGAAATTGAAATTTAAGTATCTTTGCCAAAGATGAATAGGATAAACATTAAATTATATTTGCTGACATCCTACATTTTTTGCACCAGTAGTTTAGTGATCTAGCTACATAAACCACGGCCCTTTGCAAACACGCTTTCTCCAATGTTGCAATGCGGTACTTATTTAAATTAGGTAATTAGGTAAATTAGGTAAGAGTTAAGGTGATGTCACCCTATCCCATTAATAATCTTGCCTCCTGAATCCAAGTGTTTGACACAGGGGAGGAGACCAGTAACTTTATGGTCAAACTTTATCAATCATTTTTCATAATTTGATCAGCATTCTTTGATCTGGGTTTATCCCAATGTCATTACATTTCCTAAAAGACTGAAAGTGATTTGAAAAAAAACTGTACTTTTTTTCCAAATTGGTAGTTATAGTCTTGTCCCATCACTGCAACTCCCCTACAGACTCAGGAGAGAAAAAGGTTGAGAGCGATGCATCCACCAAAACACAACCCAACCAAGCCACACTGCTTGCTTAACCCAGAAGCCAGCTGCACTAATGTGTAGGAGGAAACAGCGTCCAGCTGGCAGCAGCTGGCAGCTTGCAGGCACCCAGCCAGCCTCTAGAGCACAATGAAATCCCAGCTGGCAGCAGCTGGCAGCTTGCAGGCACCCAGCCAGCCTCTAGAGCACAATGAAATCCCAGCTGGCAGCAGCTGGCAGCTTGCAGGCACCCAGCCAGCCTCTAGAGCACAATGAAATCCCAGCTGGCAGCAGCTGGCAGCTTGCAGGCACCCAGCCTGCCTCTAGAGCACAATGAAATCCCAGCTGGCCAAACACTCCTCTAAACCAGACAATTGTGTGCCATCTCATGGGTCTCCTGGTCACAGCAGGCTTGGATTGAACCTGGGACTATAGTGACACCTCAAACACTGCAATGCAGTGCCTTAGACCACTGCGCCATTAGGGAGGCCAGAATACATGATTTTGTCTGTTCATGACCTTTAACACTGTTCCAGTGTCTATACGGGTCCACACATTGTGTTCATTTAACACTGTTCCAGTGTCTATACGGGTCCACACATTGTGTTCATTTAACACTGTTCCAGTGTCTATACGGGTCCACACATTGTGTTCATTTAACACTGGAGATTTTGCTGTTTTGAATTCACTTCGAAGTGGAATTTGAAATGAGTTCAATCGACTCTGTTTGAAGAACTACTATGGAAGTTTGAATTGATGGAATTCATAGGGAGAGGAAACTGCATTGTAATTGCCTTTGTGGAATTGACCCCAGCCCTGCTAGAATTTGAATTGAATTGATGGAATTTGAGGTAGACATTCAAAAATGAGTCCATGCAACTTATGTGACTCGTTAATAATCAACATGTTTAATCCTAAACTTACTTAGGCTTGCCATAACAAAGGGGTTGAATACTTATTGATTCAAGACATTTAAGCTTTTCATTTTTAATTCATTTGTAAAAACTGTGAAAAACAGAATTCCACTTTGAATTCATAGGGTATTGTGTGTACACCAGTGACAAAAAAAAAACACATTTTAAATTCATAATGCCACATTTGGAAAAAGTCAAATGGTGTGTATACTTTCTGAAGGCACTGTATATCCATATTGGTTATGCCATGGCAATTCCCCAGGCTTACAGGAAAGGGTGATGGTGATTAGAGAAGCACTAGCTAGTTAATGTTATGGAATGTATTGGTAAGGTGCGTACAATGTCAGGGTCTGATGTGTTAGTGTGTGTATGAGAGGAGGAGAGAGAAAGTGATTGAGTGGGAATTTGTGTGTGTTTGTGCCTGTATATTGTGTGTGTGATTGTGAGTGTGTGTGAGCGCATGTAAAGTACCATGCATACTCGCGTAATGTGTATGTGGGAGGTAGGTGGGTGGTGGGAGCGGGGAGCGGGGGTGAATTGCATGCTGGTCTATATGGTAATGAGTTATAATTGCAGTGTGCGTTCTGCTTGATTGTCTACTTTTAAGATTCAGGGCGATTTTACATAATTATTCAGCCTTTTCAAATATGCTAATCAGACAAGATTTTCTGCTTCTCTGGGGCATCTTTAATCACAATTATATGCCTGAGTTCATGGCTACATCCTAAATTGGTGTCATATTTACTGTATAGTATACTACTTTTGACCAGAGCCCTATCTGTCCTGGTCAAAGTAGTACACTACAGTGCCTTCAGAAAATATTCACACCCCTTGACTTTTTTCACATTTTGTTGTGTTATAGCCTGCATTTAAAATGGATTAAATTGAGATTTTGTGTCAGTGGCCCACACACAATACCCCAAAATATCAAAGTGGAATTATAAAATGGATTGAGTCAATAAGTATGTAACCCATTTGTTATGGCAAGCCTAAATAAGTTCACGAGTAAAAATGCTTAATAAGTGACATAATAAGTAGCATGGACTCACTCTGTGTGGCAGTAATAGTGGTTAACCCGACACATACAATTATCTGTAAAGTCCCTCAGATGAGCAGTGATTTTCAAACAAAGATTCAAACTCAAAGACCAGGGAGGTTTTCCAATGCCTCTCAAAGAAGGGTACCTATTGGTTATTCATTTAATGGGTAAAGTTTTTTAGTTTTTTTTGAGCATGGTGAAGTTATTAATTACCCTTTGGATGATGTATCAATACACCCAGTCACTACAAAGATACAGGCATCCTTCCTTACTCAGTTGCTGGGGGAAAAGAAACTGCTCAAGGATTTTACCATGAGGCCAATGGTGACTTTGAATACATTTGAAAAAAATTCTAAACCCCTGTTTTCGCTTTGTCATTGTGGGGGTATTGTGTGTAGATTGCTGAGGATTTGTTTTACATTATAGAATAAGGCTGTAACGTAATAAAATGTGGAAAAAGTCAAGAGGTATGAATATTTATACACTGTATTTATATGTGTATGGAAATAAATTATAGATCTATTATGAATTATTACTTGGCTGAATGGATTTATTAACATTTTTGGAGGTATTTTTTGTCAACAATGACAGCGGGTCACACATTTTCACCACTCTCCCCAAGGGTGCAAACACACACACAGACCTCTCCCCCAAACTAGCGTCGGTGTTCTGACACCCCATTAATCACCTGGTCTATATATAGTTATTTAATTAGCAGCAGCAAACTCACTTCAAGCCGGACATCATAAACCCCCAAGACTGTGTGTGTGTGTGTGTGTGTGTGTGTGTGTGTGTGTGTGTGTGTGTGTGTGTGTGTGTGTGTGGTCAGGGGGTAGGTCCCACCAGGCAGGGTCTCATTGGAAGCCATTTTAAAGAACAATCCAAATGCCAGTAACACAGACCATCTAATTACCTTCACTTGGCAATTAAACCTCATCTGGATTAACATGCTGTCTAGTGGGAGGAGAGGACTAACCTCTCACAGCACTGCAAGCACATCAGACGTACATAAACAAGTCTTGGAGGTAAAATGTGATTATGCCTGCTATAATTGTGCTCTCTTTCTCTCACACCCACAACCCACACTCTCTGCCTGTCTCTCTCTGTCACAGTGGCAGAACATTCGATTTGCCTGATGGGGGGCAGGGAGACCTGTGTGCTGAAAAAAAACTATGCACGGAAATAAAAACAATTATTGCTGGAAGTATATTTCACGATCATATTTTGCTATAGTCCTTTCAAATATGTTTTTGTAATTATAATCTTAATCTTAATCTTAGCCTATCCAGTCATTTAGAATCACCAAATTTGGTAGCGTGTTCGATGCACTGTGGTTACAATGTATCACTGATCCAATGATCTCATAAAAGGTCAAACAAGTTTGGTACAGGGATAGACATCTTTCTACATGCAAATCTGACTGGATACAGCATTTGATCAATTTACATTCAAAGTTGTTTTTTTTCTTTCTCAGGGCTAATTGACGACATTTTCAGCGACAGCTGTACTGGGACCGGCCTCGAAAATTGGGGGGGGGGGGGGGGGGCGGCATCTGGTCATCCTAAACTAACTGCATTCTTTTCATGATCAGTAAAAATCTATTAAACATGCATTTTCAGACACGTGAGGGTAGCCTATGCGTTTGGCATGTACATATATAGTATATATATATACTGTAGAAAGTCTACACACCCTTGAACGTTTTTCACATTCTGCTGGGTTACAAAGTGGGATTCAAATAGATACATGAAATACTACATAATGTCAAAGTGAAAAGAGAATAAGACACACAAATGCATAAAAAGATCTAAAACTAAAATAGTCATTGCATAAGTATTGTTAAAATTAAATTCAGAAGTAAACTTTAGCTTAACAAATCACAAAATGTAAAAGAAGTTGTATGGACTCCCTCCATGTGAAATAATAGGTGTTGACTACTCATTCCTCTGTCCCCAAAGTATGTGGACACCCATTCATTAAAAATGTTCAGCCACAGCTGTTGCTGACAGGTGTATAAAAGAGACCACACATCCATGCAATCTCCCAAGGTAAACATTGACATTAGAATGGCCTTACTGAAGAGCTCAGTGACTTTCAACGTGCCACCATCATAGGATGCCACCTTTCCAACAAATGTGGACATTTCTGCCCTGCTAGAGTTGCCCCGGTCAACCGTGTTGTATTGCTTCCATGTGTAACTCTGTGTTGTTGTTTGTGTCGCACTGCTTTGCTTTATCTTGGCCAGGTAGCAGTTGTAAATGAGAACTTGTTCTCAACTGGCCTACCAATAAAAAAATATATTAAAAATTTAAGTGCTGTTATTGTGAAGTGGAAACGTCTAGGAGCAACAATGGCTTAGCCGTGAAGTGGTATGCCACACAAGCTGACAAAACAGGCCTCCTGAGTGGCGCAGTGGTCTAAGGCATCAATACAGACCCAGGTTTGATCCCAGACTGTCACAGCTGGCCGTGACAGGGAATCCATGAGGCATCACACAATTGGCACAGAGTCATTATGGGAGGGTTTGGCCGGCCGGGATGTCCATGTCCCATCGCGCTCTAGCGACTCCTTGTGGCGCGTTGGGCGCCTGCAAGCTGACTTCTGGGTCACATCTGTGCAGGTCACCGGTTATGCGTACAGTGTGTCAAGAAGCAGTGCGGCTTGGCAGGGTGGTGTTTCGGAGGATGTATGGCTCTCAATCTTATCCTCTATCGAGTCCGTACGAGGGTTGCAGCGATGGGACAAAACTGTAACTACCAATTGGAAATCACGAAAAAGGGGTAAAAGTACAAAATACATTTTTTTTAAATAAGTTAAAAAACACTAAATGGAACTTCTGAAGCGCGTCCACGAAAATCAGTCCTCGGTTGCAACACTCACTAGTTCCAAACTGCCTCTGGAAGCTAAGTCAGCACAATAACTATTCGTCGGGAGCTTCATGAAATGGTTTGCATGGCCGAGCAGCCGCACACAAGCCTAACATCACCATGCGCAATGCCAAGTGTTGGCTCTGGAGCAGTAGAAGTGCATTCTCTGATCACGCTTCACCATCTGGCAGTCTGACAAACAATCCTGGGTTAAGCGGATGCCAGGAGAATGCTACCTGACAAATACATAGAGCCATCTGTAAAGTTTGGTGGAAGAGGAAAAATGGTCTGGGGCTGTTTTTCATGGTTCAGACTCCTTAGTTCCAGTGAAGGGAAATCTTAATGCTACAGCATACAATGACATTCTAGACAATTCTGTGCTTACAATTTTGTAGCAACAGTCTGGGGAAGGCCCTTTCCTGTTTCAGCATGACAAAGCCCCCGTGCACAAAGCGAGCTCCATACAGAAGTGGTTTGTCGAGATCGATGTGGAAGAATTTAGCTTGCCTGCACAGACACCTAATCGCCCAACATCAGTGCCTGACCTCACTAATGCTCTTGTGGCTGAATGGAAGCAAGTCCCCACAGGAATGTTCCAGAATCTAGGGGAAAGCCTTCCCAGAAGAGTGGAGGCTGTTATAGCAGCAAAGGTGAGGACCAACTCCATATTACTGCGCATGATTTTGGAATGAGAAGTTCGACAAGCAGGTGTCCACACATTTTTGGTCATGTAATGTATCTTTAAGCACGGTCAAGTTAATAATTATGCTGTGGATGATGTATTGGACGATGCAGTTGTCCTTCTGAACTGAGCTGCAAGATAGGAAGGGAACTGTTTAGGGATGTCACAATGAGAACATTGGTGATTTTAAAACAGCTACAGAGTTCAATGGCTGTGATGGGAGAAAATGGCTGAGGATGGATGGCTGAGGATGGATCAACGACATTGTAGTGACTCCACAATAATGACCTAAATGACAAAGAAGAATAAAATATACAGAATAAAAATATTCCAAAACATGCACATGTCTGCAACAAGGCACTAAAGTAATACTGCAAAAAAACACAGCCAAGGAATACACTTTTTGGCTTAAATGTAAATCCAACACCACACATCACTGAGTGACTGCCTTATTTTTAAGCATGGTGGTGGCTTCATCACAGTATGGGTATGCTTGACATCAGCAATGACTGGAGAGTTTTTCAGAATGAAAAGAAACGGGATTTAGCTTAACATAGGGGGAAAATGTGCTTCAGTCTGCTTTACACCAGACAGGGAAATGAATGCATCTTTCAGCAGGCCAATAACCTTTTAACACAAAGCCAAATCTACACTGGAGTCGCTTACCACGAAGACAGTGAAAGAGAGTGACCAAGTTGCTGTTTTGCTTGAAAAATCTATGGTATGACTTGAAACTTGCTGACTTGTTCCCCAACACCTTGATAGAGCTTGCATCATTTTGAAAAGAATAATGCACAATACATAGTGAAACCCTTACAGAATTTCACGTGAACACGTGCTTTGTGTGGTCTCATGTAATGACTTGATCTAATGGGATTTGATGTGACAACATGTGAAGCAAGGTGTGAAAACATGACCTCATGTGAAGTAAATATGGGGATGCAACATTTTAACATGTGATACCATGACACTACACATTTGAGTTAAAACCAAACTGTCAAATGTAATTTAGAATATTTTACTTTGAAACACAACAATTGACATCAATTCAATCAGTCACGGTCCCCTGCAGGTTTTGTCTAGTTCCCGGAACTCACAACCTAATGGTTGGTTAGAAATATGTAGCGCCTGCTGTGGACAAACAGTGCCTTGACGTATTCCACATTTGGTTGCGTTACAGCCTGCATTCAAAATTGATTTAAAAAAAAAATCTCTCTCATCTAAACACAATACCCCATATTGACAATGTGAAAACATGTTTTAAGCAATGTTAGCAAATTTATTGAAAATTAAATACAAAAATATTTCATTTACAATACTTTTACAATACCTTTGGCAGTGATTACAGCTGCGAGTCTTTCTGGGAAAGTCTCTAAGATTTTTCTACACCTGGATTATTCAAAATTCTTCAAGTTCTGTCAAATTGATTGTTGCTAGATAACCATTTCCAGGTCTTGCCATAGATTTTCAAGTAGATTTAAGTCAAAACTGTAACTCGGCCACACATTTACTGTCTGCTTGGTAAGCAACTCCAGTGTGTATTTGGCATTGTGTTATTGATTATTGTCCTGTGAGTTCATATCCCAGTGTCTGGTGGAAAGCAGACTGAACCAGGTTATTGTCCTGTTGAAAGGTAAATTAATCTCCCAGTGTCTGGTGGAAAGCAGACTGAACCAGACTTCCCTCTAGGATTTGGCCTTGTGTTTTAGATTATTGTCCTGCTGAAAGGTGAGTTCATCTCCCAGTGTCTGGTGGAAAGCTGACTGAACCAGGTTTTCCTCTAGGATTTTGTCTGTACTTTGCTCCATTCCATTTATTTTTTATTGATTACAAGCATACCCATAAAATGATGTATCCTTGAAAATATGGAGAGTGGTACCCAGTTAAGTGTTGTATTGGATTTCCCAAAACAAATTCAGGACAAAAAGTTAGTTGCTTTGCCACCTTTTTTGCAGGATTTACTTTAGTGCGTTGTTGCAAACAGGATTTACTTTAGTGCGTTGTTGCAAACAGGATGCAAACAGGATTTACTTTAGTGCGTTGTTGCAAACAGGATGCAAACAGGATTTACTTTAGTGCGTTGTTGCAAACAGGATGCAAACAGGATTTACTTTAGTGCGTCGTTGCAAACAGGATGCAAACAGGATTTACTTTAGTGCGTTGTTGCAAACAGGATGCAAACAGGATTTACTTTAGTGCGTTGTTGCAAACAGGATTTACTTTAGTGCGTCGTTGCAAACAGGATGTTTTGGAATATTTTTATTCGTTACAGGCTTTAAATTAGATTCGTTTTTTGGAGTAACTACAATGTTGTTGATCCATCCTCAGCTTTCTCCTATCACAGCCATTAAACTCTGTGACTGTTTTAAAGTCACCATAGATGTAATGTTTGTCGTCTTCCTCTGATGAGGAGTAAGATAAATTGGACCAATTTGCAGTGTCGTAAGTGTCCATAATTTAATAAGAAAAACTGAACACTACAAAATACATAACAACAACGTGAGACAAACGAAACAGTCCCGTGTGGCTCAAACACAAACATGGAAAATAAACACCCACAACTCAAAAGTGAAACCAGGCTACCTAAGTATGATTCTCAATCAGGGACAACGATTGACAGCTGCCTCTGATTGAGAACCATACTAGGCCGAACACATAAATCCCAAATTATAGAAAATGAACATAGACAACCCACCCAACTCACGCCCTGACCATACTAAAAATCATGTTAAACACTATTATTGCACACATAGTGAGTCCATGCAACTTATTATGTGACTTGTTAAGCACATTTTTACTCCTCAACTTAAGTTGACTTGCCATAACAAAGGGGTTGAAAACTTATTGAGTCCAGACATTTCAGATTTACATTTTTAATCATTTTTAATAATTGCACTTTGACACATGTATTGTGTGCATCCCAATCCCAGCCAAAAAAATGTATTATTTATATTCAGGCTGTAATACAACAAATGTTGAAAAATCAAGGGGGGTGAATACTATAATAGAGATGGGCAAAAATGTATTTCTGTACATTTGCCTAAAGTTGCAGTAAAAATAAAGTAATTATATACAACAACTTGCAGATGTTATTTCTATAAAAGGACAGTATGTTGCTCTATTCTGATTTAAATTACAGCAAAATCTTGAACTGTCACCACAATTGAGACTAAGCCTTAAATGGGAGCTACACCACTAGATCTGTGAGTGTGAAAGAGATACGACAACAGCCATATTGTTAAGAATGCATTTCTGCACTTTGTTAAAAGCTGATCAGTATCAAGTAAATTGTTGTTCAATTATCCCCACCAACATAACACTAGCAGTGCTCAAGGACACTTGACATAGAGTATACATTACTTATTTGAGGATTTTAACTTGCAACCTCTTGGTTGGGAATGAATGAATGTCTCTGCAGTGCCACTAGGTTCATACCAACAGCTAAAACATATATTAACACACACAAAAGGGTATGCTTAGGGTACAGGACAGTGTTGTTACCTGGGGTACACAAAATTCAAAGGTACACTTCACAGGTACACATACGAACTCACAGTTTGGTATCTTATAGGTATAATGGGACATTTTTCTATCCAATATTTAGAATATAAGGTACAGTCATCATTGCGCATTGATAGGTGGGGGCAATGTACTGGTGGAGCTCATTAGCATATCCGGGGGAAGTGGTCAGATATGTGTGTGTGTGCCAACCGAGAGTATAGCAGTTTAAGTCTTTGATGTTTATGCCAATGCAAGCAGGTAATCAAAATATTGCCAGTAACAGAAAGTAGACTTACTGCTACTAGAAGTCTTACCAGTAGATTACTGTGCCTTCACTGACTCTATTGTTGACAGCACGCACATTAATTGCTTATTGGCAGCATACTGTGAGAGTGACAGCCTATCAGAAGATTGTAGTCATGGCTTTTTTGAGGTGTGGCTTAAATCAAATCAAATTTATTTATATAGCCCTTCTTACATCAGCTGATATCTCAAAGTGCTGTAAAGAAACCCAGCCTAAAACCCCAAACAGCAAGCAATGCAGGTGTAGAAGCACGGTGGCTAGGAAAAACTCCCTAGACAGGCCAAAACCTAGGAAGAAACCTAGTGAGGAACCAGGCTATGAGGGCTGGCCAGTCCTCTACTGGCTGTGCCGAGTGGAGATTATAACAGAACATAAACAAGATGTTCAAATGTTCATAAATGGTCAAATAATAATAATCACAGTAGTTGTCGAGGGTGCAGCAAGTCAGCACCTCAGGAGTAAATGTCAGTTGGCTTTTCATAGCCGAGTATCTCTACCGCTCCTGCTGTCTATAGAGAGTTGAAAACAGCAGGTCTGGGACAGGTAGCACGTCCGGTGAACAGGTCAGGGTTCCATAGCCGCAGGCAGAACAGTTGAAACTGGAGCAGCAGCACGGACAGGTGGACTGGGGACAGCAAGGAGTCATCATGCCAGGTAGTCCTGAGGCATGGTCCTAGGGCTCAGGTCCTTCGAGAGAGAGAAAGAGAGAATTAGAGAGAGCATACTTAAATTCACACAGGACACCAGATAAGACAGGAGAAGTACTCCAAACTGACCCTAGCCCCCCGACACATAAACTACTGCAGCATAAATACTGGAGGCTGAGACAGGAGGGGTCAGGAGACACTGTGGCCCCATCCGATGATACCCCAGGACAGGGCCAAACAGGAAGGATATAACCCCACCCACTTTGCCAAAGCACAGCCACCACACCACTAGAGGGATATCTTCAACCACCAACTTACCATCCTCAGACAAGGCCGAGTATAGCCCACAAAGATCTCCGCCACGGCACAGCCAAAGGGGGGGCGCCAACCCAGACAGGAAGATCACGTCAGTGACTCAACCCACTCAAGTGACACACCCCTTCTAGGAACGTCATGAAAGAGCACCAGTAAGCCATTGACTCAGCCCCTGTAATATATTTAGAGGCAGAGAATCCCAGTGGAGAGAGGGGAACCTGCCAGGCAGAGACAGCAAGGGCGGTTCGTTGCTCCAGAGCCTTTCCGTTCACCTTCACACTCCTGGGCCAGACTACACTCAATCATATGACCCACTGAAGAGATGCGTCTTCAGTAAAGACTTCAAGGTTGAGACCGAGTCTGCGTCTCTCACATGGGTAGGCAGACCGTTCCATAAAAATGGAGCTCTATAGGAGAAAGACCTGCCTCCAGCTGTTTGCTTAGAAATTCTAGGGACAATTAGGAGGCCTGCGTCTTGTGACCGTAGCGTACGTGTAGGTATGTACGGCAGGACCAAATCAGAAAGATAGGTAGGAGCAAGCCCATGTAATGCTTTGTAGGTTAGCAGTAAAACCTCGAAATCAGCCCTTGCCTTAACAGGAAGCCAGTGTCGGGAGGCTAGCACTGGAGTAATATGATCCAATTTTTTGGTTCTAGTCAGGATTCTAGCAGCCGTGTTTAGCACTAACTGGAGTTTATTTAGTGCTTTATCCGGGTAGCCGGAAAGTAAAGCATTGGAGTAATCTAACCTAGAAGTAACAAAAGCATGCATGAATTTTTCTGCATCATTTTAGGACAGAAAGTTTCTGATTTTTGTAATGTTACGTAGATGGAAAAAAGCTGTCCTTGAAACAATCTTGATATGTTCGTCAAAAGAGAGATTAGTGTCCAGAGTAACGTCAAGGTCCTTCACAGTTTAATTTGAGACGACTGTACAACCATCAAGATTAATTGTCAGATTCAACAGAAGATCTCTTTGTTTCTTGGGACCTAAAACAAGCATCTCTGTTTTGTCCAAGTTTAAGAGTAGAAAGTTTGCAGCCATCCACTTCCTTATGTCTGAAACACAGGCTTCTAGCGAGGGCAATTTTGGGACTTCACCATGTTTCATTGAAATGTACAGCTGTGTGACATCCGCATAGCAGTGAAAGTTAACATTATGTTTTCGAATGACATCCTCAAGAGGTAAAATATATAGTGAAAAGAATAGGGGTCCTAAAATGGAACCTTGAGGAACACCAAAATTTACCGTTGATTTGTCAGAGGACAAACCATTCACAGAGACAAACTGATATCTTTCCGACAGATAAGATTAAAACCAGGCCAGAACATGTCTGTGTAGACCAATTTGGGTTTCCAATCTCTCCAAAAGAATGAGGTGATCGATGGTATCAAAAGCAGCACTAAGGTCTAGGAGCATGAGGACAGATGCAGAGCCTCAGTCTGACGCCATTAAATGGTCATTTACCACCTTCACAAGTGCAGTCTCAGTGCTATGATGGGGTCTAAAACCAGACTGAAGCATTTCGTATACATTGTTTGTCTTCAGGAAGGCAGTAATTTACAGCTTTTTCTAAAAATGTTGAGAGAAATGAAAGATTCGATATAGGCCGATAGTTTTTTACATTTTCTGGGTCAAGGTTTGGCTTTTTCAAGAGAGGCTTTATTACTGCCACTTTTAGTGAGTTTGGTACACATCCTGTGGATAGAGAGCCATTTATTATGTTCAACATAAGAGGGCCAAGCACAGGAAGCAGCTCATTCAGTAGTTTCAGTAGTTATCTCCTTTTGGTCATTCCGGTTAGTGTGGTGTGTTAATAAACATTAAGTCTGTACACTAAAGCACTTACACTTGCCCTTGGACAAGATGAAAGAAGATGGTGGACAAGGAAGGAAGATGAACATATTATGAATAAATATGGGGTGGGGGAATGGAGAAGACTTCTGGAATATCTGGTGAAGGAGAAGATGGCAGATAAGGAAAAGGAAAAGACAAGAAAAGTGGAATATGTTTTGAGGGGATAAGAAATGGAAGATCGCACAGAACTTTTGGAAGAGCTAGAGAAGGAAAGGGAACGTGTAGAGTGAGGGTGAATTAGTTGTGGTGGCAGGTGCAGTGATGACCGAGAAGGAGATGAGGGAAGCGGTGTAGTGAGGGAGGTTGGCGCCAAGTTCAAAAACAGGGATATGTGCGCAGGTACCTGAGAGATGGAACCTGAGTATGGATATAGTACCTGCAGTGAGGACCGCTGAGTTTGGGCCTCATCCATAGGATGAAAAGGATCATTATGGCCCAGTAGGAGTGGGATTTGTGAAGAGAATGGATCCTTGCATTTTGGCTGATCCATATGTGGTGTCAGGTTGGGCAGAGAAGTTTGGGGACAGTTTAGTTGGTGAGAGTAACTAGGAGTGGCATAATGATGATTTATTATGTTTATTTAGTCCAGAGGGAGCAGTCGCCATAGGTCACGTGATTAGGGACAAGAAATGTGACTTGCTTTGCTCTCCGGAGCAGGGCACCTTTGAAAGGAATGATAACAGGGTTGGCATTAAGTATTGAGGAGGATCAGTTGAAGTTGAATATTCCCCGTGTCTGTGGCGCATGCCGTTTGTTGAGACGCAGATGCTGTGGAGAGCGTGTGGAAACGGAGAAGACATGGTCTTTCCTGCTGAGTTTTAATGTTGTCTTTGCCAGACAAGGTCAAGTTAGGTTGTGTAAGTTATCCCGTGAGAGCTTTTGTTCCGAAAATACTACAGTGTTTTAAGTGTCAAGTTTATCAGCATGTTGCACTAAAGTGTAGGAGGGAGTGTGCATGAGACAAAGGAATGTGTAGTATCAGTGGAGAAAGTTGTGTGTTAGTTGTAGGGGTTGAGGTTGCCAGGGTTAGAGTAGTACAGAAAGTGTCATAGCACTGAAGAGAGTAAGTGAGAGGATTCCTGTAAGTAGGCAGAGACAGAGGGAAAATATTTGCCCCAGTAAGGTGGGCTTTTTAGCATTCATAGCCATGGTTGTCAATTGTATTGCAGAAATTAATTTACCTTTATTTAACTAGGCAAGTCAGTTAAGAACAAATTCTTATTTTCAATGATGGCCTAGGAACAGTGGGTTAACTGCCTGTTCAGGGGCAGAACGACAGATTTGTACCAGCTTGGGGTTTTGAACTTGAAACCTTCCGGTTACTAGTAGAATGCTCTAACCACTAGGCTATCCTGCCGCACCGGTTGAGAGGCAGTGGCTGAGAAGTACTTGGGATTGTGAGGATTTACTGCAGAACAGTTACAGACGTAGTTGAGTGGTGTCCTCTCAGAGTGTTGGTCTGGAGTAGTTTTAGATAGGGTTAAATAGTGAATGGGGTTGGTGTTTTGGTTTTGATAGGGCTAATAGTTGGCAGGGCAATTTTGTATTACTGTATCAAGAATAGTATGTGTGTATGCACCTAAAAGTTTGATGCGACCCGCCAACCAAATCCTAAAGAAGAAGAAGAACTTTGTACACCGTCAGTTCTGCAGTTTTGTCAATGGCATGTGATGCCAAATAACTATATTTAATTTATAGCTAGTCAACATGGAATAGACACTTTCCTAATAAACCATCAGGCCAGTGAGATGGATCAGCTACAGGGAGTTACTTTGATTTTTACAATGACTAACTTGTATGTATACTGAACAAAAATATAAACACAACATGTAAGGTGTTGGTCCCATGTTTCATGAGCTGAAATAAAAGAAACCAGTAATTTTCCATACTCACAAAAAGTGTATTTCTCTCAAATGATGTGCACAAATTTGTTTACATCCCTGTTCGTGAGAATTTCTCCTCTGCCAAGATAATCCATCCACCTGACAGGTGTGGCATATCAAGAAGCTGATTAAACAGCATGATCATTACACAGGTGCACCTTGTGCTGGGGACAATAAAAGGTCACTCTAAAATGTGCAGTTCTGTCACACAAGACAATGTCGCAGATGTCTCAAGTTTTGAGGGAGCATGCAATTGGCATGCTGATTGCAGGAATGATTGCAGGAATGCCCACCAGAACTGTTGTCAGATAATTTAACGTTAATTTCTCTACCATAAGCCGCCTCCAACGTGTAGCAACACTACACATCCGGGTTGTTTTAGAGAATTTGGCAGTACGTCCAACCTGCCTCAAAACCACAGACCATAGGGCCTCCAGTGCACTGCAGTGTTTGAGGCAACACTACACATCCGGGTTCGATCCCGGGCTGTGTCGCGGCCCGCCGCGACGGGAGACCCATGAGGTGACCTGGATTTCCTTGTCCTCTAGCAACTCCTGTGGCGGGCTGGGCGCATGCAAGCTGACTCTGGTCGGCAGCTGGACGGTGTTTCCTCCGACACATTGGTGTGGCTGGCTTCCGGGGTAAGCGAGCAGTACGGCTTGGCAGGGTTGTGTTTCTAAGGATGCTCTTGACCTTCGCATCGTCCGAGTCCGTACGGGAGTTGCAGCGATGGGGCAAGACTGCAACTACCAATTGGAGAGAAAAAAGGGCCCAAGAAAAAATTTAAAACGCAGACCACGTGTAACCATGCCAACCCAGGACCTCTACATCTGGCTTCTTCACCTGAGGGTTTGTCTGAGACCAGCCACCCAGACTGCTGATGAAACTGTGGGTTTGTCTGAGACCAGCCCCCAGACTGCTGATGAAACTGTGGGTTTGTCTGAGACCAGCCACCCAGACAGCTGATGAAACTGTGGGTTTGTCTGAGACCAGCCACCCAGACTGCTGATGAAACTGAGGGTTTGTCTGAGACCAGCCACCCAGACTGCTGATGAAACTGAGGGTTTGTCTGAGACCAGCCACCCAGACAGCTGATGAAACTGAGGGTTTGTCTGAGACCAGCCACCCAGACTGCTGATGAAACTGTGGGTTTGTCTGAGACCAGCCACCCAGACTGCTGATTAAACTGTGGGTTTGTCTGAGACCAGCCACCCAGACAGCTGATTAAACTGTGGGTTTGTCTCAGACCAGCCACCCAGACTGCTGATTAAACTGTGGGTTGGTCTGAGACCAGACTGCTGATGAAATGGAGAATTTCTGCACAAACTGTCAGAAACTGTCTCAGGGAAGCTCAGCTGCGTGATCGTAGTCCTCACCAGGGTCTTAACCTGACTGCAGTTTGGGGTCGTAACTGACTTCAGTAGGCAAATGCTCACCTTTGAGAAGGGTGCTGGATGGACGTGCATGACAGCGTGCATGACAGCCCGCCAAAATCCAGCAACTTTGCACAGCTATTGAAAAGGAGTGGGACAACATTCCACAGGTCACAATCAACAGCCTAATCTACTCTTTGCGAAGGAAATGTGTCGCGCTACATAAGGCAAATGGTTGTCACACCAGATACTGACTGGTTTTCTGATCCGCCCCCTACATTGACCAACAGATGTATATCTGTATTCCCAGTCATGTGAAATCAATGGATTAGGGCCTAATGAACATAATTCAAATGACTGATTTCCCTATATTAACTGTAACTCAGTGAAATATTTGAAATTGTTGCATTTTGCGTTTATATTTTTGTTCAGAGTAGTTCACTGTTAAGTTATTGAAAATTAAACATGAACTTCCTGTGAACCAGCTTCCATTAAGCTACTAGAAAATGCACAGTAGGTAATTATTATAATTACTAGTGGATCATCCCTGAGCTTCCCACATGCTGACCTCAGCATTTTTGGCAAAGAAATGTAATAACAAAACATCATGTATAAATAGCAATTTATTAATGTTTTTTTTTACTCTACAATTTGTTGACAAGCATGATAGCTGTACTTTTAGTTTATGGATGCGCAGCTTGTTTTCCATTAGCCAATTGCCATTTCACAACTGGTAAATTCCCACCTCCCACATGGTTACAAATGCAGCTTTATATGTAATATTTTGGGTAGGAAAATGTACCAATACACTAGATAATCACACATGTACCCTAAAATGTACTGACCAGTACCATGTGTGTATCTCTGAAGGTACCTTATGTGTACCTTTGACCTTTTTGTAAACCAGGGAACAGCACTGTACCATAACCGTATTTTTTAGAGTGTGTGGATATATGTTCTTGGTAAAAAATAACCGTCTGGTGACACTGCTGAGACATTAACCCTTTGACATGTACGAACACACGGGTGTGATAATTCTACAGTGGTCGCTGCAGCGTACTCTCAAACCAGTATGAACAGAACACTTATTTAGAATGTCCAGTTACGATTGATGCAACAGTCAGCGTTTGAGCCACACTGTTTTCCAACAGAAAAAATAGGCTCCATTAGTCGTAGCGCTAATTGAGGAAGAGTGACCCAACACAAGCGATCATATTTTGCTAACTCTCGGCTGACAGAAACCATAATATGAATGAACTAATATCAATTACTATTTACAAATCATCACATCCCAGGTGACCTCACCAGTGATTGAAATAATTGAGTAAAACACTTGTCAAATGTTTAAGTAATGGGTGCGCACCGCCATGTTGTTTTTTTTCCCGTCAATCAAAGATGAGGTTACAAGTTGAGTTGGGTCTGTTTGCAACATGCAAGTTGAAGGGGGTGTCATCAACCATAATTAACTTCCATCATTCACTTCTGGGAGTTTATCTGAGTGAACCATTCCTTAAAACCTGATAGAGATAGGGGGCAGTATTTCCCCTTTGGATGAATTGCGTGCCCATAGTGAACTGCATCAAAATCTGTCCTAAATTGCTAATATATGCATATTATTATTAATATTGGATAGAAAACACTCTGAAGTTTCTAAAACCGTTTGAATTATGTCTGTGAGTATAACAGAACCCACAGGGCAGGCAATCTTCCAAACAAGTTTTGAAATCCTGAAAGTTGGGGCAACTTTGACGTCATCGCCCCCTCCCTTCCCAACAAGTTATGGATCTGAGTTCCTCAGTTAGGTGGTTAACTGATTTTTGTCCTCTGGCGTCCTTGGGTAGACAGAGGGAATCTGGAAGGACATCAAGGAATCTTTGTGTTGTCTGTGAATTTATAGCATGATTTTTGATGTTCCTTGGTTGGGATCTGAGCAGATTATTTGTTGCAATTGCAAACGCAATAAAATGGTGGTCCGATAGTCCAGGATTATGAGGAAAAACATTAAGATCCACAACATTTATTCCATGGGACAAAACTAGGTCCAGAGTATGACTGTGACAGTGAGTGGGTCCAGAGACATGTTGGACAAAACCCACTGAGTCGATGATGGCTCCGAAAGCCTTTTGGAGTGGGTCTGTGGACTTTTCCATGTGAATATTAAAGTCACCAAAGATTAGAATATTATCTACTATGACTACAAGGTCCCAGGAGGCCTGTAAACAGTAGCTATGAAAAGTGATTGAGTAGGCTGCATAGATTTCATGACTAGAAGCTCAAAAGACGAAAACGTCATTTTTTTTTGTAAATTGAAATTTGTTATCGTAAATGTTAGCAACACCTCCGCCTTTGCGGGATGCACGGGGGATATGGTCACTAGTGGTGATAGCTGAGCTATCAATGGTGATAGCTGAGCTGACTACACTGACTATAATGATAACTTAACTTCTTATGGCCAGGTGGGACGGTAGCGTCCCATCTGGCCAACATCCGGTGAAATTGCAGAGCGTGAAATTCAAACGACAGTATTATAAATATTTAACTTTCATTAAAATTAATATATCCACATAATTTTCCTACCTCACGATGCCTTCTATTTTGTGAAGTGCACCAGTCCCTCCTGCAGCAAAGCACCCCAACAACATGATGCTGCCACCCTCGTGCTTCACGGTAGGGATGGTGTTCTTCAGCCTGCAAGTCTCCCACTTTTTCCTCCAAACATAACAATGGTCATTATGGCCAAACAGTTCTATTCCTGTTTCATCAGACGAGAAAACATTTCTCCAAAAAAGTACGATCTTCATCCCCATGTGCAGTTGCAAACCGTAGTCTGGCTTTTTTATGGTGTTTTCCTGGCTTCTTCCTTGCTGAGCTGCCTTTCAGGTTAAGTCGATAACTCGTTTTACTGTGGATACAGATACTTTTGTACCTGTTTCCTCAAGCATCTTCACAAGGTCCTTTGCTATTGCTCTGGGATTGATTTGCACTTTTTGCACCAAAGTACATTCATCTCTAGGACACAGAACACATCTCCTTCCTGAGCGGTATAATGGCTGCGTGGTCCCATGACATTTATACTCGCATACTATTGTTTGTGCAGATGAACGTGGTACCTTCAGGCTTTTGTTAAATGCTCCCAAGGATGAACCAGACCTGTGGAGGTCTACAGTTTTTTTCTTTTGATTTTCCTATGATGTCAAGCAAAGATGCACTGAGTTTGAAGGTAGGCCTTGAAATACATCCACATGTACACCTCCAATTGACTTAAATGATGTCAATTGGCCTATCAGAAGCTTCTTAAGCCTTGACCGCATTTTCTGGAATTTTCCAAGCTGTTTAAAGGCACAGTCAACTTAGTGTATGTAAACTTCTGACCCACTGGAATTGTGATACAGTGAATTATAAATGAAATAATCTGTCTGTAAACAATTGTTGGAAAAATTACTTGTGTCATGCACAAAGTAGATGTCCTAACCGACTTGACAAAACTATAGTTTTTTAACAAGAAATTTGTGGAGTGGTTGAAAAAAAGTAGTTTTAGTGTCTCCAACCTAAGTGTATGTAAACTTCCTACTTCAACTGTACTTAAGTGTACCTAAATGTTTAAAATCCATAATATGTATGATTATTTATTTGAATTGCTAGCCCTCCAGTTTCACCTTAAGTTGTCCCGCTAGAGGAACACCGATCCGTAAGAAGTTTTAATTTACAGGACTTGCCAAATAGTACGTTGTCCATTGCGATTGACAGTAAATATATAGCAAAGCACTAATACATTATCCTATTACTGTAGAAATGTACCATATGACTGTAAAATTACCAGCAATGGCTAACAGTGTAGTTTCATGTTATCATATGAGATTTGTTTCAGGAAACTAGGCGTCTGTCACACGTCACTACTTCACAGGAGGGGCATTTGAACATAAACATACATTTCTTTATCAAAATGTGTTTTTGGCCAACAATGCCTTCTGGAACATGTGAACTTTCATGTGCCGTAATAACAAACCTGTATTCCATCCATGAATATGAATGAAATTGTTCAATTAGGAACCTGGTTCAGTCAGGAACCTTCCCGCTAGCCATGATTGGCTGAGATAATGGATGGACATGCTGGGAGATGAGTTTGGATTGGTCTGAGATAATGGATGAGCTGGACATGCTGGGAGATGAGTTTGGATTGGTCTGAGATAATGGATGGGCTGGACATACTGGGAGATGAGTTTGGATTGGTCTGAGATAATGGATGGGCTGGACATGCTGGGAGATGAGTTTGGATTGGTCTGAGATAATGGATGGGCTGGACATGCTGGGAGATGAGTTTGGATTGGTCTGAGATAATGGGTGGGCTGGACATGCTGGGAGATGAGTTTGGATTGGTCTGAGATAATGGATGGGCTGGACATGCTGGGAGATGAGTTTGGATTGGTCTGAGATAATGGATGGGCTGGACATACTGGGAGATGAGTTTGGATTGGTCTGAGATAATGGATGGGCTGGACATGCTGGGAGATGAGTTTGGATTGGTCTGAGATAATGTATGGGCTGGACATGCTGGGAGATGAGTTTGGATTGGCTGAGATAATGGTTGGGCTGGACATGCTGGGAGATGAGTTTGGATTGGCTGAGATAATGGATGGGCTGGACATGCTAGGAGATGAGTTTGGATTGGTCTGCCATGTAGTATGCGTCTGTCTTTAACACAAACGTTTCAGTATGTGTTGACTGTCCTTTCTACCACGCCATTTTTGAAAGACATAACGTTAGCCATCGAGCACTACAAAAGTTTTGCTACTTTTCTCAACAACATTGGTGCCCTGAATTTCACAGGCGCTATTGACAGATGAAAAAAAGTGATGAGCTACCTTCTGCACACGCCACGGTCAGTGTGAACCTGAGTGACTTGACACAACGCCAAACAAGATGTAGCTACAAACAGAACAGAGTTGAATGGTTCAAGTCAGTGTGAACCAGAGTGACTTGACACAAAGCTGGCCAAACAAGATGTAGCTACAAACAGAACAGAGTTGAATGGTTCCAGTCAGTGTGAACCAGAGTGACTTGACACAACGCCAAACAAGATGTAGCTACAAACAGAACAGAGTTAAATGGTTCCAGTCAGTGTGAA
The DNA here is from genome assembly GCF_034236695.1 of Oncorhynchus nerka. Classification (NCBI taxonomy): domain Eukaryota; kingdom Metazoa; phylum Chordata; class Actinopteri; order Salmoniformes; family Salmonidae; genus Oncorhynchus; species Oncorhynchus nerka. The sequence goes on along the minus strand of NC_088412.1, from coordinate 52,355,733 downwards.
CCTGGAGTGACTTGACACAAAGCTGGCCAAACAAGATGTAGCTACAAACAGAACAGAGATGAATGGTTCCAGTCAGTGTGAACCAGAGTGACTTGACACAAAGCTGGCCAAACAAGATGTAGCTACAAACAGAACAGAGTTGAATGGTTCCAGTCAGTGTGAACCAGAGTGACTTGACACAACGCCAAACAAGATGTAGCTACAAACAGAACAGAGTTGAATGGTTCCAGTCAGTGTGAACCAGAGTGACTTGACACAACGCCAAACAAGATGTAGCTACAAACAGAACAGAGTTAAATGGTTCCAGTCAGTGTGAACCAGAGTGACTTGACACAACGCCAAACAAGATGTAACTACAAACAGAACAGAGTTGAATGGTTCCAGTCAGTGTGAACCAGAGTGACTTGACACAACGCCAAACAAGATGTGGCTACAAATAGAACAGAGTTGAATGGTTCCAGTCAGTGTGAACAAGAGTGACTTGACACAAAGCTGGCCAAACAAGATGTAGCTACAAACAGAACAGAGTTGAATGGTTCCAGTCAGTGTGAACCAGAGTGACTTGACACAAAGCTGGCCAAACAAGATGTAGCTACAAACAGAACAGAGTTGAATGGTTCCAGTCAGTGTGAACCAGAGTGACTTGACAAAAAGCTGGCCAAACAAGATGTAGCTACAAACAGAACAGAGTTGAATGGTTCCAGTCAGTGTGAACCAGAGTGACTTGACACAACGCCAAACAAGATGTAGCTACAAACAGAACAGAGTTGAATGGTTCCAGTCAGTGTGAACCAGAGTGACTTGACACAACGCCAAACAAGATGTAGCTACAAACAGAACAGAGTTAAATGGTTCCAGTCAGTGTGAACCAGAGAGGCTTGACACAACGCCAAACAAGATGTAGCTACAAACAGAACAGAGTTGAATGGTTCCAGTCAGTGTGAACCAGAGTGACTTGACACAACGCCAAACAAGATGTGGCTACAAATAGAACAGAGTTGAATGGTTCCAGTCAGTGTGAACCAGAGTGACTTGACACAAAGCTGGCCAAACAAGATGTAGCTACAAACAGAACAGAGTTGAATGGTTCCAGTCAGTGTGAACCAGAGTGACTTGACACAACGCCAAACAAGATGTAGCTACAAACAGAACAGAGTTGAATGGTTCCAGTCAGTGTGAACCAGAGTGACTTGACACAAAGCTGGCCAAACAAGATGTAGCTACAAACAGAACAGAGTTGAATGGTTCCAGTCAGTGTGTACCAGAGTGACTTGACACAAAGCTGGCCAAACAAAAAGATGTAGCTACAAACAGAACAGAGTTGAATGGTTCCAGTCAGTGTGAACCAGAGTGACTTGACACAACGCCAAACAAGATGTAGCTACAAACAGAACAGAGTTGAATGGTTCCAGTCAGTGTGAACCAGAGTGACTTGACACAACGCCAAACAAGATGTAGCTACAAACAGAACAGAGTTGAATGGTTCCAGTCAGTGTGAACCAGAGTGACTTGACACAAAGCTGGCCAAACAAGATGTAGCTACAAACAGAACAGAGTTGAATGGTTCCAGTCAGTGTGAACCAGAGTGACTTGACACAAAGCTGGCCAAACAAGATGTAGCTACAAACAGAACAGAGTTGAATGGTTCCAGTCAGTGTGTACCAGAGTGACTTGACACAAAGCTGGCCAAACAAAAGATGTAGCTACAAACAGAACAGAGTTGAATGGTTCCAGTCAGTGTGAACCAGAGTGACTTGACACAACGCCAAACAAGATGTAGCTACAAACAGAACAGAGTTGAATGGTTCCAGTCAGTGTGAACCAGAGTGACTTGACACAACGCCAAACAAGATGTAGCTACAAACAGAACAGAGTTGAATGGTTCCAGTCAGTGTGAACCAGAGTGACTTGACACAAAGCTGGCCAAACAAGATGTAGCTACAAACAGAACAGAGTTGAATGGTTCCAGTCAGTGTGAACCAGAGTGACTTGACACAACGCCAAACAAGATGTAGCTACAAACAGAACAGAGTTGAATGGTTCCAGTCAGTGTGAACCAGAGTGACTTGACACAACGCCAAACAAGATGTAGCTACAAACAGAACAGAGTTAAATGGTTCCAGTCAGTGTGAACCAGAGTGACTTGACACAACGCCAAACAAGATGTAGCTACAAACAGAACAGAGTTGAATGGTTCCAGTCAGTGTGAACCAGAGTGACTTGACACAACGCCAAACAAGATGTGGCTACAAATAGAACAGAGTTGAATGGTTCCAGTCAGTGTGAACCAGAGTGACTTGACACAAAGCTGGCCAAACAAGATGTAGCTACAAACAGAACAGAGTTGAATGGTTCCAGTCAGTGTGAACCAGAGTGACTTGACACAACGCCAAACAAGATGTAGCTACAAACAGAACAGAGTTGAATGGTTCCAGTCAGTGTGAACCAGAGTGACTTGACACAAAGCTGGCCAAACAAGATGTAGCTACAAACAGAACAGAGTTGAATGGTTCCAGTCAGTGTGCACCAGAGTGACTTGACACAAAGCTGGCCAAACAAAAAGATGTAGCTACAAACAGAACAGAGTTGAATGGTTCCAGTCAGTGTGAACCAGAGTGACTTGACACAACGCCAAACAAGATGTAGCTACAAACAGAACAGAGTTGAATGGTTCCAGTCAGTGTGAACCAGAGTGACTTGACACAACGCCAAACAAGATGTGGCTACAAACAGAACAGAGTTTAATGGTTCCAGTCAGTGTGAACCAGAGTGACTTGACACAACGCCAAACAAGATGTGGCTACAAACAGAACAGAGTTGAATGGTTCCAGTCAGTGTGACCCAGAGTGACTTGACACAAAGCTGGCCAAACAAGATGTAGCTACAAACAGAACAGAGTTGAATGGTTCCAGTCAGTGTGAACCAGAGTGACTTGACACAACGTCAAACAAGATGTAGCTACAAACAGAACAGAGTTGAATGGTTCCAGTCAGTGTGAACCAGAGTGACTTGACACAATGCCAAAAAAGATGTAGCTACAAACAGAACAGAGTTGAATGGTTCCAGTCAGTGTGAACCAGAGTGACTTGACACAAAGCTGGCCAAACAAGATGTAGCTACAAACAGAACAGAGTTGAATGGTTCCAGTCAGTGTGAACCAGAGTGACTTGACACAACGCCAAACAAGATGTGGCTACAAACAGAACAGAGTTTAATGGTTCCAGTCAGTGTGAACCAGAGTGACTTGACACAACGCCAAACAAGATGTGGCTACAAACAGAACAGAGTTGAATGGTTCCAGTCAGTGTGACCCAGAGTGACTTGACACAAAGCTGGCCAAACAAGATGTAGCTACAAACAGAACAGAGTTGAATGGTTCCAGTCAGTGTGAACCAGAGTGACTTGACACAACGCCAAACAAGATGTGGCTACAAATAGAACAGAGTTGAATGGTTCCAGTCAGTGTGAACCAGAGTGACTTGACACAACGCCAAACAAGATGTAGCTACAAACAGAACAGAGTTGAATGGTTCCAGTCAGTGTGAACCAGAGTGACTTGACACAACGCCAAACAAGATGTGGCTACAAACAGAACAGAGTTGAATGGTTCCAGTCAGTGTGAACCAGAGTGACTTGACACAACGCCAAACAAGATGTAGCTACAAACAGAACAGAGTTGAATGGTTCCAGTCAGTGTGAACCAGAGTGACTTGACACAAAGCTGGCCAAACAAGATGTAGCTACAAACAGAACAGAGTTGAATGGTTCCAGTCAGTGTGAACCAGAGTGACTTGACACAACGCCAAACAAGATGTAGCTACAAACAGAACAGAGTTGAATGGTTCCAGTCAGTGTGAACCAGAGTGACTTGACACAACGCCAAACAAGATGTAGCTACAAACAGAACAGAGTTAAATGGTTCCAGTCAGTGTGAACCAGAGTGACTTGACACAACGCCAAACAAGATGTAGCTACAAACAGAACAGAGTTGAATGGTTCCAGTCAGTGTGAACCAGAGTGACTTGACACAACGCCAAACAAGATGTGGCTACAAACAGAACAGAGTTGAATGGTTCCAGTCAGTGTGAACCAGAGTGACTTGACACAAAGCTGGCCAAACAAGATGTAGCTACAAACAGAACAGAGTTGAATGGTTCCAGTCAGTGTGAACCAGAGTGACTTGACACAACGCCAAACAAGATGTAGCTACAAACAGAACAGAGTTGAATGGTTCCAGTCAGTGTGAACCAGAGTGACTTGACACAAAGCTGGCCAAACAAAAAGATGTAGCTACAAACAGAACAGAGTTGAATGGTTCCAGTCAGTGTGTACCAGAGTGACTTGACACAACGCCAAACAAGATGTAGCTACAAACAGAACAGAGTTGAATGGTTCCAGTCAGTGTGAACCAGAGTGACTTGACACAACGCCAAACAAGATGTGGCTACAAACAGAACAGAGTTGAATGGTTCCAGTCAGTGTGAACCAGAGTGACTTGACACAACGCCAAACAAGATGTGGCTACAAATAGAACAGAGTTGAATGGTTCCAGTCAGTGTGAACCAGAGTGACTTGACACAACGCCAAACAAGATGTAGCTACAAACAGAACAGAGTTGAATGGTTCCAGTCAGTGTGAACCAGAGTGACTTGACACAACGCCAAACAAGATGTGGCTACAAACAGAACAGAGTTGAATGGTTCCAGTCAGTGTGAACCAGAGTGACTTGACACAAAGCTGGCCAAACAAGATGTAGCTACAAACAGAACAGAGTTGAATGGTTCCAGTCAGTGTGAACCAGAGTGACTTGACACAACGCCAAACAAGATGTAGCTACAAACAGAACAGAGTTGAATGGTTCCAGTCAGTGTGAACCAGAGTGACTTGACACAACGCCAAACAAGATGTAGCTACAAACAGAACAGAGTTAAATGGTTCCAGTCAGTGTGAACCAGAGTGACTTGACACAACGCCAAACAAGATGTAGCTACAAACAGAACAGAGTTGAATGGTTCCAGTCAGTGTGAACCAGAGTGACTTGACACAACGCCAAACAAGATGTGGCTACAAACAGAACAGAGTTGAATGGTTCCAGTCAGTGTGAACCAGAGTGACTTGACACAAAGCTGGCCAAACAAGATGTAGCTACAAACAGAACAGAGTTGAATGGTTCCAGTCAGTGTGAACCAGAGTGACTTGACACAACGCCAAACAAGATGTAGCTACAAACAGAACAGAGTTGAATGGTTCCAGTCAGTGTGAACCAGAGTGACTTGACACAAAGCTGGCCAAACAAAAAGATGTAGCTACAAACAGAACAGAGTTGAATGGTTCCAGTCAGTGTGAACCAGAGTGACTTGACACAACGCCAAACAAGATGTAGCTACAAACAGAACAGAGTTGAATGGTTCCAGTCAGTGTGAACCAGAGTGACTTGACACAACGCCAAACAAGATGTGGCTACAAACAGAACAGAGTTTAATGGTTCCAGTCAGTGTGAACCAGAGTGACTTGACACAACGCCAAACAAGATGTGGCTACAAACAGAACAGAGTTGAATGGTTCCAGTCAGTGTGAACCAGAGTGACTTGACACAAAGCTGGCCAAACAAGATGTAGCTACAAACAGAACAGAGTTGAATGGTTCCAGTCAGTGTGAACCAGAGTGACTTGACACAACGCCAAACAAGATGTAGCTACAAACAGAACAGAGTTGAATGGTTCCAGTCAGTGTGAACCAGAGTGACTTGACACAATGCCAAAAAAGATGTAGCTACAAAAAGAACAGAGTTGAATGGTTCCAGTCAGTGTGAACCAGAGTGACTTGACACAACGCCAAACAAGATGTAGCTACAAACAGAACAGAGTTGAATGGTTCCAGTCAGTGTGAACCAGAGTGACTTGACACAACGCCAAACAAGATGTGGCTACAAATAGAACAGAGTTGAATGGTTCCAGTCAGTGTGAACCAGAGTGACTTGACACAAAGCTGGCCAAACAAGATGTAGCTACAAACAGAACAGAGTTGAATGGTTCCAGTCAGTGTGAACCAGAGTGACTTGACACAACGCCAAACAAGATGTAGCTACAAACAGAACAGAGTTGAATGGTTCCAGTCAGTGTGAACCAGAGTGACTTGACACAAAGCTGGCCAAACAAGATGTAGCTACAAACAGAACAGAGTTGAATGGTTCCAGTCAGTGTGTACCAGAGTGACTTGACACAAAGCTGGCCAAACAAAAAGATGTAGCTACAAACAGAACAGAGTTGAATGGTTCCAGTCAGTGTGAACCAGAGTGACTTGACACAACGCCAAACAAGATGTAGCTACAAACAGAACAGAGTTGAATGGTTCCAGTCAGTGTGAACCAGAGTGACTTGACACAAAGCTGGCCAAACAAGATGTAGCTACAAACAGAACAGAGTTGAATGGTTCCAGTCAGTGTGAACCAGAGTGACTTGACACAAAGCTGGCCAAAAAAAGATGTAGCTACAAACAGAACAGAGTTGAATGGTTCCAGTCAGTGTGAACCAGAGTGACTTGACACAACGCCAAACAAGATGTAGCTACAAACAGAACAGAGTTGAATGGTTCCAGTCAGTGTGAACCAGAGTGACTTGACACAAAGCTGGCCAAACAAGATGTAGCTACAAACAGAACAGAGTTGAATGGTTCCAGTCAGTGTGAACCAGAGTGACTTGACACAACGCCAAACAAGATGTAGCTACAAAGAACAGAACAGAGTTGAATGGTTCCAGTCAGTGTGAACCAGAGTGACTTGACACAACGCCAAACAAGATGTAGCTACAAACAGAACAGAGTTAAATGGTTCCAGTCAGTGTGAACCAGAGTGACTTGACACAACGCCAAACAAGATGTAGCTACAAACAGAACAGAGTTGAATGGTTCCAGTCAGTGTGAACCAGAGTGACTTGACACAACGCCAAACAAGATGTGGCTACAAATAGAACAGAGTTGAATGGTTCCAGTCAGTGTGAACCAGAGTGACTTGACACAAAGCTGGCCAAACAAGATGTAGCTACAAACAGAACAGAGTTGAATGGTTCCAGTCAGTGTGAACCAGAGTGACTTGACACAACGCCAAACAAGATGTAGCTACAAACAGAACAGAGTTGAATGGTTCCAGTCAGTGTGAACCAGAGTGACTTGACACAACGCCAAACAAGATGTAGCTACAAACAGAACAGAGTTGAATGGTTCCAGTCAGTGTGAACCAGAGTGACTTGACACAAAGCTGGCCAAACAAGATGTAGCTACAAACAGAACAGAGTTGAATGGTTCCAGTCAGTGTGTACCAGAGTGACTTGACACAAAGCTGGCCAAACAAAAAGATGTAGCTACAAACAGAACAGAGTTGAATGGTTCCAGTCAGTGTGAACCAGAGTGACTTGACACAACGCCAAACAAGATGTAGCTACAAACAGAACAGAGTTGAATGGTTCCAGTCAGTGTGAACCAGAGTGACTTGACACAACGCCAAACAAGATGTGGCTACAAACAGAACAGAGTTGAATGGTTCCAGTCAGTGTGAACCAGAGTGACTTGACACAACGCCAAACAAGATGTGGCTACAAACAGAACAGAGTTGAATGGTTCCAGTCAGTGTGAACCAGAGTGACTTGACACAAAGCTGGCCAAACAAGATGTAGCTACAAACAGAACAGAGTTGAATGGTTCCAGTCAGTGTGAACCAGAGTGACTTGACACAACGACACAACGCCAAACAAGATGTAGCTACAAACAGAACAGAGTTGAATGGTTCCAGTCAGTGTGAACCAGAGTGACTTGACACAATGCCAAACAAGATGTAGCTACAAACAGAACAGAGTTGAATGGTTCCAGTCAGTGTGAACCAGAGTGACTTGACACAACGCCAAACAAGATGTAGCTACAAACAGAACAGAGTTGAATGGTTCCAGTCAGTGTGAACCAGAGTGACTTGACACAACGCCAAACAAGATGTAGCTACAAACAGAACAGAGTTAAATGGTTCCAGTCAGTGTGAACCAGACACAAAGTGACTTGACACAACGCCAAACAAGATGTAGCTACAAACAGAACAGAGTTGAATGGTTCCAGTCAGTGTGAACCAGAGTGACTTGACACAACGCCAAACAAGATGTAGCTACAAACAGAACAGAGTTGAATGGTTCCAGTCAGTGTGAACCAGAGTGACTTGACACAAAGCTGGCCAAACAAGATGTAGCTACAAACAGAACAGAGTTGAATGGTTCCAGTCAGTGTGAACCAGAGTGACTTGACACAACGCCAAACAAGATGTAGCTACAAACAGAACAGAGTTGAATGGTTCCAGTCAGTGTGAACCAGAGTGACTTGACACAAAGCTGGCCAAACAAAAGATGTAGCTACAAACAGAACAGAGTTGAATGGTTCCAGTCAGTGTGAACCAGAGTGACTTGACACAACGCCAAACAAGATGTAGCTACAAACAGAACAGAGTTGAATGGTTCCAGTCAGTGTGAACCAGAGTGACTTGACACAACGCCAAACAAGATGTGGCTACAAACAGAACAGAGTTTAATGGTTCCAGTCAGTGTGAACCAGAGTGACTTGACACAACGCCAAACAAGATGTGGCTACAAACAGAACAGAGTTGAATGGTTCCAGTCAGTGTGAACCAGAGTGACTTGACACAAAGCTGGCCAAACAAGATGTAGCTACAAACAGAACAGAGTTGAATGGTTCCAGTCAGTGTGAACCAGAGTGACTTGACACAACGTCAAACAAGATGTAGCTACAAACAGAACAGAGTTGAATGGTTCCAGTCAGTGTGAACCAGAGTGACTTGACACAATGCCAAAAAAGATGTAGCTACAAAAAGAACAGAGTTGAATGGTTCCAGTCAGTGTGAACCAGAGTGACTTGACACAACGCCAAACAAGATGTAGCTACAAACAGAACAGAGTTGAATGGTTCCAGTCAGTGTGAACCAGAGTGACTTGACACAACGCCAAACAAGATGTGGCTACAAATAGAACAGAGTTGAATGGTTCCAGTCAGTGTGAACCAGAGTGACTTGACACAAAGCTGGCCAAACAAGATGTAGCTACAAACAGAACAGAGTTGAATGGTTCCAGTCAGTGTGAACCAGAGTGACTTGACACAACGCCAAACAAGATGTAGCTACAAACAGAACAGAGTTGAATGGTTCCAGTCAGTGTGAACCAGAGTGACTTGACACAAAGCTGGCCAAACAAGATGTAGCTACAAACAGAACAGAGTTGAATGGTTCCAGTCAGTGTGTACCAGAGTGACTTGACACAAAGCTGGCCAAACAAAAAGATGTAGCTACAAACAGAACAGAGTTGAATGGTTCCAGTCAGTGTGAACCAGAGTGACTTGACACAACGCCAAACAAGATGTAGCTACAAACAGAACAGAGTTGAATGGTTCCAGTCAGTGTGAACCAGAGTGACTTGACACAAAGCTGGCCAAACAAGATGTAGCTACAAACAGAACAGAGTTGAATGGTTCCAGTCAGTGTGAACCAGAGTGACTTGACACAAAGCTGGCCAAACAAAAAGATGTAGCTACAAACAGAACAGAGTTGAATGGTTCCAGTCAGTGTGAACCAGAGTGACTTGACACAACGCCAAACAAGATGTAGCTACAAACAGAACAGAGTTGAATGGTTCCAGTCAGTGTGAACCAGAGTGACTTGACACAAAGCTGGCCAAACAAGATGTAGCTACAAACAGAACAGAGTAGCTACAAACAGAACAGAGTTGAATGGTTCCAGTCAGTGTGAACCAGAGTGACTTGACACAACGCCAAACAAGATGTAGCTACAAACAGAACAGAGTTGAATGGTTCCAGTCAGTGTGAACCAGAGTGACTTGACACAACGCCAAACAAGATGTAGCTACAAACAGAACAGAGTTAAATGGTTCCAGTCAGTGTGAACCAGAGTGGCTTGACACAACGCCAAACAAGATGTAGCTACAAACAGAACAGAGTTGAATGGTTCCAGTCAGTGTGAACCAGAGTGACTTGACACAACGCCAAACAAGATGTGGCTACAAATAGAACAGAGTTGAATGGTTCCAGTCAGTGTGAACCAGAGTGACTTGACACAAAGCTGGCCAAACAAGATGTAGCTACAAACAGAACAGAGTTGAATGGTTCCAGTCAGTGTGAACCAGAGTGACTTGACACAACGCCAAACAAGATGTAGCTACAAACAGAACAGAGTTGAATGGTTCCAGTCAGTGTGAACCAGAGTGACTGACTTGACACAACGCCAAACAAGATGTAGCTACAAACAGAACAGAGTTGAATGGTTCCAGTCAGTGTGAACCAGAGTGACTTGACACAAAGCTGGCCAAACAAGATGTAGCTACAAACAGAACAGAGTTGAATGGTTCCAGTCAGTGTGTACCAGAGTGACTTGACACAAAGCTGGCCAAACAAAAAGATGTAGCTACAAACAGAACAGAGTTGAATGGTTCCAGTCAGTGTGAACCAGAGTGACTTGACACAACGCCAAACAAGATGTAGCTACAAACAGAACAGAGTTGAATGGTTCCAGTCAGTGTGAACCAGAGTGACTTGACACAACGCCAAACAAGATGTGGCTACAAACAGAACAGAGTTGAATGGTTCCAGTCAGTGTGAACCAGAGTGACTTGACACAACGCCAAACAAGATGTGGCTACAAACAGAACAGAGTTGAATGGTTCCAGTCAGTGTGAACCAGAGTGACTTGACACAAAGCTGGCCAAACAAGATGTAGCTACAAACAGAACAGAGTTGAATGGTTCCAGTCAGTGTGAACCAGAGTGACTTGACACAACGTCAAACAAGATGTAGCTACAAACAGAACAGAGTTGAATGGTTCCAGTCAGTGTGAACCAGAGTGACTTGACACAATGCCAAACAAGATGTAGCTACAAACAGAACAGAGTTGAATGGTTCCAGTCAGTGTGAACCAGAGTGACTTGACACAACGCCAAACAAGATGTAGCTACAAACAGAACAGAGTTGAATGGTTCCAGTCAGTGTGAACCAGAGTGACTTGACACAACGCCAAACAAGATGTAGCTACAAACAGAACAGAGTTGAATGGTTCCAGTCAGTGTGAACCAGAGTGACTTGACACAATGCCAAACAAGATGTAGCTACAAACAGAACAGAGTTGAATGGTTCCAGTCAGTGTGTACCAGAGTGACTTGACACGCCAAACAAGATGTGGCTACAAACAGAACAGAGTTAAATGGTTCCAGTCAGTGTGAACCAGAGTGACTTGACACAAAGCTGGCCAAACAAGATGTAGCTACAAACAGAACAGAGTTGAATGGTTCCTGCCGTGAAGCTTTCATCCATGTATACAGGTAAGACTCTAGCTCATTTTCAGATATAAGTTTCACATTTTGTCAGAAAGTAATTTTATTGCAAGTTAAAGCGTATTGTTAGTTAGCTAGCTGGCTCACGTTACGTTTATGATATGTGTTGTAATATTATTTGAATTGCTAGTTATAGCCTAATGTTAGTTAGCTAACATTGAACCTAGTTTGTTAGCTTTAGATACATGCAACTATTTTATTTATTTAACTAGGCAAGTCAATTAAGAACAAATTTTCAATGACAGCCTAGGAACAGTGGGTGAACTGCCTGTTGAGGAGCAGAACAACAGATTTGTACCTTGTCAGCTCGGGGGTTTGAACTTGCAACCTTCCGGTTACTAGTCCAACACTCTAAGCACTAGGCTACCCTGCCACCCCGAGCTATGTTTGTATTGGTAATAGAATGAGTTGGGATTATGTCGGTTCATTGTTTAGCCAGCTACCTAGCTAGCTACATGTCTAAACTAAAGACTCCACTTCGGCCGGATTATTACATGACCCATCAAATTAGCCAGGTATGTCTGGGGGTGATTACAGTCATCTATTGTATTTCATGAACATGTGTACATGTCTAGACAATAGTGACCCATCCACTTAGTTAGATGTGGCTGGGGGTGATTATAGCATTTCCTTCACATGACCCATCAATTTAGTGTGTTGGGTAAGCGTCATCTAATAATGATAAAATATTTTTATCTGGACACTCTATTTTTGATTTTGCTACTAAGCAAATAACCATTTCACTGTACCGTTAACACCTCCTATATCTTGTGCAAACAAGGTTTTATTTGTTATAGTGCATGTTTACCACATGGCCTCACATGTAAATTCTTAAAGAGATGGGTGGGGCTAAGGCTTAAGAGGGTGTGAACGATGCTGAATGGGTGTAGACAAAGGAGAGCTCTCCAGTAGGTGTACAGTGCCAAAATGTTCAAGGGCCATTTCCTAGCCTCTACTAGTCTCTACTTTTCTAGCCTCTACTAGTCTCTACTTTTATTCAATATGAAAAAAAACACAATTTCAAATTTTGCTACATAAGACCGAATCGAGACGGTCAGTCACATATGTTGATTCACATGAAAAAAAATCACGATTTCACACATTTGGAAACAATGTAAAAACATATTTTTGGAACACTTCACATTATATTTTACATGTAAAGACATGTTTTTGGAATACATTACATGTGACATTTCACATGTGAAAACATGTTATTGCTGTTCAGCTAAAGTATGACACCACCTGGGATTTGAACTAACAACCTCTGGATTTGAGGTGCACTGTATGTGTGAGAGTGTGTGTGTGCATGCAGGTGTTTGTGTGTGTCTGTAATAATACCTCCCCTGTCATGGGGGAGCAGTGTGCGAGAGTGATATGTACTGTTTTCTCCACAGCTGAGATAATAAATTGGGAGGCTCACTGAGGGGCCTGAGGGGCCTGAGGAGAACAAACACGCATTATAAACCACCGTCATGTCAAACACCAATAAACTTGCCATATTCACCTTCTGAGCTTCAGAGAAGTATTGGTATTTCAGTGGTAGAACAAAGATTAGGTTGTTTGGATAACCCCAGTGGTTCTGAGGGGATTTCTAATGGTGATGTATTTTGTTCTGAATACAATTGCTCCATGGACACCTTATTTCTCAAAAACCACAAACTTTTATGGAAAGATGTTGGGAAATAGTTATTCCTTAGTTTAATTAGATCGATAGCCAGACAAAGTTACAGGCAGACAAACAAAGACAGAGAGCAAAACTAGAGTTTGGTACAAGCAGAGTTAGAGAGAGACTATAGTTGGAGATATTAATTAACTGAAACATTCTCGATCGTTGATTTCTCTTGGCTGTTGTTGTTTAATTAGCTGATGTTGCTGGAGATGAGTCCTTAAATGGAACACCCGCCTCTTATTCAACACACACGCACGCATGCCTCTCTCTCATTAAATACCAATGGGACAAGAGTGGATGAGAGTCAGTAATTAGCTTGTTAGCCAGAGATGAGCTGCATCACAAATGGCACCCTATTTCCTAACGCTGAAAGTGTCAAATGTACACTATTGTCAGTAAACATGAGTCCCACTGTACTGATGTTAAAATAACACTTTTGAAAGTGTTAAAGATGTAACTCTGTTGCAGTGTTCCCCATTTGACTCTCAAAATGTTCAAAGGAGCTCGAATGTGGTGTTTGCATAGCTCTACTCTAATATGCAACACCTACAGTGTAAAACATAACACTTGATATAGAGTAAACTAGACACACTTTGCTTAGTGTGTGTCGCACCCCCTTGGGTTGTGCCGTGGCGGAGATCTTTGTGGGCTATACTCGGCCTTGTCTCAGGATGGTAAGTTGGTGGTTGAAGATATCCCTCTGGTGGTGTGGGGGCTGTGCTTTGGCAAAGTGGGTGGGGTGGGGTGGGGTGGGGTGGGGTTATATCCTTCCTGTTTGGCCCTGTCTGGGGGTATCATCGGATGGGGCCACAGTGTCTCCTGACCCCTCCTGTCTCAGCTTCCAGTATTTATGCTGCAGTAGTTTATGTGTCGGGGGGCTAGGGTCAGTTTGTTATATCTGGAGTATGTATCCTGTCCTATCCGGTGTCCTGTGTGAATTTAAGTATGCTCTCTCTAATTCTCTCTTTCTCTCTTTCTTTCTCTCTCTCGGAGGACCTGAGCCCTAGGACCATGCCTCAGGACTACCTGGCATGATGACTCCTTGCTGTCCCCAGACCACCTGGCCGTGCTGCTGCTCTAGCTTCAACTGTTCTGCCTGTGATTATTATTATTTTGACCATGCTGGTCATTTATGAACATTTGAACATCTTGGCCATGTTCTGTTATAATCTCCACCCGGCACAGCCAGAAGAGGACTGGCCACCCACATAGCCTGGTTCCGCTCTAGGTTTCTTCCTAGGTTTTGGCCTTTCTAGGGAGTTTTTCCTTGCCACCGTGCTTCTACGCCTGCATTGCTTGCTGTTTGGGGTTTGAGGCTGGGTTTCTGTACAGCACTTTGAGAAATCAGCTGATGTATGAAGGGCTATATAAATACATTTGATTTGATTTGACTTGGCTACACTTTCTCACTGTAAGAAATTAACACCTGCAGATTTACAGCAAATCATTTTGGGCTGTTTTAGCACTAGGGCGTAAAGTCTATTCACATTTTTCATAGGTTGCCTTTTCATGGTAGTTAAATTCTTTACTTTTAAAGGCCTGGGTCTTTCACCCAGGTGAGTTTTAGGGTAAACGTTATTATGAAAATTAAGCTATGACAATATATTACATATATCAAAGCCTTAATAGCCTAGTTTTACCTTAACGCAGTGGTGTTAGTAAACTCCTGGTGTACTGGCCACATTAGTCATGCAAATCACATTATGTTGAGTTGCAAAGGGATGTGTAATTCCTATTCAAATCCAGCCAATTAGAATTCAATAGACATTTTTATTAAGAGAATTCATATAGTTAAAACACGACCTAAAACATTGAAACCGGAACAACCATTTCAGTAACGGGTGCAATAAATATATCTAACTGAATGCAGTAGTTTAGAAACATGTATGTTATTTATCTTTGTGTAGCATAAGATGAATCAATCAATGTACATGCAAAAACACTGATAATAAAAAAAATGTAAAGCTCATCCCGCAGCAGAGCATGCTGGGAAATATGATTGTAATGGGGTGTGGTTTTGATGGGACTTTTTTACTCTCCACAGTGTAAAACAATACCTTTGGTTATTAAAACTAACACTGGGGTTTATTTTACCCACTAAATGTTAATTTCACTATTACAGAATTTACCTCCTGAATCAACACTAAAAATGTTACACTGAAAAATTAACACTGGTCAATTTGTTGTGTACAGAGCAAATTCTTCAGTGTTAAAAAAAAATAACAATTTAACACTGAGTGTTAAATAAATACTGAAAGTGTTGAGTCTGTGGAACCATATAGACACCAGAACAGTGTTAAATTAACACACTGCTAAGTGTAAAGCTTTATTCAAATATTTCCCAGAGTGCCTTGTCTTTCAAGAAAATTGTAAAGGTACCGATCTATTTGTTAGTGACAAAGACGTGGTTGTTGCATACATCCATTTTCATTCCTATTGACTTCACAAAGTAAGATCATAAGTGAATATGTCTCATAGTTTAGTCTTCCTAACCCTGGCACTTCATTGAAGAAGAAGACTACTTTCTAAATACAGGTTGCAGATGAAAAAAAATTCCAAAAGTTGGATATCCCCACACTGCCTGGATTCCAATAGGAACTACACATCACTTTGCAAGCCAGCATAATGTGACTTTCAGGCCTGATGTGGCCAGTAAACCACACGTTTCAGGCCATAATTGTATTGCACTCTCAGAAAAAAGGTTCAGATTTGTTCCTGAAGGGATACAAACACTTATCACTGTATGGGTACCCTGTAAGGTTTTCCATTGTACCCCAGTTCATACCTCAGGCCACATCAGGCCTGCAAGTAGGTTGAACCATTTCAGGTGACTTTCTCAAAATTGGTTTTCCTGCTTCCGTGTTAAGGAAACGAATTTCTGGAAAATTGCAACCCTACCTGCAAATCACATTACGCCGGCTTGCAAAGTGATGTGTAATTCCTATTGGAAACCAGACAGATATTCAACCATTGGAATTTTTATTCACCTGCAACCAGCATTCAGAATGAGTGCTATATTTAGGAAAGTAGTCTTCTTCTTCAATGAAGTTTAATGGTGCCTGGCATTCAATAAATGTTGCATTACCGCCACTTACCAGAATGGAGTATAACGCCCTTATACATTGCTTGAAAATACAAATAAATCAACAAATACCCATCTAACCCTACACTCACTAAAAACCCACCACCCTACTCCAATATTTAAATCTATCTAGTCCTACGGACGGGGCACCACCACTCAACACACCCTGTAAATATTCTGATGTCATGTCTCATACACCCAAATACCTGTCTGCAGCTGCCACCACAACCTACATTTTCTGTGACTTACGTTCCATCCCTCGATCTGGGGCTCCACGCAAGATCTCACCCAGTGGGGTCAAAATGATCACAAGAACGGTGAGCAAAAATCCCAGAACCACACGGGGGGACAAAGTGAATGACCTGCAGAGAACTGGGACCAAAGTAACAAAGCCTACCATCAGTAACACACTACGCCGCCAGGGACTCAAATCCTGCAGTGCCAGACGTGTCCCCTTGCTTAAGCCAGTACATGTCCAGGCCCGTCTGAAGTTTGCTAGAGAGCATTTGGATGATCCAGAAGAAGATTGGGAGAATGTCATATGGTCAGATGAAACCAAAATATAACTTTTTGGTAAAAACTCAACTCGTCGTGTTTGGAGGACAAAGAATGCTGAGTTGCATCCAAAGAACACCATACCTACTGTGAAGCATGGGGGTGGAAACATCATGCTTTGGGGCTATTTTTCTGCAAATGGACCAGGATGACTGATCCGTGTAAAGGAAAGAATGAATTGGGTCATGTATCATGAGAGTTTGAGTGAAAACCTCGTTCCATCAGCAAGGGCATTGAAGATGAAACGTGGCTGGGTCTTTCAGCATGACAATGATCCCAAACACACTGTCCGGGCAACGAAGGAGTGGCTTCGTAAGAAGCATTTCAAGGTCCTGGAGTGGCCTAGCCAGTCTTCAGACCTCAACCCCATAGAAAATCTTTGGAGGGAGTTGAAAGTCCGTGTTGCCCAGCAACAGCTCAAAACATCAATGCTCTAGAGGAGATCTGCATGGAGGAATGGGCCAAAATACCAGCAACAGTGTGTGAAAACCTTGTGAAGACTTACAGAAAACGTTTGACCTCTGTCATTGCCAACAAAGGGTATATAACAAAGTATTGAGACAAACTTTTGTTATTGACCAAATACTTATTTTTCCACCATAATTTGCAAATAAATTCATTAAAAATCCTACAATGTGATTTTCTGGATTTTTCTCATTTTGTCTGTCATAGTTGAAGTGTACCTATGATGAAAATGATAGGCCTCTCTCATATTTTTAAGTAGGAGAACTTGCACAATTGGTGGCTGACTAAATACGATTTATATGCATTTTATAAATATTACAAAAGTGTATAAATAGATCAGATCACCATTTTATTTTTTAAGAATGTGAAATGTCAGAATAATAGTAGAGAGAATTATTTATTTCAGGTTTTATTTCTTTCATCACATTCCCAGTGGGTCAGAAGTTCACATACACTCAATTAGTATTTGGTAGCATTGCCTTTCAAATGTTTAACTTGGGTCAAATGTTTCGGGTAGCCTTCCACAAGCTTCCCACAATAAGTTGGATGAATTTTGGCCCATTCCTACTGACAGAGCTGGTGTAACTGAATCAAGTTTGAAGGCCTCCTTGCTCGCACATGTTTTTTCAGTTCTGCCCACAAATGTTCTATGGGATTGAGTTCAGGGCTTTGTGATGAGATGATCCAGTCATGAGATGTTGCTTCAATATATCCACATAATTTTACTCCCTCATGATGCCTTCTTTTTTGTGAAGTGCACCAGTCCCTCCTGCAGCAAAGCACCCCCACAACATGATGCTGCCACCCCTGTGCTTCACGGTTGGGATGGTGATCTTCAGCTTGCAAGCCCCCCCTTTTTCCTCCAAACATAATGATGGCATTATGGCCAAACAGTTCTATTTCTGTTTCATCAGACCAGAGGACATTTCTCCAAAAAGTACGATATTTTCCCCATATGCAGTTGCAAACCGTATTCTGACTTTTTTTATGGCGGTTTTGGACAGTGGCTTCTTCCTTGTTGAGCGGAATTTCAGGTTATGTCGAAATAGGACTCGTTTTACTGTGGATATAGATATTTTTGTACCTGTTTCCTCAAGCATCTTCACAAGGTTTTTTGGTGTTGTTCTGGGATTGATTTTCACTTTTCGCACTGAAGTACATTCATCTCTAAGAGACAGAACGCATCTCCTTCCTCAGCTGTATGATGGCTGCGTGGTCCCATGGTGTTTATACTTGCAATTGTTTGTACAGATGAACGTGGTACCTTCAGGCGTTTGGAAATTTCTCCCAGGGACGAACCAGAATTGTGGAGGTCTATAATTTTCTTTCTGAGGTCTTGGTTGATTTCTTTTGTTTTTCCCATGAAGTCAAGCAAAAGGCACTGGGTTTGAAGGTAGGCCTTGAAATATATCCACAGGTACACCTCCAATTGACTCAAATTATGTCAATTAGCCTATCAGAAGCTTCTACAGCCATGACATCATTTTGTGGAATTTTCCAAGCTGTTTAAAAGCACATTTAACTTAGTGTATGTAAACTTCTGACCAACTAGAATTGTAATACAGTGAATTATATGTGAAATAATCTGTCTGTAAACAATTGTTGGAAAAATTACTTGTCTCAAGCCAAAACTATAGCTTGTTAACAAGAAATTTGTGGAGTGGTTGAAACATGAGTGCTAATGACTCCAACTCCAGTAAACTTCGGACTGCAGCTGTATTTGTAAGATGATCACACTGTCGGACTGAACACAAATATAGTCATTGGTGGAAACTCTACAATTGTATTAAAAGACAAGGCACTCTGGGAAATATTTGAATACGCCTCTATACTAAGCGGTGTGTTATTTTAACACTGATCTATATGGGTCCACAGACTCAACACTTTTTATAGCTGTGTGTGAGTTTTCTGTGTATGCATGTAAGCCCGGAGAGGCTAAATGTCTTCATGTTAATTAACGGTCAATTACCTTGGGACCGACAGTTACGGCTGACAACATTTCATGACCGCCACAGCCCTAACCCCCCCCCCCCATGCATTTTTCACGCTGAGAGAGTCAACGGAAATTAACTCAACACAGTCGACTAACAACAACACCACACGTTGTTGATTACGCTGTGGTTAAATAACACTTCATTTATTCACTGCATGTGGTGTCACTTTCAATTCCGCTGGTGTTAACCTCAACAGAATCAACATTCCAATATAACATTCACAACACATTTTACAGATTTTAACGTCCGCATCTTTTCTGTGTGGACTATTTCTAACCAGATCCCGCTGTGTGATGTGGTCAAAAGTAGTGCACTATATTGGAAAGAGGGTTCCATCTGAATCTTAACAATGCTTTTCTTTCTCTCCCTTTGTTTGTTTTAGTTACCGTAATGAAGTTGCATTGGGAACATTTGAGATATTAAAAGCGATCTGTGTAATTGTTTGGTTTGTTGAAGGCAGTTGTCTGTATTTCCAACATTAACCTGTGTGTATGTGTTGGGAATATAGTCGTGTGTGTGCATGGGAGGAAGAAGGAGTGTTAGGAATAGAGTTGTGTGTTCATGGAAGGAGTGTGAGGAATAGCAGACCTGCCATCCCTGTCCAACTTTTTTAGAGTACGAGACACGGGCGGCAAATTGGATCACACCTGGTTCGGTTCGGTCCTCTAGGTATTTACAAAACATAAATAAAATATTCATACTAATAAGTACAGAACATATAAATAAATATATGTTTTGTGGAATTAGCACAGATTATCCGTATGTTTATCCCATTACATGTACAGTGTAGGAAGGTGATAATTATCTACAACGTTTTTCTTCACACATGTCCCCAAGTTTAGTCTCTAATGTAGAAGAACTTGTCACCTCTCAAACAGGACCAATCTCTAGGGCCAGCTCACAAATATTGGCTATTTAGACACGGTTCCTAATCAACACTAACAGCAAAATCATTTTGAAAACATAAAAACAAAAACAAATGATGCATTGACACAGACTGGCTACACAAGACTTAAGTAGGCTACCGCAATGCTCAAGTAGGCTACCGCAAGACTTAAGTAGGCTACCGCAATGCTCAAGTAGGCTACCGCAAGACTTAAGTAGGCTACCGCAAGACTTAAGTAGGCTACTGCAATGCTCAAGTAGGCTACCGCAAGACTTAAGTAGGCTACTGCAATGCTCAAGTAGGCTACCGCAAGACTTAAGTAGGCTACTGCAATGCTCAAGTAGGCTACCGCAAGGGGAATCTGACCGCTGTTCACTAGAAGAGTCCCGTGTTTCAGCCTATGTAAAGGTGCCTCTTGTATTTCTTTGCAGCTCATACATCATTTCAGATTTTCGGAATTGAAAAAAATCTCAAATGTATTGCAAAGACATTTTAGAAGCATTACCTCTATAGCTAATACTGGACACGCAATCATTCTTAATCAGTCTTCTAAACTCCCGACTCCAAGAAGTTTATATTTATTTTGAATCATACTTTTATATTGCTTTTTGTGACGTGGATCATAATTACAGTTACAGTCTTGCGTGATCAGGTTGCGTGATCCTCGTAATGTTACGTGTAAAATACAACTAATGAGACGCAGAATTGTATATCACCCTCTCACAAATGCTACCAGTTATTTTTCATATTTGTATGTCATTTCTTTCACTAGCAAATGCGAGTGAAATGCTGGCACTTTAGAGCCCACTGAATGTTATGTCTTATGTTCGCTAAACATTAGCTTGAAACAATTAGTGTTTACCTTTCCACAACACACAGAGTCGAAAAGGGATTCGTCTATATGTTTACGTACAGCTGGCAGTCGGCAAACTCAGCATCACAACAAACAGGAGGAGGGGCAGACTTGGCGTAGCTACATCGAATAAGGATGTATTCATCTCCATGTCCATTGACACAAACTCCATCTATGTCTATGTGCTGTACAGTCGTGGCCAAAAGTTTTGAGAATGACACAAATATACAGTTTCACAAAGTCTGTTTCGTCAGGTTGTATGATGGCAATTTGCATGTACTTCAGAATGTTATGAAGAATGATCAGATTCATTGCAATTCATTGCAAAGTCCCTCTTTGCCATGAAAATGAACTGAATCACCAAAAAAAAAAACATTTCCACTGCATTTCAGCTCTGCCACAAAAGGACCAGTTGACATCATGTCAGTGATTATCTCGTCAACACAGGTGTGAGTGTTGACGAGGACAAGGCTGGAGAGAACTCTGTCATGCTGATTGAGTTCGAATAACAAACTGGAAGCTTCAAAAGGAGGGTGGTGCTTGGAATCATTGTTCTTCCTCTGTCAATCATAGTTACCTGCAAGGAAACACGTGCTGTCGTCATTGCTTTGCACAAAAAGGGCTTCACAGGCAAGGATATTGCTGCCAGTAAGATTGCACCTAAATCAACCATTTATCGGATCATCAAGAACTTCAAGGAGAGCGGTTCAATTGTTGTGAAGAAGGCTTCAGGGCGCCCAAGAAAGTCCAGCAAGCGCCAGGACCGTCTCCTAAAGTTGATTCAGCTGCGGGATCGGGGCACCACCAGTACAGAGCTTGCTCAGGAATGGCAGCAGGCAGGTGTGAGTGCATCTGCATGCACAGTGAGGCGAAGACTTTTGGAGTATGGCCTGGTGTCAAGAAGGGCAGCAAAGAAGCTACTTCTCTCCAGGAAAAACATCAGGGACAGACTGTTATTCTGCAAAAGGTACAGGGATTGGACTGCTGAGCACTGGGGTAAAGTTATTTTCTCTGATGAATCCCCTTTCCGATTGTTTGGGGCATCCAGAAAAAGCTTGTCCGGAGAAGACAAGGTGAGCTCTACCATCAGTCCTGTGTCATGCCAACAGTAAAGCATCCTGAGACCATTCGTGTGTGGGGTTGCTTCTCAGCCAAGGGAGTGGGCTCACTCACAATTTTGCCTAAGAACACAGCCATGAATAAAGAATGGTACCAACACATCCTCCGAGAGCAACTTCTCCCAACCATCCAGGAACAGGTTGGTGACTAACAATGCCTTTTCTAGCATGATGGAGGACCTTGCCATAAGGCAAACATGATAACTAAGTGGCTCGGGAAACAAAACATTGATATTTTGGGTCCAAGGCCAGGAAACTCCCCAGACCTTAATCCCATTGAGAACTTGTGGTCAATCCTCTAGAGGCGGGTTGACAAACAAAAACCCACAGATTCTGACAATCTCCAAGCATTGATTATGCAACAATGGGCTGCCATCAGTCAGGATGTGGCCCAGAAGTTAATTGACAGCATGCCAGGGCGGATTGCAGAGGTCTTGAAAAAGAAGGGTCAACACTGCAAATATTGACTCTTTGCATCAACTTCATGTAATTGTCAATAAAAGCCTTTGACACTTATGAAATGCTTGTAATTATACTTCAGTATTCCATAGTAACATCTGACAAAAATATAGAAAGACACTGAGGCAGCAGACTTTGTGAAAATCAATATTTGTGTCACTCTCCAAACTTTTGGCCACGACTGTAGCTTGAGAATCGGGATGTTGGATTTACTCAGTGGATATATTTTTTATTAAAATGTTTGACTTTTTTTTTTTAAATAGATAAATCAGGCCCTATTCATTTATGCATACTTTTAACTCGAATCTCGTACCTGCGTACATGGACAGAGACTTACGTAGTTGGTACGCAAAATGCGTGCATGTTGACAGGTCTGGAATAGAGTTGTGTGTGTGCATGGAAGAAGGAAGGAGTGTTAGGAATAGAGTTGTGTGTGTATGGGAGGAGGGAGTGTTAGGAATAGAGTTGTGTGTGTGTGCATGGGAGGAGGGAGTGTTAGGAATAGAGTTGTGTGTGTGTGCATGGGAGGAGGGAGTGTTAGGAATAGAGTTGTGTGTGTGTGTATGGGAGGAGGAGGGAGTGTTAGGAATAGAGTTGTGTGTGTGTGCATGGGAGGAGGGAGTGTTAGGAATAGAGTTGTGTGTGTGTGCATGGGAGGAGGGAGTGTTAGGAATAGAGTTGTGTGTGTGTGTGCATGGGAGGAGGAGGGAGTGTTAGGAATAGAGTTGTGTGTGTGTGTATGGGAGGAGGAGGGAGTGTTTGGAATAGAGTTGTGTGTGTGTGCATGGGAGGAGGGAGTGTTAGGAATAGAGTTGTGTGTGTGTGTGCATGGGAGGAGGAGGGAGTGTTAGGAATAGAGTTGTGTGTGTATGGGAGGAGGAGGGATTGTTAGGAATAGAGTTGTGTGTGTGTGTGTGTATGGGAGGAGGAGGGAGTGTTAGGAATAGAGCTATGTATGTGTGGGAAGGAGTAGCTGAGTTAACTGGTCGCAGCACAAATTGGTTTTGGTGGCAGTGGGGACTTTGAGTAAGTGACGTTAGACTGATAGGTCCTTGTCTCAAAAGAAACAAAGAAAATATACATTATATTGAAACCAGTATAAAGGAAATTTTACATTGTGCATCTTATCTTTGGTGTCATAACAATCCTTGGTTCCTGTCTGTGTCTGGTCAAGCGATCGGGGCCTTCCGGAGGAAAATCTGTCAGAACGCCCAGAATATGTTATTTAAGTAGGAGACGGAACCAGTGGGTTTAGATAGCAGTACATAAGGCTCTATGTAAAGAACACCCTTAGGGAGCTCATTTCAGACCGGTACTTATGCATCTAAGTTTGACTGTGACCTCTCCAGCTTGCTGACAATAAATCTAATATTGACTTTAAGTGTCTTATGTAAGAATTTCCACAACACCAGTGTAGACTTAATGTCTCTTGCTGAACTCAGTCTGAAGAAAAGAAAAAAGGAAAAAGGAATAAAAAATAGAGAGGGGAATTGAAAAAATGGGCAGAGATCATACATTTTGAGTTCAGATTTAAAACTCAGTCTGTGTGTGCTTCTGTGCATACGTGTAAGTGCGCGAGTGTGCGAGCGTGTCTTTGTAGCATAGGTAAATGAGTAGGAAACCATCTTGTCTCAGTCAGAGTTCAAAGGGTCTCTCTTCTGTTCCTCTCTGTATCTTTACTGATCTCTGTGTTCTCCTGGGGCACCATTACTGAGATAAGTGGTTGTTCCCTGCTCCTACAGCTGCTGCTCCTGTTCCTTGATCTCCTCTACCTAGCTCAGTGATTAGCGGGGGGGGGGGGGGGGGGGATGGAAAATGAAAGAGGCTGTCTCGGTGGCATGGCTTATTGGAGGTGGGGCTTTCAGATATTTCTTCTTGGCCACCTGCTAGAGTAATGTTAGAGTAAATGTCATTCCTATTCATCATGTTAAGTTTGTATACTGCAAATGTAGAATTTTCTTGAATATTTACGCATATTACATATTCTAATATTATATTAATAACATGACTTAATGATATTACTTAATGATATGACTTAATAATATGACTTAATGATATGACTCCCCGGAATTGTCCCCATCTCTTTTCTTCGGACCGATTAGAGAACAGTGCTAGTAACAGTGGCTTGACCCTGGCTGGCGCTGTTCCCCCTGACTCCCAGAGGAGGCTGCTGAGGATGGAGCCACCAATCGACATGGAGCAGCAAGAACAGCAACAACAACCGCCAGACCACGAAGCAGATCCGGCTGGGATTCAGCAACAACAACCGCCAGACCACGAAGCAGATCCGGCTGGGATTCAGCAACAACAACCGCCAGACCACGAAGCAGATCCGGCTGGGATTCAGCAACAACAACCGCCAGACCACGAAGCAGATCCGGCTGGGATTCAGCAAAGCAGATCTCCAGAGAAGTATGGCCTGTGTGCTGTCTGACCTCAATTGCCTGGTGAAACCCCCAGGGCTACAGAAATCAATTGAAGCCAGTTTCAAGACACCCCAGAAACTAGAACAGTTTTGGTTAAAATACAGAAATGGCTAAGATTTAGCCCTGTTTAACATATTCAAAGCATACCCCCTTTCCGAAACATAATCTGAGGTAGTTACAGAACAGCTTCACAATGAATGCATTCAGGACTATGACATACACTTTTGGTTAAGCAGGTCCGCCACCCTCGAGTCAACTGCTAGGAGGGACCTGGACGAAGGCAACATCTGGACTGGGGCACAAACATTTTATTATGAAAAAGAATTCAACCGGAGTGGTTGGAGACCAGCACCTCTCAAGTACCATCATGCTGGGGGACAACAGGGGCAAACTAAGGCTCATATTATTAGTATTTTCATGTGTACATATGAGACACGCCAACTATATGTATTTTAACCAGTTATATATGATTAAATGTGTAGTTGAATGTCGAAAGCTATCGGCTAACTAGCTTAGCACTAGCCTGACAGTCTATGGTGTTTTGTTACATTGAATATGTATGCATGCCTCTTCTATCATTTAATTTCCTAGTAGCCAGTTTAAAGAGAAAACACTGGTGTACTATTGTAGCCTATGTAACACAAGTGTATTATTTTAGTGGTTTTGGACACCACCACACCATATTTGAATAATGAATAATTAAATGAATAAATTAAAGCTTCTCTCTCTCTCTCTCTCTCTCTCTCTCATATATATATATATATATATATATATATATATATATATATATATATAATTCCAATGGATATCCAGTGCAGGATATGAGTGGTTGTAATGGATGAAAACCAGTGTGGGAATGTGGACTATTTATGATAAGGTTAAGTTTAATTCAAAGAAGGGGTCAGCAACCCAGTCCTGACTGTGGTAGTTCTGCGGGGTTCCTGTATAATTACGTATTGGAGATGAGGGACCTGGCTTGGTGCTATAAACTATGTCCCATCTTACTTATCCTGCTCTTCCATGACCTCATTGCAGCAAGTTCAGGATGGGCAGGCTGAGCCGATATTCATCTTCCAGAATCTCAACGATTACAACCGCAGGTTCTTAGGCCAGCCCAGATCTCTCATGGATCGCCTGCGGGAGGTCCCCACGCTGCAGCGCCACGCCTTCAGGGATACTTCCTGGTTTGGCCTAGTTTTTCACAATGCTCATTAAGAAATGCTAGTGGCCATGTTAAAGATTAAGTTCAGGCACTCATTCCGAATGGTTGAGGTAAGGGTTCGATTTCCATAGTCTATTTGCCAAAATCTAAGGATTTGGATGTCTAACATACTGACATGCAGAGCTCTCTGGGTGAGGGTCTGTCTTCAAGTCTTTAGTGGGCAATGAAGTCCCTTCCATCTATACGATAGATTACAAGCTATGTACAGGTGCAGTCAGGTGGCAGGAGGGGTGGAGTGCATGACACTCCATCCTGGATATGACAGAGTTTGCCTCATAGGTCCAGCAGTTCAACAACTACAGGCAGATGTGAGAAGCAGGAGGATGGCACTCTTCTCATACTGAGTGAAGCCTACAGAGTAATATGAGAGAATGCAATTGCTGAAGTTACGTAGATATTCTAAACAAAGTGTTTTGAATAACTTTCAAGTGTAACAGTTCCATGTAGAATAAACCATACTACACATAATATTGTAGAATCAGTGTTCTGCTAATAAACCATGTGTAAATATTACTCTTGTCTTCCATCTTTTATTGTCATTCCCAGCCGTTAAATATTCTGTACCTATCAACAATTTGTCTGGTGGTGCTGGGACTATCTTGCCAAACATGTCAGCTGTCATGCCTTCCTGTGTGGTGTCCCATATCCCCCCCCGCCCCCCCTTGTAATGACGTGTGTGTAGGTGGCATGGAAGTCAGGCGCAGGAGAATCGAACTTGGTATAAATTGAGTTGTTTAATAGACTTGACAATACTCCATGATAAAAAATACAAGATAAATAAAAGTGGGTACAAGAACCCACTCTCCATTCAGAGACATCAGCATCAAGCCTGTCTGTCAGTCTGGACTCACTCACATCATCTTGCAAGTATTCACTGTAGTGTTTACTGTAGGCTTGGGCAGTCTACTGTAGGCTTGGGCAGTATACTGTAGGCTTGGGCAGTATACTGTAGGCTTGGGCAGTATACTGTAGGCTTGGGCAGTATACTGTAGGCTTGGGCAGTATACTGTAGGCTTGGGCAGTATACTGTAGGCTTGGGCAGTATACTGTAGGCTTGGGCAGTATACTGTAGGCTTGGGCAGTATACAGTATACTGTAGGCTTGGGCTTGGGCAGTATACTGTAGGCTTGGGCAGTAGGCTTGGGCAGTATACTGCAGCTTGGGCAGTATACTGTAGGCTACTGTAGGCTTGGGCAGTATACTGTAGGCTTGGGCAGTATACTGTAGGCTTGGGCAGTATACTGGGCTTGGGCAGTCTACTGTAGGCTTGGGGGCAGTATACTGTAGGCTTGGGCAGTATACTGTAGGCTTGGGCAGTATACTGTGTAGGCTTGGGCAGTATACTGGGCAGTATACTGTAGGCTTGGGCAGTATACTGTAAGCTTGGGCAGTATACTGTAGGCTTGGGCAGTATACTGTAGGCTTGGGCAGTATACTGTAGGCTTGGGCAGTATACTGTAGGCTTGGGCAGTATACTGTAGGCTTGGGCAGTATACTGTAGGCTTGGGCAGTATACTGTAGGCTTGGGCAGTCTACTGTAGGCTTGGGCAGTATACTGTAGGCTTGGGCAGTATACTGTAGGCTTGGGCAGTATACTGTAGGCTTGGGCAGTATACTGTAGGCTTGGGCAGTATACTGTAGGCTTGGGCAGTATACTGTAGGCTTGGGCAGTATACTGTAGGCTTGGGCAGTATACTGTAGGCTTGGGCAGTCTACTGTAGGCTTGGGCAGTCTACTGTAGGCTTGGGCAGTCTACTGTAGGCTTGGGCAGTATACTGTAGGCTTGGGCAGTATACTGTAGGCTTGGGCAGTATACTGTAGGCTTGGGCAGTATACTGTATATACCATACACCGGTTTATTTGGAAATAGCCACTACCAACAATAGCGTTAAAACTATTTATAAAGCAATACATTTTAATATTTGTAGTTACTTTTTAAGGAAATACCTGAGGTCAACTCGGGCAATATGTGAGGACATGAAGCAGTTTTATTTTTGTTTGCATTCGATAGCATATTTAGCTAGCAGCCTCCATGGAATTTCTCTATTATCTCTGGTCTCCACAATCACCGACTACTCCCTTCACAGAACAGAGCAAACTGGCTCTAACAGAATAAAAAGAGGAGAGCTTCATTAAATAGTACCAGCAAAACACCAGTATCAGCATAAACACTGAAGAGGCAACTCCAGGATAATGGCCTTCTGGGCAGATCTCCTTTGTCCAGTGTCTGTGTTCTTTAGCCCAACAATTTTTATTGGCCAGTCTGAGATATGGCTTTTTCTTTGCAACTCTGCCTAGAAGGCCAGCATCCCGGGGTCGCCTCTTCACTGTTGACCTCGAGACGGATGTTTTGCGGGTACTATTTAATGAAGCTGCCAGTTGAGGACTTGTGAGGCATCTGTTTCACAAACTAGACACTCTAATGTACTTGTCCTCTTGCTCAGTTGTGCACTGGGGCCTCCCACTCCTCTTTCTATTCTGGTTAGAGCCTGTTTTGCGCTGTTCTGTAAAGGGAGTAGTACATAGGGTTGTACAAGATCTTCAATTTCTTGGCAACTTTTCACATTGAATAGCCTTCATTTCTCAGAACAAGAATAGACTGACGAGTTTCAGAAGAAAGTTCTTTGTTTCTGGCCATTTTGAGCCTGTAATCGAACCCACAAATGCTGATGCTCCAGATACTCAAAAAGGCCAGTTTTATTGCTTCTTTAATCAGGACAACAGTTTTCAGCTGTGCTAACATAATTGTAAAAGGGTTTTCTAATGATCAATTAGCCATTTAAAAATATAAACTTGGATTAGCTGACATAATATGCCATTGGAACACAGGAGTGATGGTTGCTGATAATGGGCTTCTGTACGCCTATGTAGATATTCCTAAAAAAAAACATTCCCAAACTTTTGAACAGTAGTGTATATTCACTTGTTCATGCGTGGACGGACCAGTCCGGACAATCTGCAATGCCTCTATGTAAATTCACATGACTCTCTCATAACACACACACACAAACACAACATACGTTGCTGCTACAACAAAAAAATGATCTGGCGGCTCAGCCACTTTATACCTTATTGTATGCATATACAGTTGAAGTCGGAAGTTTACATACAAATACATTTAAACTCAGTTTTTCACAATTCCTAGCAATTAATCCTAGTAAAAATTCCCTGTCTTAGGTCAGTTAGGATCACCACTTTAAAATGTGCATCCTTACGTAGACCTAGCCCCACCCACATCCGTTCCACACATCAAAAGGGGTTGGAGGCAAAGGAAAAACAAATAAGTGCTACCAAATATAACAATATGCATTTCATAAATATGACAAAAGTGTATAAATAAGCTCAGTTAGGATCACCACTTTGTTTTAAAAATGTGAAATGTCAGAATAATAGTAGAGAGAATGATTTATTTCAGTTTTTTTTATTTCATCACATTCCCAGTGGGTCAGAAGTTTACATACACTCAATTAGTATTTGATAGCATTGCCTTTAACTTAGGTCAAATGTTTCGGGGAGCTTTCCACAAGCTTCCCACAATAACTCTGTCCTCCTGACAGAGCTGGTTTGAGTCAGGTTTGTAGGCCTCCTTGCTCACACGCTTTTTCAGTTCTGCCCACACATTTTCTATGGGATTGAGGTCAGGGCTTTGTGATGGCCACTCCAATACCTTGACTTTGTTGTCCTTAAGCCATTTTGCCACAACTTTGGAAGTATGATTGGGGTCATTGTCCATTTGGAAGACCCATTTGCGACCAATGGGTCTTTAACTTCCTGACTTCAATATATCCACACAATTTCCCCTCTTCGTGATGACATCTATTTTGTGAAGTTCACCAGTCCCTCCTGCAGCAAAGCACCCCCCAGGAACTCCACCCCCCCCGTTCAGCTGAAAAGGTGGCGCAGGGAATGCAAAAATATTCTTAGAAATATTTAACCTCCACACATTAACAAGTCCAATACCTCAAATGAAAGATAAACACCTTGTTCATCTACCCAGCGTGTCAGATTTTTAAAATGGTTTACGGCGAAAACACAACATATATTATGTTAGACCACCACCAAACCAAAAATCAATCACTAACCTCTTGAAAATCTTCATCAGATGACAGTCATATGACATGTTACACAGTACATTTATGTTTTGTTTGATAATATGCATTTTATATCCATAAATCTCGGTTTACATTGACGCCATGTTCAGGAAATCCTCCAAAATATCCGGAGGAATTATAGAAAGCTACGCCAGATAACAGAAATACTCATCATAAACTTTGACTAAAGATACATGTTCTACATATAATTAAAAAGATACACTGGTTCTTAATGCAACCGCTGTGTCACATTTTTTTTTTACGTTACGGAAAAAGCCTACCATGCAATAATCTGAGACGGCGCTCAGACGTAACAATATTTCTCCGCCATGTTGGAGTCAACAGAAATACAAAATTACAACATGAATATTCCCTTTGATGATCTTCCATCAGAATGTAGTGCAAGGAGTCCTAGTTCAACAATAAATCGTTTTGTTTCATAATGTTCAATTCTAGTGTCCAAGTAGCAGCATTTGCTACCACTTTCAGCTCAAATGCCCAAAAAATGACTTCTGGTCCAGGATAACTTTGCATCAAAACTTCCAAATGACATATTACAGGTAGAAGAAACTGGTCAAACTAAATTCAGAATCAATCTTCAGGATGTTATAATCATATATATATCCAATAGCATTCCAACCAGATCATTCGTTTTCATCTGGGGCTGATTGGAACAGCCGAAGCACTCAAACGCAAACGCGCCTCAACAAAATGGAAATCTTTTGCGACACCTACTACTTTCCTTCCCATTAGGTCAAAGTTCACAGCAAATGCTCCATTACACTTTCTACAGAATGAGGACATCTAGTGGAAGACATAGGAAGTGTTTCCAGATCCATAACTTGTTAGGAAGGGAGGGGGCTATGACGTCAAAGTTGCTCCAACTTTCAGGATTTCAAAACTTGTTTGGAAGATTGCCTGCCCTGTGAGTTCTGTTATACTCACAGACATAATTCAAACGGTTTTAGAAACTTCAGAGTGTTTTCTATCCAATATTAATAATAATATGCATATATTAGCAATTTAGGACAGATTTTGATGCAGTTCACTATGGGCACGCAATTCATCCAAAGGGGAAATACTGCCCCCTATCTCTAACTACAACACAATGTAACTCCAAGTAAATCACACTTCTGTGAAATCAAACTGTCCACTTAGGAAGCAACACTGATTGACAATAAACTTCACATGCTGTTGTGCAAATGCCTTTGTGCAAGGTGGAGCAGGAGGAGCACTGCCAGAGCCCTGCAAAATGACCTCCAGCAGGCCACAAATGTGCATGTGTCTGCTCAAACGGTCAGAAACAGACTCCATGAGGGTGGTATGAGGGCCCGACGTCCACAGGTGGGGGTTGTGCTTACAGCCCAACACCGTGCAGGACGTTTGGCATTTGCCAGAGAACACCAAGATTGGCAAATTTGCCACTGGCACCCTGTGCTCTTTGGGCCCAATTTGGCAATTTTCACTTAGGGGTGTACTCACTTTTGTTGCCAGCGGTTTAGACATTAATGGCTGTGTGTTGAGTTATTTTGAGGGGACAGCTCATTTACACTGTTATGCAAGCTGTACACTCACTACTTTACATTGTAGCAAAGTGTCATTTCTTCAGTGTTGTCACATGAAAAGATATACTCAAATATTTACAAAAATGTGAGGGGTGTACTCACTTTTGTGATATACTGTACATCAATAATTATTTCACCTCTTCCACACTCACTTTACAGAATAAAACAAATTAAATGCTTGTCTTTCATAATTTTAGGGTTATACTTGTCAATGTTTGTTGCTGGCATGTCATACCTAAATTGTCTATTCTTGCCAAAAAACATAATAATAATTTAAGTTATTGGCAATATCAGTGGGTGTTGTGATGAATGAGCCATCTGATTCAATAAATGATGGAGCTGAGTTTGCCTTTTTGCTCAAAATGTAATTTATTGCACTCCAAAGCTTTTTACTATTATTCTTTATATAATTTATCTTTGCTAAATAGCATTATTTCCTTTTGTTCCTTAACATTGTTCCTCAACTGCAGTTTATGATATACCATTTTCTAGCTCTGAGTCTATACTTTTATCCAATGCAAAAAACACAAATCAAATCTTGCTACATAAGACCAAATTGAGGAGATGAGTCCCATTTGGCAAATCTGATCATAACTCTAGCCTCCTGATTCAAGCTTTTATGCAAAATCTCTAAGTGGAAGTAGCAGTGATTGTCTCCACAATGACAGTATAAGTAGCAGTGACACTTTCAATACTGAAGTGGTCATATAAAGTGAATGCTAAGCTACAGGACTGTTTCACTAGCAGGGATAGGAATATGTTCAGAGATTCTACCGATGGCATTAAGGAGTTTACCACATCAGTCACCCCCCCCCCCTTTCATTAATAAGTGCATCGACAACATTGTCTCCACAATGACAGTATAAACATATCCCAACAAGAAGCCATGAATTACAGGCAACATCCTCACTGAGCTAAAGGCTAGAGCTGACACTTTCAAGGATACAAATCTGGACGCTTACACGGAACCCAAACAAGCTGCACGACTGCGCCTTCGTGCATAAATGTATTTTGTCCCCCCCACACCAAATGCGATCACAACACACAGGTTAAAATATCAAAACAAACTCTGAAACCAATTATATTAAGTTGGGGACAGGTCAAAAAGTATTAAACATTTCTGACTATTTAGCTAGCTAGCTGTTGCTAGCTAATTTGTCCTGGGATATAAACATTGAGTTGTTATTTTACCTGAAATGCACAAGTTCTGTACTCCACCAATTAATCCATAAAACGGTCAACCGAATCGTTTAGAGTCATCTCTCCTCCTTTCAGGCTTTTTCTTCTCTTGACTTTATATTGCGATTGGCAACTTTCATAAATTACAAGTATTATCGCCAACGACCTATTTCGTCTTTCAGTCACCCACGTGGGTATAACCAATGAGGAGTTGTCACGTGGGTACCTGTTTCTATAAGCCAATGAGGAGATGGGAGACGCAGGACTTGCAGCGCGATCTGCGTCAGAAATAGAACTGACTTCTATTTTAGCCCTTGGCAACGCAGACGCTAGTTGGCGCCTGAGCAGTGTGGGTGCAATAATAGAATAACACAGATTTCTACATTTATTTTACAACGCGAGCGGTGTAGTCAGCCTGTTATAAGAAATCCAGCTACGCCCTCCGACAAACCATCAAACAGGCAATGCGTCACTACAGGACCAAGTTCAAATCCTACTACACCGGCTCAGACGTTTGTAGGACGTGGAAGGGCTTGCAAACTATCACGGATTACAATGGGAAACCCATATGTGCGCTATCCAGTGACGCGAGACTATCAGATGAGCTATACTGAACAACAACAAAAAAGCAACATGCAACAATTTCAAAGATTTTAAGGAGATACAGTTCATATA
The DNA here is from genome assembly GCF_034236695.1 of Oncorhynchus nerka. NCBI lineage: Eukaryota > Metazoa > Chordata > Actinopteri > Salmoniformes > Salmonidae > Oncorhynchus > Oncorhynchus nerka. The sequence goes on along the minus strand of NC_088412.1, from coordinate 52,322,110 downwards.
AGGAAATCAGTCAATTGAAATACATTCATTAGGCCATAATCTATGTATTTCACCTGACTGGTCAGGCGTGCAGCCATGGGTGGGCCATGGAGGGCATAGGCCCACCCACTTGGCAGCCAGGCCCACCCACTGGGGAGCCAGGCCAAGCCAATCAGTTGTTTTTCCTCACAAATTGGCTTTATTACAGACAGAAATACTCTTAAACACCCCCTGTCAGACGATCCCGAAGGCGAAGAAGTGATGAGGAGGTCCTGGGCTGGCGTGGTTACACGTGGTCTGCAGTTGTGAGGCTGGTTGAACGTACTGCCAAATTCTCTAAAATGATGTTGGCAGCTTATGGAAGAAAAATGAACAATCAATTCTCTGGCAACAGCTCTGGTGGACATTCCTGCAGTCAGCATGCCAATTGCATGCCAACTCCCTCAAAACCTGTGATATCTGTGGCATGTTGCTTGAAAAAACTGCACAAATTGCACACTGCCTTTTATTGTACCCAACACAAGGTGTACCTGTGTAATGATCAAACTGTTAAATCGTTTTTTTGATATGTCACACCTGTCAAGTGGATGGATTAAGAGAAAGGAGAAATGCTCACTAACAGGGATGTAAAGAAATTTGTGCACAGAATTTGAGAGAAATACGTTTGTTGTGCATATTGAAAATTCCTAGGATTTTTTATTTCAGATAATGAAACATGGGGACCAACACTTTACATATTTTTATGTTCAGTGTAAATACCTTTTGTGCTCGCTTCGAGGCTAGCAACACTGAACCCTGCATGAGAGCACCAGCTGTTTCGGTCACCAGTGTGATCACGCTATCCATAGCCAATGTAAGACCTTTAAACAGGTTAACAGGATGCATACTCAGAGAATGCGATGACCAGCTTGCAAATGTCTTCCCTGACATCTTCAACCTCTCCCTGACCCTGTCTATAAACCTACATATTTCAAGCAGACCACCACAGCATCAGACCACCACAGGAAGGACAAACTGTAAAGCAAGCAGACACAATGGAGCTCTAAACCCAGAGGTCAATGTTGGTACTTCCCTGTGGCCTGCTCGCTCCAGGTTAAGGTGTGATCTTTAGTCCCTCCTCTGCTCCTCGTCTAGTGGTCTGATGCTGCGACTGGTGCTGGGAACCGGGATCTGGATTAGTGCTAGGGCTGTTGCTGAATCAGCAGAGGAGAGAAAGGACAACCTGTGGAGCAAGTAGACAAGCAAGGGATCCCTGACCCAGAGGTCACTTGTGTCACTCCCGTGTGGTCCGCTCTCTCCGGGTGACGGTCTGATGTTTGGTCCCTCCTCTGTGCCTCTTCCAGTGTTATTGGAACTGGAACTGGTGTTGGATCTGCAGAGGAGAGGAAGGCAACCGGCAGAGCGAGAATACGCACCTGGTAGCTCAAGACCCGGAGGTCAATTACGGTACTCGGTAATTGAGGGCAGTGGGGCATTGGTGGGTTTGGGATTTGGGTTTGTGCGTAGGAACTGGGACAGGTTCTGAAGAAGTGGCCCCCTTTTCCGCACAGGTTGCGGGGGCGTGTGGAGGTACAGTCTGAGGTGGGATGGTTGTCTATATAGAACTTGCAAATGATGGCTGCGGCCAGGTGGCCCAGTTGAACACAGTTCCTGCACAGGTTAGGCATGCTGTATTAGTGGACGAAGCCTCTGTTGTTTCCCAGGTTGATGGTGCTGGGGAGATGTTGGGCTCCGCCCACTGTGGTTAGGTCTGGTCTTAACAGGACCAGCAGGACCCTCCGAGCCGCTGACTTGAGGGTGGCGAACCTGCTTAACCAAACTTGTATGTTGTAGTCCTGGATGCATTCATTGTGAAACTGTACTGTAACTACCTTGGATTCTATGTTGGAAAGGGGGTTTGCTCTGAGTTTGTTCAACGGGCTGTTGTCTGGTCATTTCTTACTCAGGCTGTTGGTCCAGTACTGCTTCTGGATGCTGGCGGGGGACTGGGGAATCAGGCCACGGTTATGCCACTGTTATGCCACTGTTTTCTTCATCCCCAGTCCTTCAAGTGTTTTTTATTTTTTTTATTTTTTTTTTCCTTTATTTAACCAGGCAAGTCAGTTAAGAACATTCTTATTTTCAATGACGGCCTGGGAACAGTGGGTTAACTGCCTGTTCAGGGGCAGAACGACAGATTTGTACCTTGTCAGCTCGGGGGTTTGAACTTGCAACCTTCCAGTTACTAGTCCAACGCTCTAACCACTAGGCTACCCTGCCGTTGGGTGGTCCATGGGCTGGGGAGTAAGGTCGGTCGCTGTCAAGCCACTGTAACCTTCCATTTTTCTCTAGTCCTTCCGGTGTCGGGTGGTCCGTGAAATAGGGAAACAGCACTAGCTGCGATCAAGCTACTGTTACTAGTACTGTCCCATATGCCTTCGATGGAAAATAAAATATGAGAGAGAGAAAGTGGAAGGACTAAACACCATAAAATCCTTCTGAAGATAAACCAGAGCTGTAAAGAGTGGGTGGGACATAGGGAGTATATTAAAAGTGTTTATTATTTCTTCCATTGGAGAAGTATGTTTCTGCATGTCACCTCTGTCGCTAAGCAGTGACTCATCCTCTCAGCTAGGGTTGTTGCGCTTTAGTTGGATGTCTGCCCGGGAAGAGGCGGGGCACCAGGATCTCTGTGACATTTTAGCTGTAGGCAGCCTGACCCCTTGACCTAGCATGCAAATCAGCTTGTGTGGATTGTTCAAGAATGCTGGTGGTGTGTGGGTGGAACTGATACACTCAGGGCTCTGGGGCTGAACTCCTCAACTCTCCGTCATTTCTTCAACTCTCAACTGGCAAAACCAACTCAGCTAACAACCAGCATTGTCTTCTCAACTCAATATTAACCTGGAAGCAACCCAACTCTCAAACGACACAAACTAACCACTAACAAAAATACTCAAGCGCAAATACAGCGGTTCTAAACATAGGCTACATAATAAGAGTTCCCTGAATACTAGATCAATTCCCAACATATTAGACTACAGTACTCTACAAAAGAACACTGCATCTCAGTTGGTCCAATTATTAGAAGAAAACCAATATGTTGCATCTCTGTTTAGCAGACAGATTTAGGGCAAACATATTGATCTTATACTAATAAGGCCCACATTTGGTGTTTAGTTGAATTGAAGCAATTTTCCTGGAAACAAATTGTGAGTCAGTTTTCTCAATGGGATTTCAGTTTGTCCAGACTTGTTAATATAAATAGGTTCATACAAAGTATGAGTTCATTCAGTGAATTGATTCCCAGATGCCCAGCTGACTCCCAATGGGGAATCAATGAGTTGATTCGCAGATGATTCTCTCTATAATAGGGGAATAAGTAAGTGGATTCATAGATGATTCCCTGTATAATTGGGAATCTGTGAGTTGATTCCCAGATTACTCCCTTTAAAATAGGGTAGTCAAGCACTGGTGGGCCTGCAAAGACTCACAGAGGCCTGTACAAGAGGGTATGTTACGAGAACACTGCATCTATCTATTATCTCCCAGTCATAATACAATCATCTCTGTTGTAATGGGGAATATTGCCTTGCATAACTCACTCACAACCCATTTGCAGAATGAATTGCAGTATTAGGCTCTGCACGTCCCCAGCGGCGAGTGCAGCTCTTAACAATAACAGATTTCATTAAGTTCACTTGTTTACATCCGAGACACCAATGATATGCAAGAGAAGGAGGCAGCCACACAGAAAGACAGGCAGAGGCTCTCACAGTACAGGGCTCAGAAACTACAAACGTGGGCGAGTGAGAAGATGGCCTTTGACACTAAGATCATGTTGATAATCCTTGTGTTTGGCCTCAAGTCACTGCTCAGGAACTGTACAGGCCTGGGTGAGAGAGAGATACACTATATATACAAAAGTATGTGGACACTCCTTCAAATTAGTGGATTCGGCTATTTCAGCCACACCCGTAGCTGACAGGTGTACAAAATCAAGCACACAGCCATGCAATCTCCATAGACAAACATTGGCAATAGAATGGCTTACTGAAGAGCTCAGTGACTTTCAACATGGCACCGTCACAGGATGTCCAACAAGTCAGTTCATCAAATTTCTGCCCTGCTAGAGCTGCCCTGCCCTGCTAGAGCTGCCCTGCTAGAGCTGCCCTGCTAGAGCTGCCCTGCCCTGCTAGAGCTGCCCTGCTAGAGCTGCCCTGCTAGAGCTGCCCTGCCCTGCTAGAGCTGCCCTGCCCTGCTAGAGCTGCCCTGCTAGAGCTGCCCTGCCCTGCTAGAGCTGCCCTGCCCTGCTAGAGCTGCCCCGCCCTGCTAGAGCTGCCCTGCTAGAGCTGCCCTGCCCTGCTAGAGCTGCCCTGCCCTGCTAGAGCTGCCCTGCTAGAGCTGCCCTGCTAGAGCTGCCCTGCCCTGCTAGGGCTGCCCTGCTAGAGCTGCCCTGCTAGAGCTGCCCTGCTAGAGCTGCCCGTCAACCCTAAGTGTTGTTATTGTGACGTGGAAACGTTTAGGAGCAACACCAGATCAGCCCTCAAGCTCACAGAACGGGACTGAAACGCGTAAAACTGTCTGTCCTCGGGTTGCAACACTCACTACCAAGTTCCAAACTGCCTCTGGAAGCAACGTCAGCACAATAACTGTTAGTCGGGAGCTTCCTGAAATGGGTTTTCATGGCCGAGCAGCCGCACACAAGCCTAGGATCACCATGCACAATGCCAAGCGTCGGCTGGAGTTGTGTAAAGCTCACCGCCATTGGACTCCGGAGCAGAGGAGCAGAGTCTCTATGGGGGTGCCACAGGGTTCAATTCTTGGACCGACTCTCTTCTCTGTATACATCAATGAGGTCGCTCTTGCTGCTGGTGAGTCTCTGATCCACCTCTACGCAGACGACACCATTCTGTATACTTCCGGCCCTTCTTTGGACACTGTGTTAACAACCCTCCAGGCAAGCTTCAATGCCATACAACTCTCCTTCCGTGGCCTCCAATTGCTCTTAAATACAAGTAAAACTAAATGCATGCTCTTCAACCGATCGCTACCTACACCTACCCGCCTGTCCAACATCACTACTCTGGACGGCTCTGACTTAGAATACGTGGACAACTACAAATACTTAGGTGTCTGGTTAGACTGTAAACTCTCCTTCCAGACCCATATAAAACATCTCCAATCCAAAGTTAAATCTAGAATTGGCTTCCTATTTCGCAACAAAGCATCCTTCACTCATGCTGCCAAACATACCCTTGTAAAATTGACCATCCTACCAATCCTCGACTTTGGCGATGTCATTTACAAAATAGCCTCCAATACCCTACTCAACAAATTGGATGCAGTCTATCACAGTGCTATCCGTTTTGTCACCAAAGCCCCATATACTACCCACCATTGCGACCTGTACGCTCTCGTTGGCTGGCCCTCGCTTCATACTCGTCGCCAAACCCACTGGCTCCATGTCATCTACAAGACCCTGCTAGGTAAAGTCCCCCTTATCTCAGCTCGCTGGTCACCATAGCATCTCCCACCTGTAGCACACGCTCCAGCAGGTATATCTCTAGTCACCCCCAAAACCAATTCTTTCTTTGGCCGCCTCTCCTTCCAGTTCTCTGCTGCCAATGACTGGAACGAACTACAAAAATCTCTTAAATTGGAAACACTTATCTCCCTCACTAGCTTTAAGCACCAACTGTCAGAGCATTTTACAGATTACTGCACCTGTACATAGCCCACCTATAATTTAGCCCAAACAACTACCTCTTTCCCAACTGTATTTAATTTATTTATTTATTTTGCTCCTTTCCACCCCATTATTTTTATTTCTACTTTGCACATTCTTCCATTGCAAAACTACCATTCCAGTGTTTTACTTGCTATATTGTATTTACTTTGCCACCATGGCCTTTTTTGCCTTTACCTCCCTTCTCACCTAATTTGCTCACATTGTATATAGACTTGTTTTTTTTACTGTATTATTGACTGTATGTTTGTTTTACTCCATGTGTAACTCTGTGTCGTTGTATGTGTCGAACTGCTTTGCTTTATCTTGGCCAGGTCGCAATTGTAAATGAGAACTTGTTCTCAACTTGCCTACCTGGTTAAATAAAGGTGAAATAAAAAAATAAAAAAGAGGAAACGCATTCTCTGGAGTGATGAATCACGCTTCACCATCCGACAGTCTGACGGACAAATCTGGGTTTGGCGGATGGCAGGAGAACGCTACCTGCCGCAATACATAGAATGCATAATGCCAACTTTAAAGTTGGGTGGAGGAGGAATAATGGTTCGGGCTAGGCCCCTTAGTTCCAGTGAAGAGAAATCTTAATGCTAGAGCATACAATGACATTCATTTTGTGGAAGGCCATTTCCTGTTTCAGCATGACAATGCCCCTGTGCACAAAGCGAGGTCTATACAAAACATTTTAGTCGAGATCGGTGTGGAAGAACATGACTAGCCTGCACAGAGCTCTGACCTCAACCCCATCGAACACCTTTGGGATGAATTGGAACACCGACTGCAAGCCAAGCCTGATCGCCCAACCTCAAATAATGCTCTTGTGGCTGAATCGAAGCAAGTCTCCGTTGGAATGTTCCAACATCTAGTGGAAAGCGATCCCAGAAGAGTGAAGGCGCACACACACACACACACACACACACACACACACACACACACACACACACACATACACACACACACACACACACACACACACACACACACACACACAAATACACCACACATTTTATGAGAAAGTGTCCTGAGAATAATAATAATGTCACACACTATCCAACACTTTCTAATAAGACTTTATTCACCTGTCACTGCATATAAAAGCCTGACTCCATTTTCAAAGCGGACCCTTGACTACTGGTACAAATTGTAGCTGATGATGCACCTGGGGAAAACCCACCATGGGATTCATTTACTGTGACACATTTCTACTCACCACTCTCCTCAGACAACCAGGCCTAGAACACATACCGTTAACACATACCGTTAACTTGCCCATTGACTGATGGAGAACCAACCCAGTTAGAGGCTGCAGGGAGGTTGGTTTGATAGAGCTCATTTCAGCCATAAAGAGATGGTTCATGTACAGTGTATTCGGAAGTATTCAGACCCATTTACTTTTTCAACATTGTGTAACGTTACAGCACTATTACATTTTTGATTTTTTTCTTATCTCATCAACCAACACACAATACTCCATATTGACAAAACAAAAACAGGTTCCCCGAAATGTTTGCTAATTAACAAACAAAACTCCCCAGAAATATCATATTTACATAAGTATTCAGACCCTTTGCTCAGTACTCTGTTGAAGCATCTTTAGTGGCGATTACAGCCTCGAGTCCTCCTGGGTATGACGCTACAAGTTTGGCACACCTAATTTGGGGAGTCTCTCCCATTCTTCTTTGCAGATTTTCTCAATCTCTGTCAGGTTGGATGGGGAGCGTCGCTGCACAGCTATTTTCAGGGCTCTCCTGAGATGTTCGATCGGATTCAAGTCCGGGATCTGGCTGGGCCACTCAAGGACATTCAGAGATTTGTTCCAAAGCCACTCCTGCATTTTCTTTGCTGTGTGCGTACGGTCGTTGTCCTGTTGGAAGGTGAACCTTCACCCCAGTCTGAGGTCCTGACAGCTCTGGAGCAGGATTTCATCAAGGATCTCTCTGTACTTTCCTCCGTTCATCTTTCCCTCCATCCTGACTAGTTTCTCAGTACCTGCCGCTGAAAAACATCCCCACAGCAGGATGCTGCCACCATCACCATCACCATCATTTGCAAAGAGCAAATCAGCACAGTTCAGGAAATATAGGAAGAAAGAGGAGGAGGGGGGTATCCACAAAGCACATCAACAGTGATAAAATAGTTAACATGTGTCAGAGACACTGCACAGCATGCACTGCAAAGTGTCAGATTGATTTTTTTATGTATGTTATTATTCCTGTCTCCCGCTTGGAAGGCAATGAATGCTATATTACTATATTATGTAATTATAATAAATAAATCAGAATTCAGATCAGTGTCATATAAAGCTGTTAAATGTATATGATGTGCTCATCACTCTCATCTCTACCTGGGGTCAGTCTCTGTGTGTCTAGCTCATCTCATCTCTACCTGGGGTCAGTCTCTGTGTGTATAGCTCATCACTCTCATCTCTACCTGGGGTCAGTCTCTGTGTGTCTAGCTCATCACTCTCATCTCTACCTGGGGTCAGTCTCTGTGTGTCTAGCTCATCACTCTCATCTCTACCTGGGGTCAGTCTCTGTGTGTATAGCTCATCACTCTCATCTCTACCTGGGGTCAGTCTCTGTGTGTCTAGCTCATCACTCTCATCTCTACCTGGGGTCAGTCTCTGTGTGTATAGCTCATCACTCTCATCTCTACCTGGGGTCAGTCTCTGTGTGTCTAGCTCATCACTCTCATCTCTACCTGGGGTCAGTCTCTGTGTGTCTAGCTCATCACTCTCATCTCTACCTGGGGTCAGTCTCTGTGTGTATAGCTCATCACTCTCATCTCTACCTGGGGTCAGTCTCTGTGTGTCTAGCTCATCACTCTCATCTCTACCTGGGGTCAGTCTCTGTGTGTGTAGCTCATCACTCTCATCTCTACCTGGGGTCAGTCTCTGTGTGTATAGCTCATCACTCTCATCTCTACCTGGGGTTAGTCTCTGTGTGTGTAGCTCATCACTCTCATCTCTACCTGGGGTCAGTCTCTGTGTGTGTAGCTCATCACTCTCATCTCTACCTGGGGTCAGTCTCTGTGTGTGTAGCTCATCACTCTCATCTCTACCTGGGGTCAGTCTCTGTGTGTGTAGCTCATCACTCTCATCTCTACCTGGGGTCAGTCTCTGTGTGTATAGCTCATCACTCTCATCTCTACCTGGGGTCAGTCTCTGTGTGTATAGCTCATCACTCTCATCTCTACCTGGGGTCAGTCTCTGTGTGTATAGCTCATCACTCTCATCTCTACCTGGGGTCAGTCTCTGTGTGTATAGCTCATCACTCTCATCTCTACCTGGGGTCAGTCTCTGTGTGTCTAGCTCATCACTCTCATCTCTACCTGGGGTCAGTCTCTGTGTGTATAGCTCAGTCTCAGCTCTCACTCATCTCTACCTGGGGTCAGTCTCTGTGTGTCTAGCTCATCACTCTCATCTCTACCTGGGGTCAGTCTCTGTGTGTGTAGCTCATCACTCTCATCTCTACCTGGGGTCAGTCTCTGTGTGTATAGCTTAAGTGTGCAGTGAGAGCCTTAAAAAAACAATATCAGACGTAGGAATGACCTGCGATCTGGAAAACAAAAACTTGCAGACATTCTCAACGACATTCTCAACGACAAGACATATGAGAGACCACTCTCTCAGGTAGGTCTCTATTACTACACTCTAAAAATGCTGTGTTGTTTGGTTGACCCAAATGCTGTGTTGTTTGGTTGACCCAAATGCTGTGTTGTTTGGTTGACCCAAATGCTGTGTTGTTTGGTTGACCCAAATGCTGTGTTGTTTGGTTGACCCAAATGCTGTGTTGTTTGGTTGACCCAAATGCTGTGTTGTTTGGTTGACCCAAATGCTGGGTTGTTTGGTTGACCCAAATGCTGTGTTGTTTGGTTGACCCAAATGCTGTGTTGTTTGGTTGACCCAAATGCTGTGTTGTTTGGTTGACCCAAATGCTGTGTTGTTTGGTTGACCCAAATGCTGTGTTGTTTGGTTGACCCAAATGCTGTGTTGTTTGGTTGACCCAAATGCTGGGTTGTTTGGTTGACCCAAATGCTGTGTTGTTTGGTTGACCCAAATGCTGTGTTGTTTGGTTGACCCAAATGCTTGGTTGTTTGGTTGACCCAAATGCTGTGTTGTTTGGTTGACCCAAATGCTGTGTTGTTTGGTTGACCCAAATGCTGTGTTGTTTGTTGACCCAAATGCTGTGTTGTTTGGTTGACCCAAATGCTGGGTTGTTTGGTTGACCCAAATGCTGTGTTGTTTGGTTGACCCAAATGCTGTGTTGTTTGGTTGACCCAAATGCTGGGTTGTTTGGTTGACCCAAATGCTGTGTTGTTTGGTTGACCCAAATGCTGGGTTGTTTGGTTGACCCAAATGCTGTGTTGTTTGGTTGACCCAAATGCTGTGTTGTTTGGTTGACCCAAATGCTGTGTTGTTTGGTTGACCCAAATGCTGTGTTGTTTGGTTGACCCAAATGCTGTGTTGTTTGGTTGACCCAAATGCTGTGTTGTTTGGTTGACCCAAATGCTGGGTTGTTTGGTTGACCCAAATGCTGGGTTGTTTGGTTGACCCAAATGCTGTGTTGTTTGGTTGACCCAAATGCTGTGTTGTTTGGTTGACCCAAATGCTGTGTTGTTTGGTTGACCCAAATGCTGTGTTGTTTGGTTGACCCAAATGCTGGGTTGTTTGGTTGACCCAAATGCTGTGTTGTTTGGTTGACCCAAATGCTGTGTTGTTTGGTTGACCCAAATGCTGTGTTGTTTGGTTGACCCAAATGCTGTGTTGTTTGGTTGACCCAAATGCTGTGTTGTTTGGTTGACCCAAATGCTGTGTTGTTTGGTTGACCCAAATGCTGGGTTGTTTGGTTGACCCAAATGCTGGGTTGTTTGGTTGACCCAAATGCTGGGTTGTTTGGTTGACCCAAATGCTGTGTTGTTTGGTTGACCCAAATGCTGTGTTGTTTGGTTGACCCAAATGCTGTGTTGTTTGGTTGACCCAAATGCTGTGTTGTTTGGTTGACCCAAATGCTGTGTTGTTTGGTTGACCCAAATGCTGGGTTGTTTGGTTGACCCAAATGCTGTGTTGTTTGGTTGACCCAAATGCTGGGTTGCAGGCGTTGGGTCACTTAGTATGGTTGTTTTCTTTAAAAACTGCTGGGTAATTGGTGCTGGTTATTGGTGCTGGGTTGTTGAGCTGTAACAAAGCAGTCAGATCAGAAGACTGGAGGTGTAGTTTAGTAGGGGTTTCAGGCATATATGTTTAACTACCCATGAGAATAAATGTCATTCCTGTTCATCTGTTGTATTGTAAAGTTAGCATGTGTTAAGATTGAGCGTTGCCATTTTTTTTTTACAGATGTACCGGTATATGAATTTCATTTCAACCTTTCTAGTTTAAATACCTGCTGCTAAGTCAACCCAGCATGACATTAAAAAATACCCAACTGATGGTTAAATGAACCCATGTTTGGGTAACCCTAACAACCTCATGTTTGGTTATTCACACTCAACTGACTGGGTTAAAACAACCCATTGTGTGTTTTGTCCAATATTTAACCAGTGCTGGCATACCAAATAACCCAAATGGGCTTGTTTTTAAACCATGCATATTTTAGAGTGTACAAAGGAATAGTTCCATTATGTCAAATAGCTCTATCTATGGCTTAAAACAAGTCATACATAGCGGGGGTAATATAATCAGAAAGTTAATACACCATTGCATGATACTCTCTTACCTAATTTAAATAAGTATCACCTTGTAACCAACATCAGAGAAGGTGTGTTTGTCCAGGGGAGTGGCATATATAGCTAGATAGCTACTCTACTGGTGCCAACATTTGACTGTAGGGTGTCAGTAAATATATGTAATTAAAAGTTTACACTATTCATCGATGGCAAAGATACTTTGTCACCCTTTTCATCTGTGTTTGGTTTTAGCTAGTTACTGGCTCGCTCGGTCTTCAGCCAGCACAGAACAAAAGGGGGGAGAAGGTTTGTTCAAAACTGGCGCAGTTGTCATGGGAAAACATTCATCACTGCTGCTGTGAATTGCATCACAAGAGACATGCCAAATGGGAGATGAAACAATTGACAGCGTTGATGCAATTTCAATGCTGTTTGAGTTGCTTTATGTGTCACCAGATTTTGATGAGATGATTTTACTGCTCACTGCATCCATGTTTTTTTGACATAGGTGTCCCAAAGACCTGTCAGACAAGGCAAGCTCATGAATATAAGCTCCCTGCCCACTCAGCCTGTCTTTTCAAACTTCCTGGTAGTTAGCCATAAGAATTTTTTTTAAATATTCCTATCTGCAAAAAATATTCTGGGTGATATTTTAGTCTCTCAAAAAGCTATTTTACATAGGAATCAGAATGTCTGTTGGGGACCTTGAATTCTCTGAGGTGAGAGCAGTCAGAAGAGGATACAGTGGCACCTAGTGGTTATGCTGGGTTATACACTCATGAGAGAAAAAAGCATAAAGCAGGGAAGATATAAGAGTGACTGTATTCCTGCCTGCATTCTCCCCCAGTTGCAAACACACAGCCACGATGAGATTACATTTAGTTGTATGGAGGACGAAAAGACGATCACCGCGTACAAAACAACAATATCTGAAAACTACAGTCAATTGGGGAATTGGAACAGATTTATGTTCCCACCACAATTTCACCTCCTATAAAATCCCTATTGAATCCTGAGGACCTAATAAATGTGCCCGTGACTATCTCTAGTCATGTTATTAGAAGTGCAGCAGTACTAATGATTGCTGCAGCAGCAATAATATCAGTGATCTTACATTGTGTACAGACACATTTTTAGAATTGTTGAATCAACTAAGCGGCACACTTTAGAACAGCCAACATGTCTATTTTCTCCATTTACATTTGAAATTAATGAATAAATTAAGTCTGTGGAGAAATATGCTGAGAAGCAGAGCATAGTCCCCAAACGAATCAGGCTGTACCCAACAACTGAGAGCATTGCAAGTTTATGATTAGTTTATGGTGAATGTTTATTCCCTCCCTCCATTCTTCCTTCCCCCTTCGTTTCTAAATTTAACACAAAAAAACGTTCTTTATAGAACCAAAAAGGCTTTTACCTCTTGCTTTATATATGAAACCCCTAAAAGTTCTATATAGACCTTTTCCTGAAAAATGACAGTAATTTACTGTAATTCAGTTTCACTCCTGCTGAATACAGTACAATTAATTTTGGAGCACCAAAAACCTTTGGCTCATTAAGTCATTTTGAGGCGTACCTTGCACCAATTAGTGAGAGTGCTGCACCAATTGAAGTGACGTGGTAGTAGTTCCCTACTAAAGCGCACCACCACAAGCAGAAAAAAATAATTAACAATTCAATTCATAGATGAGTGGCAGCAAGTCTTAACTCTTAATGGTTGAGTGTTTTGTTCCCTATAGTCCCTGCTACTTTGAAGTCTTTGTGAAGTCTACAAGTGAAAGTGATATAAAACACCCATACTGCACACATAAAAAGCAAAAGCCACAAGTGTTTTTCATTTGTACTATCAGTGCGTAGTTGGTGCTTTGTGTGCTTATTCAAATGATGGTTTGTATGTACTGTATTGACGCAAAAACACACTTTTTTAACTTCTTAAGGTAAAGGGGGCAGCATTTTCACTTTTGGATAAATAGCGTGCCCAATTTCAACTTCCTGCTACTCATGCCAAGAATATAGGATATGCATATTATTAGTAGATTTGGATAGAAACACTCTGAAGTTTCTAAAACTGTTTGAATTATGTCTGTGAGTATAACATAACTTATGTAGCAGGCAAAACCCTGAGGACTAACCGTTCAGAATTGTTTGTTTTTTTAGGTCTCTGTCTGTTCACTGAGTTCTCATTGGCAAACAATATTTCTTAGGAACTTGTTTTCAGGTCCTACCACTTCCACTGGATGTCACCAGTCTTTGGAATTTAGTTGAGGTTATTCATTTGTGCAATGAAGAAGTAGGGCCATCCTGGAAAAGGGTAAGCTGTTGACAGTTGGTCAAGACTTGAAAACTAACGTTAGTTTCCTCTCATCCTCTATTGAAAACAGATAGACCCGTCTTTAATTTGATCGATTATTAGCGTTTAAAAATACCTAAAGTTGTATTACAAAAGTAGTTTGAAATATTTTGGCAAAGTTTATAGGCAACTTTTGAAATATTTTGTAGTGACGCATTTTGGAAGCTGTTTTTGTCTGGATCAAACGCGCCAAAAAGTTTTACATTTTGAATATATATGGACGGAATTAATCGAACAAAAGGACCAATTGTGATATTTATGGGACATATTGGAGTGCCAACAAAAGAAGCTCGTCAAAGGTAAGGCATGTTTTATATTTTATTTCTGAGTTTTGTGTAGCGCCTGCAGGGTTGAAATATGCTACCCTCTTTGTTTACTGTTGTGCTATCATCAGATAATAGCTTCTTATGCTTTCGCCGAAAGCCTTTTTGACATGTTGGCTGGATTCACAACGAGTGTAGCTTTAATTGAGTATCTTTCATGTGTGATTTAATGAAAGTTAGATTTTTATATACATTTATTTGAATTTGCCGCGCTGCATTTTCCCTGGTTTTTGGCCAAGTGGGACGCAAGCGTCCCCTATACCATAAGAAGTTAATCTACCCATCGTGTCCAATTTCAAAAAGGCTTTACAGCGAAAGCACAACATATGATTATGTTAGGTCAGAGCCTAGTCACAAAAACCCACACAGCCATTTTCCAGCCAAAGAGGAGTCACAAAAAGCAGAAATAGAGATAAAATTAATCACTAAACTTTGATGATCTTCATCAGATGACACTCATAGAACATCATGTTACACAATACATGTATGTTTTGTTCGATAAAGTGCATATTTATATCCCAAAATCTCAGTTTACATTGGCGCGTTACGTTCAGTAATGTTTTGCTTCCAAAACATCCAGTGATTTTGCAGAGAGCCACATCAATTTACAGAAATAGTCATCATAAACGTTAATATAAGATACAAGTGTTATTCCAGAATTAGAGATATACTTTTCCTTAACAACCGTTGTGTTCTGTTATACTCACAGACATCATTCAAACCGTTTTAGAAACTTCAGAGTGTTTTCTATCAAATACTAATAATAATATGCCTATATTAGCAACTGGGACTGAGGAGCAGGCCATTTACTCTGGACAGCTCTGGGCACCTTTCATCCAAGCTACTCAAAACTGCCCCTGCAGCCATAAGAAGTTAAATCCCAGAACAGTTGCCCCTCTTCCACGCCCCACACCACCGTCCACGCCTCCAGCACCAGCCAAGGCCGATGGACACATTCTCTACCCCCCTCCCTCTTTCCATTTCTCTCTACCCTTACCTCCCACTATCACTCTCAGAGAACCAGCACCAGCCTAGAACCTGGAACCATCCACCACAAGAGGGCGGAGGGGGGACCAAAGATCACACTTTCACCCGGAGCGTGCAGGCCACAGGGAAGTACCACCATTGACCTCTGGGTCCAAGGCTCCCTTGTGTGTCTGCTTCCTCCTCAAGTTGTTCTTCATCCCATGTACAGACTCAGGTCCCGACCCAGCACCTGCATCTGCCCCAGTTCCCGGTTCCTGGTTCCTGATTTTTTTTCACGATCTCCAGCACCAACTCTTTCCCTCCAGTCCTGGCCCCAACAAAGGTACCAACCCAGGTTTTCCTGGTCCAAGCCACAACACTAGCACCAACCCTGGACACAGCACAGACCAACCACAATTGCCAATTCCTTAATGAATAATAGACTGACTAAATGGACTGACAGATTTTCTGGATAATTTTTTGTTTGTTTCGTTTGATTGAATGACCGTTTGTTTTTCCTATAATGAATTGATGACTTACTGTTAAAAAAGTTGGAATAACCAAATAAATTGACCTATAATATTAAGATGATTTATTATATATTATAATAACAACGTATACTATTGTTTCCCACCAATGGATTTACATGAGGATTTAGGTTTCTTCTGGAAGGTAATTTTATTTAGTTATGCATAAGTCAAACATGATTGAAATGGAATTCAAGTTAAAAAAGTCTGGACGCTCAAGGCTGTCGGCCAGAGGGAACAACCAGGGCTTAGACAGACAGACACACTTAGCCTGGCCAAGGAGCACTCACAAAACAGTTGGTATTAATATTAGTCATTTTTCATACTTTGGCCCTTATATTTTGATCTGGTTTCCTTCAAATATCATCAAATATTATGATTGTATTTTGACTGTACATGACTTTTAACATGTCATAACTATGCAACAGAAAAGATAAAGGTCAGGGCACTGTGCATGCCAGCCAAGTTCTTTCATACCGATCTCGACAAA
The DNA here is from genome assembly GCF_034236695.1 of Oncorhynchus nerka. NCBI lineage: Eukaryota > Metazoa > Chordata > Actinopteri > Salmoniformes > Salmonidae > Oncorhynchus > Oncorhynchus nerka. Next base: position 52,306,083 of record NC_088412.1, on the reverse strand, counting down.
TCACTTTTGTATGGACCTCGCTTTGTGCACAGGGGCATTGTCATGCTGAAACAGGAAAGGGCCTTCTCAAAACTGTTGCCATGAAGTTGGAAGCACAAAAGTAAGCAGCCCAAACTATGAAAAACAGAAATTTGCAACCGAGAACAGACGATTTTTACATGCTATGCGCTTCAGCGTTCGTTAGTCCCATTATGTGAGCTTGGTGGCTGAGCCGTTGTTGCTCCTAGACATTTCCATTTCACAATAACAGCACTTACAGTTGACCGGGGCAGCTGTAGCAGGGCAGAAATTTTACAAACTGACTTTTTGGAAAGGTGGCATCCCATGACGGTGCCACTTTGAAAGAAACTGAGCTCTTCAGAAGGCCATTCTACTGCCAATGTTTGTTTATGGAGATTACATGGCTGTGTGCTCGATTTTATACACCTTTCAGCAACGGGTGTGGCTGAAATAGCCGAATCCACTAATTTGAAGGGGTGTCCACATACTTTTGTATATATAGTGAATATACTGTATATATACAGTACCAGTCAAAAGTTAACACACATCTACTCATTGAAGGTTTTTTATTTATTTGTATTATTTTCTACATTTGTAGAATAATAGTGAATACATCAAAACTATGAAATAACACATATGGAATCATATAGTAACCAAAACATATATTTTACATTTTAGATTCTTCAAAGTAGCCACCCTTTTCCTTGATGACAGTTTTGGACACTCTTGGCATTCTCTCAACCAGCTTTACCTGGAATGCTTTTCCAACAGTCTTGAAGGACTTTCCATGTATGTTGAGCACTTGTTGGCTGCTTTTTTTTTCCTTCACTCTGCGATCCAACTCATTCCAAATCATCTCAATTGGGTTGAGGTTGGGTGATTGTGGATGCCAGGTCATCTGGTCCAGCACTCCATCACTCTCCTTCTTGGTCAAACAGCCCTTACACAGCCTGGGGGTGTTTTGGATCAGTGTCCTGTTGAAAAACAAATGATAGTCCCATTAAGCGCAAACCAGATGAGATGGTGTATCGCTGCAGAATGCTGTGGTAGCCATGCTAGTTGTGTGTCTTGAATTCTACGTAAGTTACAGACAGTGTCACCAGCAACGTTTCCCCTCAACCCCACCCATTCATCCTCCATGCTTCATGGTGGGAACCACAGATGCGCAGATCATCCGTTCACCTTCTCTGCGTCTCAGAAAGAAGCAGCAGTTGGACCCAAAAAGCTCAACTTTGGATTCATCAGACTAAAGTACAGATTTCTACCGGTCTAATGTCCATTGCTCGTGTTTCTTGGCCCAAGCAAGTCTTTTCTTCTTATTGGTGTCCTTTAGTAGTGGTTCTTTGCAGCATTTCAACCATGAAGGCCTGTTTCACGCATTCTCCTCAGAACAGTTGATGTTGAGATGTGTCTGTTACTTGAACTCTGTGAAGCATTTATTTGGGCTGCAATTTCTGAGGCTGGTAACTCCAATGAACGTATCCTCTGCAGTAGAGGTATCTCTGGGTCTTCCTTTCCTGTGGCGGTCCTCATGAGAGCCAGTCTCATCATAGTGCTCGATGGTTTTTGCGACTGCACTTGAAGAAACTTTCAAAGTTCTTGAAATATTCCACATTGACTGACCTTAGTGTCTTAAAGTAATGATGGACTGTCGTTTCGCTATGCTTATTTGAGCTGTTCTTGCCATAATATGGACTTGGTCTTTTAACAAATAGGGCTATCTTCTGTATACCAACCCTACCTTGTCACAACACAACTGATTGGCTCAAACGCATTAAGGAAAGAAATTCCAGAAATGTACTTTTAACAAGGCACAGCTGTTAATTGAAATGTATTCCCGGTGACAACCTCATGAAGCTGGTTGGGAGAATGCCAAGAGTGCAAAGCTGTCATCAAATTAAATGTTGGCTACTTTGAAGAATCTCACATAGAAACATATGTTTTGTTACCAGATGACTCCATATGTGTATTTCATAGTTTTGATGTCTTCACTATTATTCTACAATTTAGAAAATAGTCAAATTAAAGAAAAACCCTTGAATGAGTAGGTGTCCAAACTTTTGACTGGTACGGTATATGTTAAAATCTGATATCATTGATGCAATTTCAATGTTGTTTGAGTTGATTTGTTGATCATCAAATTTGCTTGAGATGATTTTACTGTAACTGCGTCCAAGTTGCTTTACATAGGTGTCAGTCAAGGTAAGCTTATGAATATAATCTCCCCGCCTTCTCAGCCTTTTCAAACAGCATGGTAGTTAGCCATACTTTTCAGAAGGCCTGTTCAGGACCTTTAGTCACTCTTTAAACCTCATTACAATTCCTGACTGTGTTAGAGAGAGCAACCATCGTTATTATTGTTTTTTTTCCCTCAGTTCGCAGCACACACATTCTTACCTCTATTCCCTGTTCCAAATTACATTTGGGTGTAGTTTATGACAAACAAACAATCAAACGCAGACCATTTGAATGTATGCCGTACAATAGAGAATTATTCTGTGGTCCAAGCACAAATGTACAAAACAAAGCTCTCTTCTTTTCTTCTTAAATTTGCCATTTACTTTCTTATTCGAAAATTACAATGTAGTGTAAACCCTTGACAAACAGCAGCCATTATGCAGCCTGATCTTGTCTCCTACAGTAACCAATTTACACTGAGATTGTGTTATACATTCAGCAATGAGAACTCCGGCAATATGATCTCTATCACACACACACACACACATACATACACACACAGGTCCTAACCGGTATTGTTTTACAGTAAAACACAGGGGCATACACCCCCTGGTGTCAAAGTAGAGCATCACAGACAACAGATCAGAGCACAACAGAGTCAGTACCATGTGTACCTCAGTGTGAGAATAGTCTTTGGGTGATGTCTCCCTTCTTCACTCTTCTTCAGTTTAGCAGTGTACAAGGCAATGCAGTAGGCTGAGGAGAGAGAGAGTAGCTGCCATAGTTTTGTCTCCCATCCAAAACAACAGACCTCTCACCGGTCTCACTCACTGGCACTCTCCTGGAACTCACCTCCCATCGATCTCAGTGCCTGTCGATCTCTCTAAAGTCCCAATCTCATGAGCTGATTTGTGTTCCTGTTAGTTGTGTTCTCTAGCTGTGTTCTCTGTCCAGACGACACAGCTAAACGTATTTGAATTCATTCAAAGTATTTTGTATGTTGTATTACACTAGACTGAACTACACTCCAATGTATTAAGTAACGAGATTCTTTCGAAAGCTGTAATTTGTATTTTCAAAATACAAAATACTTTCTTTATAGCTGGTTCACAATTTTGTGGCCCCCTTTTACATAGTGGTATCACACTATGGTGTGATAAGAGCGTCTGCTCTGTATGTAAAAAATGTATAGTCAAAATGAACAATTGTAAAGCATGCTGAGTATAACTCTAATGAGCTCCGCCCCAAAACAAGGCCAATGACAGTACCCAGTGTGTTTTGCAGTTGTTCATTTTCACGTACAATACCAGTCAAAAGTGTGGACACACCTACTCATTCAAGGGTTGTTCTTTAATTTAACTGTTTTCCATATTGTAGAATAATAGTGAAGATATCAAAACTTTGAAATAAATGTCTTCACAAGGTTTTCACACACTGTTGCTGGTATTTTGGCCCATTCCTCCATGCAGATCTCCTCTTTGGCCTCCCATCCTATTCTAACCACCGCTTTGTATTCATGTTACCTGATGAAATTGCTGTATAATATGATCTTATTGCCATATAATGCACATTCAGATGTCATAAATCAATAAATCAACACTGCAGAACTCTCCATGTCCTTTGCCGTGCCTTGATTGTATTACTGTTGGTGATATCTGGAAATGTGCATGTACACCCAGGCCCATCTACTGTTGCAAGCCCCAATTCTGACATGTGCTTTGATATCTGTTTCACTGATTTCTGCTCTCGTAAAAGACTAGCAGTTGTAAAAGCCTGGGTTTTCTGCATGTTAACACTAGAAGCGTATTACCTCAAATGGATCAATTGGAGGTGTGGGTTTACAGCTCCTGGTTTGACCGTGATCTTGCAGAGTTACTCCACCTCAAGAACTGCATTTGGCGAAAGGTTCGGCACAATCATACTCAGGCTGACTGGCTCTCGTTCAGGCAAAAGAGAAATAAGTGCACTCAGGCTGACTGGCTCTCGTTCAGGCAAAAGAGAAATAAGTGCACTCAGGCTGACTGGCTCTCATTCAGGCAAAAGAGAAATAAGTGCACTCAGGCTATCCGGAAGGTCAAAGTTAGAGAACTTTAAGGAGCAGTTCTCTCTCTGTGGGTCTAACCACAAGAAGTTCTGGAGAAGTTTAAAGACCGGGAGAATAAACCCTCCTCCTCACAGCTGCCCATGTCCCTTAATGTTGATGATGTGGTTGTTACTGACAAGAAGCACATGGCTGAGCTTTTAAATCACCACTTCATTAAGTCAGTATTCCTATTTGACTCAGCCATGCCTCCTTGCCCGTCCAACATTTCCTCATCTCCCACCCCTTCTAATGCGACTAGCCCCGTTGCTCCTCCCTCTTTTTCCCCTGCCCCGCTACAAAGTTTCTCTCTGCAGGCGGTCACTGAGTTTGAGGTGCTAAAGGAGCTCCTTATACTTGACCCTCAAAAAAACATCTGGGTCAGATGGTTTAGACCCTTTTTCTTTAAGGTTGCTGCCCCTACAATCACCAAGTCTCTCTCTGACCTTTTTAATCTGTCTCTCCTCTCTGAGGAGGTTCCCATTGCTTGGAAGGCAGCCACAGTTCATCCTTTATTTTAAAGGGGAGCTGAAGCTGATCCTAACTGTTATAGTCTTATTTCTAATATGCCCTGTTTATCAAAAGTGTTGGAAAAACTTTTCAATAATCAACTGACTTGCTTTCTTGATGTCTATAGTATTCTCTCTGTATTCTCTCTGGTATGCAATATTCTCTCTGGTGTGCAATCTGGTTTCCACTCAGGTTATGTATGTGTTATTGACTTGGCCAAAGCTTTTGATACGGTAGACCATTCCATTTTTGTGGGCCGGCTAAGGAGTATTGGTGTCTCCGAGGGGTCTTTGGCCTGATTTGCTAAGGACCACTCTCAAAGAGTGCAGTGTATGAAGTCAGATCAGCTGCTGTCTCAGCCACTGCCTGTCACCAAGGGTGTACCCCAATGCTCAATCCTAGGCCCCACACTCTTCTCAATTTACATCAACAACATAGCTCAGGCAGTAGGAAGCTCTCTCATCCATTTATATGCAGATGATACAGTCTTATACTCAGCTGGCCCCTCCCCGAATATAAAAAAAAGTTCTACAACATAGCTTTCTTAGTGTCCAACAAGCTTTCTCTGCCCTTAACCTTGTTCTGAACATCGCCAAAACAAAGGTCATGTGGTTTGGTAAGAAGAATGCCCCTCTCCCCACAGGTTTGATTACTACCTCTGAGGGTTTAGAGCTGGAGGTAGTCACCTCATATAAGTACTTGGGAGTATGGATAGACAGTACACTGTCCTTCTCTCAGCACATATCAAAGCTGCAGGCTAAAGTTAAATCTCCTCTTTCACTACAGCTGCAAAACTAACCCTGATTCAGATGACCATCCTATCCATGCTAGATTACGGAGACGTAATTTATAGATTGGCAGGTAAGGGTGCTCTCGAGCGGCTAGATGTTCTTTATCATTCGGCCATAAAATTTGCCACCAATGCTCCTTACATGACATATCACTGCACTCTATACTCTTCTGTAAATTGGTCATCTCTGTATACCCGTCACAAGAACCACTGGTTGATGCTTATTTATAAAACCGTCTTAGGCCTCACACCCCCATATCTGAGATAGGACCACTCTCGCAGCAGCGCCTCTTCAACCTCAGGAGGCTGAAGAAATTCGGCTTGTCACCAAAAGCACTCACAAACTTCTACAGATGCACAATCGAGAGCATCCTGGCGGGCTGTATCACCGCCTGGTACGGCAACTGCTCCGCCCTCAACCGTAAGGCTCTCCAGAGGGTAGTGAGGTCTGCACAACGCATCACCGGGGGCAAACTACCTGCCCTCCAGGACACCTACACCACCCGATGTTACAGGAAGGCCATAAAGATCATCAAGGACATCAACCACCCGAACCACTGCCTGTTCACCCCGCTATCATCCAGAAGGCGAGGTCAGTACAGGTGCATCAAAGCTGGGACCGAGAGACTGAAAAACAGCTTCTATCTCAAGGCCATCAGACTGTTAAACAGCAATCACTAACATTGAGTGGCTGCTGCCAACACACTGTCATTGACACTGACCCAACTCCAGCCACTTTAATAATGGGAATTGATGGGAAATGATGTAAATATATCACTAGCCACTTTAAACAATGCTACCTTATATAATGTTACTTACCCTACTCTATTCATCTCATATGCATATGTATATACTGTACTCTAGATCATCGACTGCATTCTTATGTCACTAGCCACTTTAACTATGCCACTTTGTTTACTTTGTCTACATACTCATCTCATATGTATATACTGTACTCGATACCATCTACTGTATGCTGCTCTGTACCATCACTCATTCATATATCCTTATGTACATATTCCTTATCCCCTTACACTGTGTATAAGACAGTAGTTTTGGAATTGTTAGTTAGATTACTTGTTGGTTATCACTGCATTGTCGGAACTAGAAGCACAAGCATTTCGCTACACTCGCATTAACATCTGCTAACCATGTGTATGTGACAAATAAAATTTGATTTGATTTGATTTGATATCTACTGCAGCCCTCATCCTCCACATACAACACCCGTTCTGCCAGTCACATTCTGTTAAAGGTCCCCAAAGCACAGACATCCCTGGGTTGCTTCTCTTTTCAGTTCGCTGCAGCTAGCGACTGGAACGAGCTGCAACAAACACTCAAACGGGACAGTTTTATCTCAATCTCTTCATTCAAAGACTCAATCATAGACACTCTTACTGACAGGTGTGGCTGCTTTGTGTGATGTAATGTTGTCTCTATCTTCTTGTCCTTTGTGCTGTTATCTGTGCCCAGTAACGCTTGTACCCTGTTTTGTACTGCTACAATGTTGTGCTGCTACCATGTTGTTGTCATGTTTTGCTGCCATGCTATGTTGTTGTCTTAGGTCTTTCTTTATGTAGTGTTGTGTTGTGTTGTCGTTATGTGTGTTTTGTCCTATATTTTTATTTAATTTATTTTTATTCCCAGCCCCCGCAGGAGGCCTTTTGCCTTTTGCTAGACCGTCTTTGTAAATAAGAATTTGTTCTTAACTGACTTGTCTAGCTAAATAAAAGGTTAAATAAAAATAACAAAATATGGACTTGGTCTTTTACCAAATAGGGCTGTCTTCTGTATACCACCCCTACCTTGTCACAACACAACTGATTGGCTCAGACATATTAAGAAGAAAAGAAATTCCACAAATTAACTTTTAACAAGGCACACTTGTTAATTGAAAAGCATTCCAGGTGACTACTTCATAAAGCTGGTTAAGAAAATGCCAAGAGTGTGCAAAGCTGTCATCGAGGCAAAGGGTGGCTACTTTGAAGAATCTCAAATCTCAAATATATTTGGATTTGTATAACACTTTTTTGTGTTATGATTTCATATGTTATATTTCATAGTTTTGATGTCTTCTACAATGTAGAAAATAGTTCTAATATACAGTGGGTGAGACAAAACATGTATTTTTAGCTAATTACGTTTGTAACCAGTTTATAATAGCAATAAGGCACCTCGGGAGTTTGTGGTATATGGCCAATATACCACGGCTAAGGGCTGTATCCAGGCACTCAGCATTGCGTCGTGCCTAAGAACAGCCCTTAGCTGTGTTATGTTGGCCATATACCACACCCCCTCATGCTTTATTGCTTATACATATTATAGTCATAGCAAGTAAGAAGTTTCTAAGAATGTTGTATCTGTTCGGCCGGCTACTTGCAAATGTATTTGAAAATACAAAATACATTTATTCTAATTCAATTTCAATACTTTGCAAAATATATATTTTTTAATTATACCGGGTATTCCAGAAAGCCGAATTAGTGACTAAGCGAGATCAGTCAAACCAGAACTAAGTCAGAATATCCGGTTCCAGAAAAGAGCTTGAAAGAGAGCCTGATCAGAAACCATAGCAACGAATGCTCTGAAGCAAACCCGCTACCTACTAGGTTAACTTGATCTTAGCCTGTCCTGGTGAATAAGTACTGGACTTCTGCGCAAATCGGGTTCTGGTTCGTCAATATGGCCAGTCCCTTCTTGGAAAATCCACTTGACATTGGAGCCTGCATTGTTCATTGTGCTTTACAAAGGGTACAAATTATTGGACCTCGAATACATCATTCATCATTCAGAATAATTAATTTTTTCCGCACAATCAATCAGTATCTGGTCAATTTTCTCAACCCATATATAGCAAATGTAACCCAACACGGTTTCGCTTTGACTGCTATACAAAGCAGAGTTAGGGGGTCCAGCAGTGTAAAGTCCAGCAGAGTTAGGGGGTCCAGCAGTGTAAAGTCCAGCATAGTTAGGGGGTCCTGCAGTGTAAAGTCCAGCAGAGTTAGGGGATCCTGCAGTGTAAAGTCCAGCAGAGTTAGGGGGCCCAGCAGTGTAAAGTCCAGCAGAGTTAGGGGGTCCAGCAGTGTAAAGTCCAGCAGAGTTAGGGGGCCCAGCAGTGTAAAGTCCAGCAGAGTTAGGGGGCCCAGCAGTGTAAAGTCCAGCAGAGTTAGGGGGCCCAGCAGTGTAAAGTCCAGCAGAGTTAGGGGGTCCAGCAGTGTAAAGTCCAGCAGAGTTAGGGGGTCCAGCAGTGTAAAGTCCAGCAGAGTTAGGGGGTCCAGCAGTGTAAAGTCCAGCAGAGTTAGGGGGTCCAGCAGTGTAAAGTCCAGCAGAGTTAGGGGGTCCAGCAGTGTAAAGTCCAGCAGAGTTAGGGGGTCCAGCAGTGTAAAGTCCAGCAGAGTTAGGGGGTCCAGCAGTGCAAGGTCCAGCAGAGTTAGGAGGCCCAGCAGTGTAAAGTCCAGCAGAGTTGCACATCTAAATAGTGGAAGGATAGAATGCATAATCAAATACATTACAGACAGGGTCATTATATTAATTATAACTAAAGTACTTTATCGAGTCAGCCTAAAATACATATTCTTACCTCAAGGCCTCTCGGAAGATGCCGAGATCGTCTCCTCATCATAATGTTCATCCTCCAACATGAAAAGGTTCTGCTGTTGTACCGCAATGTATTCAGTTGATGACCCCTCCAGAATAGTGATTGAGTGGCCAGTGACTGACATAAAGAGATGGAGGAATATAAACATGAGTTAATCTCAGAAATAAAGAGAAGGAGAAGCCTTCATATGGATTTATCTTAACGTTCAAATGTGATAAGGCTACCCTTCATAAACGGGCTCCTGTCCAGGAGGTAGTCATGTATGATAAGCAACCCCCAGCGATGCCTTCCATGATTGGCCCTCCCTCTTTATTTAAATAGGCAAGTCAGTTAGGAACCAATTCTTATTTACAATGACGGCCTACACCGGCCAAACCCTAATGAAGCTGGGCCAATTGTGCACCGAGTAGGACTCTCAATCACGGCCGGTTGTAATACAGCCTGGAATTGAACCAGGGCCTGTAGTGACACCTCTAGCACTGAGATGCAGTGCCTTAGACCGCTGCGCCACTTGGGAGCCATTTTTGAGCCTCTACTGTGGTCCAGGACAAACTCCTCAGCTGGGGTGAACCCTGGAGGTGGAGCTCCCCCCTCCTGTCTTCCTCTGTTCAACCTCTATTTTGGTGGCTGAAGGAATACAGTGCAACAAACAATATAATCATCACAACTGGCATTTAGATCAATCAAAGAAATGTGATGACTTTAATTAGCAAGTTACATGATTTTCTTAGCAGTAGCCTGTGGGCTAGGGGAAACCATGGGTTTCTGCAGGCCCAGAAACTACTTTCCGGGCAAGGAGCCATCTGATTAATATGAAATAAAAACACAAAAAGATCAAGTTGGGGTTATCTGTTGCCAGGTTATTTTGGCACCCCGAGTTTTACAATTAAACACAGAATAGACGCATTGTCCTGAAAAGCACTATACATTCAATACATTATTAATCCTAGCGACATTTGCATTGTGACACAGGGTGCTATACAACTTACAGGCTACAGCCTTGACACATAATATCCCCAGCATCAATAAAAGTGCTCTATAAAAGTGAAAGCATTATTACTAAACACATATGTGTATAGGTATTACATATTGAAATTCTGTCACTTCACTTAGGCATTTACTCTGTCAGTCATGTTCTGCCATGCTCCCTCTCTGGCATTTTCCGCTGCAGTTGTGTTACTTTTTTTGGTAAAGATTTCAAGATAATCCTTGTAGACAGTTATTATCCTTTCTTGTTCTTGAGGTGTAAAATGTTGCGCTCTGTCTTTTGACTCTGTCTATTGTTGTTTCTGTCATTAACATGGGGACCTTTTTGAATGTTGCACAGTTTTCCGATCAACCAACCTGCGATTCACTTAGCCTAATGACTTAAAGGAGAAGCAGCCGTTCTGGAACCAAGAAATCCAGGACTCCCTCATCTGGTTAAGACAAACTAGATATGTTCAGAAAATCCTGAATTTCATAAACCATCTTTCTGGAATACCCCATAGGAAGTCACTGTAGCATCCCACTGACCCGGCTGGTGACCCTTCACCCTCGTACTCATACGCCCGGACAAGGTCGTCCTCATAACGCTCCTTTGACTCCAAAACATTGAACACAGGTTACAGAAGGGGTTGGGAATACGATCACACTTTATTTGGATAGATATTCCATCTGTAGATGCTCTACAAATGGCCATACTATCAACAAACTACAGTGCCTTGTGAAAGTATTCGGCCCCCTTGAACTTTGCGACCTTTTGCCACATTTCAGGCTTCAAACATAAAGATATAAAACTGTATTTTTTTGTGAAGAATCAACAACAAGTGGGACACAATCATGAAGTGGAACGACATTTATTGGATATTTTAAACTTTTTTAACAAATCAAAAACTGAAAAATTGGGCGTGCAAAATTATTCAGCCCCTTTACTTTCAGTGCAGCAAACTCTCTCCAGATGTTCAGTGAGGATCACTGAATGATCCAATGTTGACCTAAATGACTAATGATGATAAATACAATCCACCTGTGTGTAATCAAGTCTCCGTATAAATGCACCTGCACTGTGATAGTCTCAGAGGTCCGTTAAAAGCGCAGAGAGCATCATGAAGAACAAGGAACACACCAGGCAGGTCCGAGATACTGTTGTGAAGAAGTTTAAAGCCGGATTTGGATACAAAAAGATTTCCCAAGCTTTAAACATCCCAAGGAGCACTGTGCAAGCGATAATATTGAAATGGAAGGAGTATCAGACCACTGCAAATCTACCAAGACCTGGCCGTCCCTCTACACTTTCAGCTCATACAAGGAGAAGACTGATCAGAGATGCAGCCAAGAGGCCCATGATCACTCTGGATGAACTGCAGAGATCTACAGCTGAGGTGGGAGACTCTGTCCATAGGACAACAATCAGTCGTATATTGCACAAATCTGGCCTTTATGGAAGAGTGGCAAGAAGAAAGCCATTTCTTAAAGATATCCATAAAAAGTGTCGTTTAAAGTTTGCCACAAGCCACCTGGGAGACACACCAAACAGTTGGAAGAAGGTGCTCTGGTCAGATGAAACCAAAATTGAACTGTTTGGCAACAATGCAAAACGTTATGTTTGGCATAAAAGCAACACAGCTCATCACCCTGAACACACCATCCCCACTGTCAAACATGGTGGTGGCAGCATCATGGTTTGGGCCTGCTTTTCTTCAGCAGGGACAGGGAAGATGGTTAAAATTGATGGGACGATGGATGGAGCCAAATACAGGACCATTCTGGAAGAAAACCTGATGGAGTCTGCAAAAGACCTGAGACTGGGACGGAGATTTGTCTTCCAACAAGACAATGATCCAAAACATAAAGCAAAATCTACAATGGAATGGTTCAAAAATAAACATATCCAGGTGTTAGAATGGCCAAGTCAAAGTCCAGACCTGAATCCAATCGAGAATCTGTGGAAAGAACTGAAAACTGCTGTTCACAAATGCTCTCCATCCAACCTCACTGAGCTCGAGCTGTTTTGCAAGGAGGAATGGGAAAAAAATTCAGTCTCTCGATGTGCAAAACTGATAGAGACATACCCCAAGCGACTTACAGCTGTAATCGGTTAGGGCTAGGGTTAGGATAAGTGTTAAGTTTAGGGTTAGAATAAGGGTTAAGGTTAGGGTTAGGGTTTGTAGATACTTATTTGAAAAGTTACTAATAGTCTGTAGATAGTCTATAGAGCAACTATAGATGTACCATCCAAAGAAAGTGTTACCAGGAATATAACCAGATCCTAATGGTCTCACACCAACCCATATAGTTATTGCAAAAACAATTGATAGCATTATCAAATTGACTGCTGAAATGGCATTCTTTGAAACAGCCTTTTAGACTAAATCTGCTAATGCAATCCATTACTCTGACTAATGTTGGAGTTCGTTTCCTTGTCAATCATTGGCTCATTGGTGAAATTAGCATTATGACAATATATTTAATTAAATCATTCAAAAACCTTTATTAATGCAATTGCAGACAGAAGTTGACAACAGGAACATAACGCATTTTTCAGAGTAAGTTCTGCATCCAAGAAAAGGCCCCAAGCTGTTTTATTAAACGTGAAGTCCAGCCATAGTAATGTCACTGCCTTTTACTTATGAGACCAAAACCATGCCTACTCAACACTAAAGCTCTCGTTTATATAGCTATCTAAAAGCTTAGCAGTAAATGTTCAAGTTGATTTATTACATTTACATTTACATTTAAGTCATTTAGCTCTTATCCAGAGCGACTTACATAGTGGAATGTCTAACTAATCTCTTATCTCTTACACTCAAATCAAATCAAATGTATTTATATAGCCCTTCGTACATCAGCTGATATCTCAAAGTGCTGTACAGAAACCCAGCCTAAAACCCCAAACAGCAAGCAATGCAGGTGTAAAAGCACGGTGGCTAGGAAAAACTCCCTAGAAAGGCCCAAACCTAGGAAGAAACCTAGAGAGGAACCAGGCTATGTGGGGTGGCCAGTCCTCTTCTGGCTGTGCCGGGTAGAGATTATAACAGAACATGGCCAAGATGTTCAAATGTTCATAAATGACCAGCATGGTCCAATAATAATAAGGCAGAACAGTTGAAACTGGAGCAGCAGCACAGTCAGGTGGACTGGGGACAGCAAGGAGTCATCATGTCAGGTAGTCCTGGGGCACGGTCCTAGGGCTCAGGTCCTCAGAGAGAGAGAAAGAAAGAGAGAATTAGAGAGAGCATATGTGGGGTGGCCAGTCCTCTTCTGGCTGTGCCGGGTGGAGATTATAACAGAACATGGCCAAGATGTTCAAATGTTCATAAATGACCAGCATGGTCGAATAATAGTAAGGCAGAACAGTTGAAACTGGAGCAGCAGCATGGCCAGGTGGACTGGGGACAGCAAGGAGTCAACATGTCAGGTAGTCCTGGGACATGGTCCTAGGGCCCAGGCCAGTTGAAACTGGAGCAGCAGCATGGCCAGGTGGACTGGGAACAGCAAGGAGTCATCATGGTCCTAGGGCTCAGGTCCTCCGAGAGAGAGAAAGAGAGAAGGAGAGAATTAGAGAATGCACACTTAGATTCACACAGGACACCGAATAGGACAGGAGAAGTACTCCAGATATAACAAACTGACCCTAGCCCCCCGACACAAACTACTGCAGCATAAATACTGGAGGCTGAGACAGGAGGGGTCAGGAGACACTGTGGCCCCATCCGAGGACACCCCCGGACAGGGCCAAACAGGAAGGATATAATCCAATCCACTTTGCCAAAGCACAGCCCCCACACCACTAGAGGGATATCTTCAACCACCAACTTACCATCCTGAGACAAGGCTGAGTATAGCCCACAAAGATCTCCGCCACGGCACAACCCAAGGGGGGGGCGCCAACCCAGACAGACTGACCACAACAGTGAATCAACCCACTCAGGTGACGCACCCCCCCCCCAGGGACGGCATGAGAGAGCCCCAGTAAGCCAGTGACTCAGCCCCTGTAACAGGGTTAGAGGCAGAGAATCCCAGTGGAAAGAGGGGAACCGGCCAGGCAGAGACAGCAAGGGCAGTTCGTTGCTCCAGAGCCTTTCCGTTCACCTTCCCACTCCTGGGCCAGACTACACTCAATCATATGACCCACTGAAGAGATGAGTCTTCAGTAAAGACTTAAAGGTTGAGACCGAGTTTGCGTCTCTGACATGGGTAGGCAGACCGTTCCACACTCCCCTGCAGAGTTCTGTCTTCACAGTCACACATTTCTCAGACAGTTTCTTCATAAGAGGCAGAGCCTAGAAAAGTACTGTGGAACAATATTAAACCTCATAATGTATATATATTGTTAATCTGTAGTCTAGGACCCTACAAATGTAAGGAGGGAGGGGTTTTATAATTATTATATTAATACAACATAAGCATAATCAATTATTCTAATACATTAAACATTTGGTACAGCCCCCATCATGACCCCTAGGTGAACCCCTTTCACTACATCACGAAAACCAAATCAACACGGATGTCTCTAATGGTTTGCCTTGTCCAGGTAGAGTCTGTTGGTCTTCCAGGTGTGCAGGGCAGATAGAGTAGAGGAAGCCTGGGACTGTTTGAGGAAGGTTGTGTCTGTGAGGTAATTATGTCCCCCGTACTGTCCGGAGGAGAAAAAGCTACTCTGTCCCTTATCTGTCATCTGTTACATGCTCTCCCGATTCAGATTGATTGTCCGCTGACCAATCAGAGGAGGACCTGGAGTCCTTTCTGGTCCAGAAGCCCAACTAGCCCCACCCCTTTCAGGGAGCCATCTGTGTCCACTGCAACACCAGTGGAAGGTGCAATCAGCAGGGCAGCAGATTTCTGACCAGAGATATCAGAGGGTAAGGACAATGATAATGGATGTCCACAAACACACATATCAACAAACACACAATTACACACAAACTCATCAATGATAGATGAGCTAGGCCAGAGGAAAACTGACCCCTTCCTCTCGGAGAGCCTCTGTTTTAGACTTCAGCAACATTTACATTTTCAATTTGCCATCACTAGAGACATCCATGTAGATCTTCACTACCTTAGTGGTGCAGTAAAACAAAAATAATAGACCTGCATATGAAATAGAGTTGACAAAAATGATAGACGTGTAGTATCCTGTAGGATAAGTCATATTAATATCCGATGGTATGTGCAGTCTGCGTAGTGAAGTATTTTATGTAGTAATAAAAGGACACAGGAAGCGGCGCAGGTCCTAATCCAGGCACTTGTCATCTCCCGTCTGGATTACTGCAACTCGCTGTTGGCTGGGCTCCCTGCCTGTGCCATTAAACCCCTACAACTCATCCAGAACGCCGCAGCCCGTCTGGTGTTCAACCTTCCCAAGTTCTCTCACGTCACCCCACTCCTCCGCTCTCTCCACTGGCTTCCAGTTGAAGCTCGCATCCGCTACAAGACCATGGTGCTTGCCTACGGAGCTGTGAGGGGAACGGCACCTCAGTACCTCCAGGCTCTGATCAGGCCCTACACCCAAACAAGGGCACTGCGTTCATCCACCTCTGGCCTGCTCGCCTCCCTACCACTGAGGAAGTACAGTTCCCGCTCAGCCCAGTCAAAACTGTTCGCTGCTCTGGCCCCCCAATGGTGGAACAAACTCCCTCACGACGCCAGGACAGCGGAGTCAATCACCACCTTCCGGAGACACCTGAAACCCCACCTCTTTAAGGAATACCTAGGATAGGATAAAGTAATCCGTCTCACCCCCCCCCCCCTCTTAAAAGATTTAGATGCACTACTGTTCCACTGGATGTCATAAGGTGAATGCACCAATTTGTAAGTCGCTCTGGATAAGAGTGTCTGCTAAATGACTTAAATGTAAATGTAAATGTATCAGATGTGACTAAGTGATGATATGGAATGAATACACATGCGGGGGTAGAGGGGTAGTGGGAGGGATGGAAGGGGGTAGAGGGGTAGTGGGAGGGATGGAAGGGGGTAGAGGGATAGTGGGAGGGATGGAAGGGGGTAGAGGGATAGTGGGAGGGATGGAAGGGGGTAGAGGGGTAGTGGGAGGGATGGAAGGGGGTAGAGGGATAGTGGGAGGGATGGAAGGGGGTAGAGGGATAGTGGGAGGGATGGAAGGGGGTAGAGGGATAGTGGGAGGGATGGAAGGGAGTTTAAAAGGTGATTGACAGTATGAAGAGGGATGGAATTATAGACAAAGGGGATTTAGAAAGTTAGGTAGAGAGAGAGGGGGAATAAAGTTAGAGAGGGCAGAGTGTGTGAGAGAGAGGGGGAATAAAGTTAGAGAGGGCAGAGTGTGTGAGAGAGAGGGGGAATAAAGTTAGAGAGGGCAGAGTGTGTGAGTGAGAGAGAGGGGGGAATAAAGTTAGAGAGGGCAGAGTGTGTGAAAGAGAGGGGGGAATAAAGTTAGAGAGGGCAGAGTGTGTGAGAGAGAGAAAGCAGAAAGATTACAGTGGTATCCAGAGGATAAATGCACCATAAGGATCTTCATCTTTTGAATGTTCAGTGTTCAGACGGTTTCCCTCCATGTATGGTCTTCTCCTGTGTTTACGTATACATTTTTTTAGCCAGGCAAGTCAGTTCAGAACCAATTCGTAATTACAATGACTGTCTACCGGGGTACAGTGGGTTAACTGCCTTGTTCCGGGGCAGTACGACAGATTTTTACCCTGTCAGCTCAGGGATTGGATCCAGCAACCAACGCTCTAACCACTAGGCTACCTACCGCCCCAAAATGCATATAACCATTCTCTGTGCGTGTGTGTGTGTGTGTGTGTGTGCCCTGCAGGGTATTTGTGTGCCTGACAGTGTACAGTATGTGCCTTGCAGCATATGGGAATGTGCCCTGGAGTCTGTGTGTGTAATGCATATGTGTGTTCTGCAGTGTGTGTTTCCTGCAGTGTGTGTTTACCGAAGTGTGTATGCCCTGCGGTATGTTTGTTCTACTGTGTGTGTGTGTGTGTGTGTGTGTGTGTGTGTGTGTGTGTGTGTGTGTGTGTGTGTGTGTGTGTGTGTGTGTGTGTGTGTGTGTGTGTGTGTGTGTGTGTGTGTGTGTGTGTGTGTGTGTGTGTGTGTGTGTGTGTGTTTACAGCATTATTAGCATTCTAAGGTATGTGGTTGTTTAGGGAATAAGCCACTTACTCAGCTAATCTTTCAGTGTTATATCTACACTGAGAGTAAAACATTTAACACTGGTCCAGTGTCTATATGGGTCCACACTTTTCAGTGATAAATAAACACTGCTCAGAGTAAAGCCTTATTTCCATATTTCCAAGAGTTCCTTGTGGAGTTACCTCCCATGACAGCATTTGCTAGTGACAGAGACATGGTTGTTGCATTTATCAATATCAATATAGTCCTGTGGCTTTCCCCAAGTGAGATCATAACTAAATTCAAATTAAATTATTTGACTTTATTTTGAGGGACTATTTTTACCCTAATACAGTGGCCTGACACTCATGGTTTTACAGGCCACATCAGGCCTGCCAGTCACATTATGCTGGTTGGCAAAATGATGTGAAATTCCTATTTGAATTCAGCCAGTGTGGGGATATCCAACATTTTCATTTTTATTCATCCACAACCTGCATTCAGGTTAGGAAGACTAAAATATGAGAATACCTAAACCATGTAAACTGGAACAACTATTTTAGTAACGGGTGCAAGTAACAAATTGGATTAGTTTAGAAAAATGTATGCTATTTATATTTGCGCAGCATAAGACTGCTTGATTATTATTTCTTTTAACCTTTATTTAACTAGGCAAGTCAGTTAAGAACAAATTCTTATTTTCAATGATGGCCTAGGAACAGTGGGTAAACTGCCTGTTCGGGGGTAGAACAACTGATTTGTACCTTGTCAGCTCGGGTGTTTGAACTTGCAACCTTCCGGTTACTAGTCCAACGCTCTAACCACTAGGCTACCCTGCCACCCCATTAATCAAGTAATGTACATGCAAAAAATGTATATTAAACAAACAATTATAGAAATCTACCTGCAATAGAGCTTAGAAATATGCCAACGATGGGCTTGGTTTTGGTTTAACACTGGTTACTAACAATGGAGATTATTTTACACCAATGAGAGTTAATTTAACACATGAATCAACACTATAAATGTTACATTGAAAAATCAACACTAGGTAACACTGGCCAACTGCTGTGTATTTATTCACTCTGGGTGGCACACACAGATGGAGGGTGTCACACACACACTCTGCCACTAAATGGAGGGTGACACACACACACTCTGCCACTAAATGGAGGGTAACACACACACACACACTCTGCCACTAAATGGAGGGTGACACACACACACACTCTGCCACTAAATGGAGGGTAACACACACACACACACTCTGCCACTAAATGGAGGGTGACACACACACACTCTGCCACTAAATGGAGGGTGTCACACACACACTCTGCCACTAAATGGAGGGTGACACACACACACACTCTGCCACTAAATGGAGGGTGACACACACACACTCTGCCACTAAATGGAGGGTGACACACACACACACACTCTGCCACTAAATGGAGGGTGACACACACACACACACACTCTGCCACTAAATGCAGGGTGACACACACACACACACTCTGCCACTAAATGGAGGGTGACACACACACACACACACTCTGCCACTAAATGGAGGGTGACACACACACACTCTGCCACTAAATGGAGGGTGACACACACACACACACACTCTGCCACTAAATGGAGGGTGACACACACACACACTCTGCCACTAAATGGAGGGTAACACACACACACACACACACTGCCACTAAATGGAGGGTAACACACACACACACACTCTGCCACTGAAGAAATTCGGCTTGTCACCAAAAGCACTCACAAACTTCTACAGATGCACAATCGAGAGCATCCTGGCGGGCTGTATCACCGCCTGGTACGGCAACTGCTCCGCCCTCAACCGTAAGGCTCTCCAGAGGGTAGTGAGGTCTGCACAACGCATCACCGGGGGCAAACTACCTGCCCTCCAGGACACCTACACCACCCGATGTTACAGGAAGGCCATAAAGATCATCAAGGACATCAACCACCCGAACCACTGCCTGTTCACCCCGCTATCATTCAGAAGGCGAGGTCAGTACAGGTGCATCAAAGCTGGGACCGAGAGACTGAAAAACAGCTTCTATCTCAAGGCCATCAGACTGTTACACTAACATTGAGTGGCTGCTGCCAACACACTGTCATTGACACTGACCCAACTCCAGCCACTTTAATAATGGGAATTGATGGGAAATGATGTAAATATATCACTAGCCACTTTAAACAATGCTACCTTATATAATGTTACTTACCCTACATTATTCATCTCATATGCATACGTATATACTGTACTCTAGATCATCGACTGCATCCTTATGTCACTAGCCACTTTAACTATGCCACTTTGTTTACTTTGTCTACATACTCATCTCATATGTATATACTGTACTCGATACCATCTACTGTATGCTGCTCTGTACCATCACTCATTCATATATCCTTATGTACATATTCCTTATCCCCTTACACTGTGTATAAGACAGTAGTTTTGGAATTGTTAGTTAGATTACTTGTTGGTTATCACTGCATTGTCGGAACTAGAAGCACAAGCATTTCGCTACACTCGCATTAACATCTGCTAACCATGTGTATGTGACAAATAACATTTGATTTGATTTGATTTGATTTAAATGGAGGGTGACACACACACACACTCTGCCACTAAATGGAGGGTGACACACACACACTCTGCCACTAAATGGAGGGTGACACACACACACTCTGCCACTAAATGGAGGGTGACACACACACACACACTCTGCCACTAAATGGAGGGTAACACACACACACACACTCTGCCACTAAATGGAGGGTGACACACACACACTCTGCCACTAAATGGAGGGTGACACACACACACTCTGCCACTAAATGGAGGGTGACACACACACACACACTCTGCCACTAAATGGAGGGTAACACACACACACACACTCTGCCACTAAATGGAGGGTGACACACACACACACTCTGCCACTAAATGGAGGGTGACACACACACACACTCTGCCACTAAATGGAGGGTGACACACACACACTCTGCCACTAAATGGAGGGTGACACACAAACACACTCTGCCACTAAATGGAGGGTGACACACACACACACTCTGCCACTAAATGGAGGGTGACACACACACACACTCTGCCACTAAATGTAGGGTGACACACACACACACACACTCTGCCACTAAATGGAGGGTAACACACACACACACTCTGCCACTAAATGGAGGGTGACACACACACACACTCTGCCACTAAATGGAGGGTAACACACACACACTCTGCCACTAAATGGAGGGTGACACACACACACACACACTCTGCCACTAAATGGAGGGTGACACACACACACACACACTCTGCCACTAAATGGAGGGTGACACACACACACACTCTGCCACTAAATGGAGGGTGACACACACACACACACACACTCTGCCACTAAATGGAGGGTGACACACACACACACACACTCTGCCACTGAATAAATTCAGCTTGTCACCAAAAGCACTCACAAACTTCTACAGATGCACAATCGAGAGCATCCTGGCGGGCTGTATCACCGCCTGGTACGGCAACTGCTCCGCCCTCAACCGTAAGGCTCTCCAGAGGGTAGTGAGGTCTGCACAACGCATCACCGGGGGCAAACTACCTGCCCTCCAGGACACCTACACCACCCGATGTTACAGGAAGGCCATAAAGATCATCAACCACCCGAACCACTGCCTGTTCACCCCGCTATCATCCAGAAGGCGAGGTCAGTACAGGTGCATCAAAGCTGGGACCGAGAGACTGAAAAACAGCTTCTATCTCAAGGCCATCAGACTGTTAAACAGCCACCACTAACATTGAGTGGCTGCTGCCAACACACTGACTCAACTCCAGCCACTTTAATAATGGGAATTGATGGGAAATGATGTAAATATATCACTAGCCACTTTAAACAATGCTACCTTATATAATGTTACTTACCCTACATTATTCATCTCATATGCATATGTATATACTGTACTCTAGATCATCGACTGCATCCTTATGTCACTAGCCACTTTAACTATGCCACTTTGTTTACTTTGTCTACATACTCATCTCATATGTATATACTGTACTCGATACCATCTACTGTATGCTGCTCTGTACCATCACTCATTCATATATCCTTATGTACATATTCCTTATCCCCTTACACTGTGTATAAGACAGTAGTTTTGGAATTGTTAGTTAGATTACTTGTTGGTTATCACTGCATTGTCGGAACTAGAAGCACAAGCATTTCGCTACACTCGCATTAACATCTGCTAACCATGTGTATGTGACAAATAAAATTTGATTTGATTTGATTTGATTTAAATGGAGGGTGACACACACACACACTCTGCCACTAAATGGAGGGTAACACACACACACTCTGCCACTAAATGGAGGGTAACACACACACACACTCTGCCACTAAATGGAGGGTAACACACACACACACACACTCTGCCACTAAATGGAGGGTGACACACACACACTCTGCCACTAAATGGAGGGTGACACACACACACACTCTGCCACTAAATGGAGGGTAACACACACACACACTCTGCCACTAAATGGAGGGTGACACACACACACTCTGCCACTAAATGGAGGGTGACACACACACACACTCTGCCACTAAATGGAGGGTAACACACACACACTCTGCCACTAAATGGAGGGTAACACACACACACACACTCTGCCACTAAATGGAGGGTGACACACACACACTCTGCCACTAAATGGAGGGTGACACACACTCTGCCACTAAATGGAGGGTGACACACACACACACACTCTGCCACTAAATGGAGGGTGACACACACACACACACTCTGCCACTAAATGGAGGGTGACACACACACACTCTGCCACTAAATGGAGGGTGACACACACACACACACACTCTGCCACTAAATGGAGGGTGACACACACACACACTCTGCCACTAAATGGAGGGTGACACACACACACACACTGCCACTAAATGGAGGGTGACACACACACACACACACTCTGCCACTAAATGGAGGGTGTCACACACACACACTCTGCCACTAAATGGAGGGTGACACACACACATTCTGCCACTAAATGGAGGGTAACACACACACACACACTCTGCCACTAAATGGAGGGTAACACACACACACTCTGCCACTAAATGGAGGGTGACACACACACACACTCTGCCACTAAATGGAGGGTAACACACACACACACTCTGCCACTAAATGGAGGGTGACACACACACACACTCTGCCACTAAATGGAGGGTGACACACACACACACTCTGCCACTAAATGGAGGGTGACACACACACATTCTGCCACTAAATGGAGGGTAACACACACACACACACTCTGCCACTAAATGGAGGGTAACACACACACACTCTGCCACTAAATGGAGGGTGACACACACACACACTCTGCCACTAAATGGAGGGTAACACACACACACACTCTGCCACTAAATGGAGGGTGACACACACACACACACACTCTGCCACTGAAGAAATTCGGCTTGTCACCAAAAGCACTCACAAACTTCTACAGATGCACAATCGAGAGCATCCTGGCGGGCTGTATCACCGCCTGGTACGGCAACTGCTCCGCCCTCAACCGTAAGGCTCTCCAGAGGGTAGTGAGGTCTGCACAACGCATCACCGGGGGCAAACTACCTGCCCTCCAGGACACCTACACCACCCGATGTTACAGGAAGGCCATAAAGATCATCAACCACCCGAACCACTGCCTGTTCACCCCGCTATCATCCAGAAGGCGAGGTCAGTACAGGTGCATCAAAGCTGGGACCGAGAGACTGAAAAACAGCTTCTATCTCAAGGCCATCAGACTGTTAAACAGCCACCACTAACATTGAGTGGCTGCTGCCAACACACTGACTCAACTCCAGCCACTTTAATAATGGGAATTGATGGGAAATGATGTAAATATATCACTAGCCACTTTAAACAATGCTACCTTATATAATGTTACTTACCCTACATTATTCATCTCATATGCATATGTATATACTGTACTCTAGATCATCGACTGCATCCTTATGTCACTAGCCACTTTAACTATGCCACTTTGTTTACTTTGTCTACATACTCATCTCATATGTATATACTGTACTCGATACCATCTACTGTATGCTGCTCTGTACCATCACTCATTCATATATCCTTATGTACATATTCCTTATCCCCTTACACTGTGTATAAGACAGTAGTTTTGGAATTGTTAGTTAGATTACTTGTTGGTTATCACTGCATTGTCGGAACTAGAAGCACAAGCATTTCGCTACACTCGCATTAACATCTGCTAACCATGTGTATGTGACAAATAACATTTGATTTGATTTGATTTGATTTAAATGGAGGGTGACACACACACACACTCTGCCACTAAATGGAGGGTGACACACACACACTCTGCCACTAAATGGAGGGTGACACACACACACTCTGCCACTAAATGGAGGGTGACACACACACACACACTCTGCCACTAAATGGAGGGTAACACACACACACACACTCTGCCACTAAATGGAGGGTGACACACACACACTCTGCCACTAAATGGAGGGTGACACACACACACTCTGCCACTAAATGGAGGGTGACACACACACACACACTCTGCCACTAAATGGAGGGTAACACACACACACACACTCTGCCACTAAATGGAGGGTGACACACACACACACTCTGCCACTAAATGGAGGGTGACACACACACACACTCTGCCACTAAATGGAGGGTGACACACACACACTCTGCCACTAAATGGAGGGTGACACACAAACACACTCTGCCACTAAATGGAGGGTGACACACACACACACTCTGCCACTAAATGGAGGGTGACACACACACACACTCTGCCACTAAATGTAGGGTGACACACACACACACACACTCTGCCACTAAATGGAGGGTAACACACACACACACTCTGCCACTAAATGGAGGGTGACACACACACACACTCTGCCACTAAATGGAGGGTGACACACACACACACTCTGCCACTAAATGGAGGGTGACACACACACACACACACTCTGCCACTAAATGGAGGGTAACACACACACCTCTGCCACTAAATGGAGGGTGACACACACACACACTCTGCCACACACACACACACTCTGCCACTAAATGGAGGGTGACACACACACACACACACACTCTGCCACTAAATGGAGGGTGACACACACACACACTCTGCCACTAAATGGAGGGTGACACACACACACACACACACTCTGCCACTAAATGGAGGGTGACACACACACACACACACTCTGCCACTGAATAAATTCAGCTTGTCACCAAAAGCACTCACAAACTTCTACAGATGCACAATCGAGAGCATCCTGGCGGGCTGTATCACCGCCTGGTACGGCAACTGCTCCGCCCTCAACCGTAAGGCTCTCCAGAGGGTAGTGAGGTCTGCACAACGCATCACCGGGGGCAAACTACCTGCCCTCCAGGACACCTACACCACCCGATGTTACAGGAAGGCCATAAAGATCATCAACCACCCGAACCACTGCCTGTTCACCCCGCTATCATCCAGAAGGCGAGGTCAGTACAGGTGCATCAAAGCTGGGACCGAGAGACTGAAAAACAGCTTCTATCTCAAGGCCATCAGACTGTTAAACAGCCACCACTAACATTGAGTGGCTGCTGCCAACACACTGACTCAACTCCAGCCACTTTAATAATGGGAATTGATGGGAAATGATGTAAATATATCACTAGCCACTTTAAACAATGCTACCTTATATAATGTTACTTACCCTACATTATTCATCTCATATGCATATGTATATACTGTACTCTAGATCATCGACTGCATCCTTATGTCACTAGCCACTTTAACTATGCCACTTTGTTTACTTTGTCTACATACTCATCTCATATGTATATACTGTACTCGATACCATCTACTGTATGCTGCTCTGTACCATCACTCATTCATATATCCTTATGTACATATTCCTTATCCCCTTACACTGTGTATAAGACAGTAGTTTTGGAATTGTTAGTTAGATTACTTGTTGGTTATCACTGCATTGTCGGAACTAGAAGCACAAGCATTTCGCTACACTCGCATTAACATCTGCTAACCATGTGTATGTGACAAATAAAATTTGATTTGATTTGATTTGATTTAAATGGAGGGTGACACACACACACACTCTGCCACTAAATGGAGGGTAACACACACACACTCTGCCACTAAATGGAGGGTAACACACACACACACTCTGCCACTAAATGGAGGGTAACACACACACACACACACTCTGCCACTAAATGGAGGGTGACACACACACACTCTGCCACTAAATGGAGGGTGACACACACACACACTCTGCCACTAAATGGAGGGTAACACACACACACACTCTGCCACTAAATGGAGGGTGACACACACACACTCTGCCACTAAATGGAGGGTGACACACACACACACTCTGCCACTAAATGGAGGGTAACACACACACACTCTGCCACTAAATGGAGGGTAACACACACACACACACTCTGCCACTAAATGGAGGGTGACACACACACACTCTGCCACTAAATGGAGGGTGACACACACTCTGCCACTAAATGGAGGGTGACACACACACACACACTCTGCCACTAAATGGAGGGTGACACACACACACACACACTCTGCCACTAAATGGAGGGTGACACACACACACTCTGCCACTAAATGGAGGGTGACACACACACACACACACTCTGCCACTAAATGGAGGGTGACACACACACACACTCTGCCACTAAATGGAGGGTGACACACACACACACACTGCCACTAAATGGAGGGTGACACACACACACACACACTCTGCCACTAAATGGAGGGTGTCACACACACACACTCTGCCACTAAATGGAGGGTGACACACACACATTCTGCCACTAAATGGAGGGTAACACACACACACACACTCTGCCACTAAATGGAGGGTAACACACACACACTCTGCCACTAAATGGAGGGTGACACACACACACACTCTGCCACTAAATGGAGGGTAACACACACACACACTCTGCCACTAAATGGAGGGTGACACACACACACACTCTGCCACTAAATGGAGGGTGACACACACACACACTCTGCCACTAAATGGAGGGTGACACACACACATTCTGCCACTAAATGGAGGGTAACACACACACACACACTCTGCCACTAAATGGAGGGTAACACACACACACTCTGCCACTAAATGGAGGGTGACACACACACACACTCTGCCACTAAATGGAGGGTAACACACACACACACTCTGCCACTAAATGGAGGGTGACACACACACACACTCTGCCACTAAATGGAGGGTGACACACACACACACTCTGCCACTAAATGGAGGGTGACACACACACACACACTCTGCCACTAAATGGAGGGTGACACACACACACACTCTGCCACTAAATGGAGGGTGACACACACACACACACACTCTGCCACTAAATGGAGGGTGACACACACACACACTCTGCCACTAAATGGAGGGTGACACACACACACACACTCTGCCACTAAATGGAGGGTGACACACACACACACTCTGCCACTAAATGGAGGGTGACACACACACACACTCTGCCACTAAATGGAGGGTGACACACACACACACACTCTGCCACTAAATGGAGGGTGACACACACACACACTCTGCCACTAAATGGAGGGTGACACACACACACACACACTCTGCCACTAAATGGAGGGTGACACACACACACACTCTGCCAATAAATGGAGGGTGACACAAACACACACTCTGCCACTAAATGGAGGGTGACACACACACACACACACTCTGCCACTAAATGGAGGGTGACACACACACACACATTCTGCCACTAAATGGAGGGTAACACACACACACACTCTGCCACTAAATGGAGGGTAACACACACACACTCTGCCACTAAATGGAGGGTGACACACACACACACACTCTGCCACTAAATGGAGGGTGACACACACACACACACTCTGCCACTAAATGGAGGGTGACACACACACACTCTGCCACTAAATGGAGGGTGACACACACACACACACTCTGCCACTAAATGGAGGGTGACACACACACACACTCTGCCACTAAATGGAGGGTGACACACACACACACTGCCACTAAATGGAGGGTGACACACACACACACACACTCTGCCACTAAATGGAGGGTGTCACACACACACACTCTGCCACTAAATGGAGGGTGACACACACACATTCTGCCACTAAATGGAGGGTAACACACACACACACACTCTGCCACTAAATGGAGGGTAACACACACACACTCTGCCACTAAATGGAGGGTGACACACACACACACACACTCTGCCACTAAATGGAGGGTGACACACACACACACTCTGCCAATAAATGGAGGGTGACACAAACACACACTCTGCCACTAAATGGAGGGTGACACACACACACACACACTCTGCCACTAAATGGAGGGTGACACACACACACACATTCTGCCACTAAATGGAGGGTAACACACACACACACACTCTGCCACTAAATGGAGGGTAACACACACACACTCTGCCACTAAATGGAGGGTGACACACACACACACTCTGCCACTAAATGGAGGGTGACACACACACACACTCTGCCACTAAATGGAGGGTAACACACACACACTCTGCCACTAAATGGAGGGTGACACACACACACACTCTGCCACTAAATGGAGGGTGACACACACACACACACACTCTGCCACTAAATGGAGGGTGACACACACACACACTCTGCCACTAAATGGAGGGTGACACACACACACACTCTGCCACTAAATGGAGGGTGACACACACACACACTCTGCCACTAAATGGAGGGTGACACACACACACACACACTCTGCCACTAAATGGAGGGTGACACACACACACACATTCTGCCACTAAATGGAGGGTAACACACACACACTCTGCCACTAAATGGAGGGTGACACACACACACACTCTGCCACTAAATGGAGGGTGACACACACACACACTCTGCCACTAAATGGAGGGTGACACACACACACACACTCTGCCACTAAATGGAGGGTAACACACACACACTCTGCCACTAAATGGAGGGTGACACACACACACACACTCTGCCACTAAATGGAGGGTGACACACACACACACTCTGCCACTAAATGGAGGGTGACACACACACACACACACTCTGCCACTAAATGGAGGGTGACACACACACACACACACTCTGCCACTGAAGAAATTCGGCTTGTCACCAAAAGCACTCACAAACTTCTACAGATGCACAATCGAGAGCATCCTGGCGGGCTGTATCACCGCCTGGTACGGCAACTGCTCCGCCCTCAACCGTAAGGCTCTCCAGAGGGTAGTGAGGTCTGCACAACGCATCACCGGGGGCAAACTACCTGCCCTCCAGGACACCTACACCACCCGATGTTACAGGAAGGCCATAAAGATCATCAAGGACATCAACCACCCGAACCACTGCCTGTTCACCCCGCTATCATCCAGAAGGCGAGGTCAGTACAGGTGCATCAAAGCTGGGACCGAGAGACTGAAAAACAGCTTCTATCTCAAGGCCATCAGACTGTTAAACAGCCACCACTAACATTGAGTGGCTGCTGCCAACACACTGTCATTGACACTGACCCAACTCCAGCCACTTTAATAATGGGAATTGATGGGAAATGATGTAAATATATCACTAGCCACTTTAAACAATGCTACCTTATATAATGTTACTTACCCTACATTATTCATCTCATATGCATACGTATATACTGTACTCTAGATCATCGACTGCATCCTTATGTCACTAGCCACTTTAACTATGCCACTTTGTTTACTTTGTCTACATACTCATCTCATATGTATATACTGTACTCGATACCATCTACTGTATGCTGCTCTGTACCATCACTCATTCATATATCCTTATGTACATATTCCTTATCCCCTTACACTGTGTATAAGACAGTAGTTTTGGAAATGTTAGTTAGATTACTTGTTGGTTATCACTGCATTGTCGGAACTAGAAGCACAAGCATTTCGCTACACTCGCATTTACATCTGCTAACCATGTGTATGTGACAAATAACATTTGATTTGATTTGATTTGATTTAAATGGAGGGTGACACACACACACACTCTGCCACTAAATGGAGGGTGACACACACACACTCTGCCACTAAATGGAGGGTAACACACACACAAACTCTGCCACTAAATGGAGGGTAACACACACACACACACTCTGCCACTAAATGGAGGGTAACACACACACACACTCTGCCACTAAATGGAGGGTGACACACACACACTCTGCCACTAAATGGAGGGTAACACACACACACACACTCTGCCACTAAATGGATGGTGACACACACACACACTCTGCCACTAAATGGAGGGTGACACACACACACACTCTGCCACTAAATGGAGGGTGACACACACACACTCTGCCACTAAACGGAGGGTGACACACACACACACATTCTGCCACTAAATGGAGGGTGACACACACACACACACACTCTGCCACTAAATGGAGGGTGACACACACACACTCTGCCACTAAATGGAGGGTGACACACACACACACATTCTGCCACTAAATGGAGGGTGACACACACACACACACACTCTGCCACTAAATGGAGGGTGTCACACACACACTCTGCCACTAAATGGAGGGTAACACACACACACACTCTGCCACTAAATGGAGGGTAACACACACACACACACTCTGCCACTAAATGGAGGGTAACACACACACACACTCTGCCACTAAATGGAGGGTGACACACACACACTCTGCCACTAAATGGAGGGTAACACACACACACACACTCTGCCACTAAATGGATGGTGACACACACACACACTCTGCCACTAAATGGAGGGTGACACACACACACACTCTGCCACTAAATGGAGGGTGACACACACACACTCTGCCACTAAATGGAGGGTAACACACACACACACACTCTGCCACTAAATGGATGGTGACACACACACACACTCTGCCACTAAATGGAGGGTGACACACACACACACTCTGCCACTAAATGGAGGGTGACACACACACACTCTGCCACTAAACGGAGGGTGACACACACACACACATTCTGCCACTAAATGGAGGGTGACACACACACACACACACTCTGCCACTAAATGGAGGGTGACACACACACACTCTGCCACTAAATGGAGGGTGACACACACACACACATTCTGCCACTAAATGGAGGGTGACACACACACACACACACTCTGCCACTAAATGGAGGGTGTCACACACACACTCTGCCACTAAATGGAGGGTGACACACACACACACTCTGCCACTAAATGGAGGGTGACACACACACACACTCTGCCACTAAATGGAGGGTAACACACACACACACACTCTGCCACTAAATGGAGGGTGACACACACACACTCTGCCACTAAATGGAGGGTGTCACACACACTCTGCCACTAAATGGAGGGTGACACACACACACACTCTGCCACTAAATGGAGGGTAACACACACACACACACTCTGCCACTAAATGGAGGGTGACACACACACACACTCTGCCACTAAATGGAGGGTGACACACACACACACACACTCTGCCACTAAATGGAGGGTGTCACACACACACACACACTCTGCCACTAAATGGAGGGTGTCACACACACACACACTCTGCCACTAAATGGAGGGTGACACACACACACTCTGCCACTAAATGGAGGGTGACACACACACACACACACTCTGCCACTAAATGGAGGGTGTCACACACACACACACTCTGCCACTAAATGGAGGGTGACACACACACACACACACTCTGCCACTAAATGGAGGGTGACACACACACACACACTCTGCCACTAAATGGAGGGTGACACACACACACACACTCTGCCACTAAATGGAGGGTGACACACACACACACACTCTGCCACTAAATGGAGGGTGACACACACACACACTCTGCCACT
This sequence comes from Oncorhynchus nerka, assembly GCF_034236695.1. NCBI lineage: Eukaryota > Metazoa > Chordata > Actinopteri > Salmoniformes > Salmonidae > Oncorhynchus > Oncorhynchus nerka. Next base: position 52,274,733 of record NC_088412.1, on the reverse strand, counting down.
AAATGGAGGGTGACACACACACACACACACTCTGCCACTAAATGGAGGGTGTCACACACACACACACACTCTGCCACTAAATGGAGGGTGTCACACACAAACACACTCTGCCACTAAATGGAGGGTGACACACACACACACTCTGCCACTAAATGGAGGGTAACACACACAAACACACTCTGCCACTAAATGGAGGGTGACACACACACACACACTGCCACTAAATGGAGGGTAACACACACACACACACTCTGCCACTAAATGGAGGGTAACACACACACACACACTCTGCCACTAAATGGAGGGTGACACACACAAACACACACTCTGCCACTAAATGGAGCTTGACATTTTCTGTGTGCTGCCTGACATTTAGTTTGACATTTCACTTCTTTGAGGCTGCAGAGGTCTGGCTAGGGTTGACACACACACACACACACACACACACACACACACACACACACACACAGGTCTGGCTCTGTCTCAAAAGCCACCCTATTCTCTATATGGACTGAACAAAAATATAAACGCAACATGCGAAAATGTAAAAGACTTTACTGAGCTATAGTTAATATAAGGACATCAGTCAATTGAAACAGATACCTTAGTATGGATCAGAATATGAGTCAGGATCTGGTGTGACCACCTTCTGCCTCATGCAGCGCGACACATCTCCTTCGCATAGAGTTGATCAGGATGTGGATCACCTTCACATTGAGTTGATCAGGATGTGGATCACCTTCACATTGAGTTGATCAGGATGTGGATCACCTTCACATTGAGTTGATCAGGATGTGGATCACCTTCACATTGAGTTGATCAGGATGTGGATCACCTTCACATTGAGTTGATCAGGATGTGGATCACCTTCACATTGAGTTGATCAGGATGTGGATCACCTTCACATTGAGTTGATCAGGATGTGGATCACCTTCACATTGAGTTGATCAGGATGTGGATCACCTTCACATTGAGTTGATCAGGATGTGGATTGTGGCCTGTGGAATGATGTCCCACTCCTCTTCAATGGCTGTGCAAAGTTACTGGATATTGGCTGGAACTGGAAGACCCTGTCGTGCACGTCGATCCAGAGCATCCCAAACATGCTCAATGGGTGACATGTCTGGAGAGTATGCAGGCTAGAACTGAGACATGCATTATCATGCTGAAACATGAGGTGATGAATGGCAAAAAATGGTTCTCAGTATCTCTGTCACGTATCTCTGTCACGTATCTCTGTGCATTCAAATTGCCATCAATAAAATGCAATTGTGTTCATTGTCCGTAGCTTATGCCTGCCCATACCATAAACCCACCGCCATATGGGGCACTCTATTCACAACGTTGATACCAGCAAACCGCTCGCCCACTTGACGCCATAATTCCTGCCATCTGCCTGGTAGTTGAAACCGGGATTCACTCCAGTGTGCCAATGGCCATCAAAGGTGAGCATTTGCCCACTGAAATCGGTACGATATAGAACTGCATTTAGGTTAAGACCCTGGTGAAGACGACGAGCACGCAGATGTTTTTCCCTGAGACGGTTTCTGACAGTTAATGCAGAAATTCTTCAGTTGTGCAAACCCTCAGTTTCATCAGCTGTCTGGGTAGCTGGTCTCAGACCAACCCACAGTTTCATCAGCAGTCTGGGTGGCTGGTCTCAGACAAACCCACAGTTTCATCAGCTGTCTGGGTGGCTGGTCTCAGACAAACCCACAGTTTCATCAGCTGTCTGGGTGGCTGGTCTCAGACCAACCCACAGTTTCATCAGCAGTCTGGGTGGCTGGTCTCAGACAAACCCACAGTTTTATCACCAGTCTGGGTAGCTGGTCTCAGACCAACCCACAGTTTCATCAGCAGTCTGGGTGGCTGGTCTCAGACAAACCCACAGTTTTATCAGCTGTCTGGGTGGCTGGTCTCAGACAAACCCACAGTTTTATCAGCTGTCTGGGTGGCTGGTCTCAGACAAACCCACAGTTTCATCAGCAGTCTGGGTGGCTGGTCTCAGACAAACCCACAGTTTCATCAGCTGTCTGGGCGCTGGTCTCAGACAAACCCACAGTTTCATCAGCAGTCTGGGTGGCTGGTCTCTGATGATCCCGCAGGTGAAGAAGCCGGATGTGGAGGTCCTGGGTTGGCATGGTTACACGCGGTCTGTGGTTGTCATTTAACACCCACGTACTAGAGAGCAGAGACACACTATGACCAGCTAATGATAACTACCACGCTCACTTATCACTGCTGTAACTTAGACAGACATGCACACGCAGGCACACACACGAGAGAGAGAGAGAGACAAGTCTGCCAAGACAAATTCCACACTCAGCTTTCCAAAGTGCTGCCTCTGAATTATAACAGTGTGAGCATATTATATTGGCATCATTAATCTTTCTGTCAGTGTCTCAGCCAGTATCTCAGTCTGTAGTGCTCTCTCACTGTAGCAGTATTTTTGTTTGTGTCAGTCGAGTAAAAGACAAGAATTGACACCCAAAAAAGTGTTGACTAACGGAGTAATAGCATACCCATTAAATAATTGGGAACATACACTATAAACACAAAAGTAGTGGATTCGGCTGCGTCAGTCACACCCGTTGTTGACAGGTGTATAAAATCGAGCACACAGCCATGTAATCTCCATAGACAAGTATTGGCAGTAGAATCGCCTTACTGAAGAGCGCAGTGACGTTCAACGTGGCACCGTCCTAGCCACCATTCCAATAAGTCAGTTCATCATGTTTCTGCCCTGCTAGAGCTGCCCCGGTCAACTGTAAGTGCTGTTATTGTGAAGTGGAAACGTCTAGGAGAAACAACGGCTCAGCCACAGAGACCTATTGGTCACAGATATGTGAACATTTTCATATTTGATTGTAAAACCTTAGAGATAAATTATTGCAATTCAAGATAATCCATAGGATTTACTACAATCCTGCCAGAATGCATGCAGTGCACCCAGAAATGTCACATCTCTGTTGGAGATGCAAAAAAATATAAAAAGGAACTCTATTACATATACTGTGACAAACTGACACCATTTTCATATGGCACCATATGGTGTCTAGGAATTTGTATCCATCCATCTCCACGATTATGTCTGTTATGAAATTGTAACTAATGGTGACCAATATCAACGTTCTGTTATGAAATTGTAACTAATGGTGACCAATATCAACGTTCTGTTATGAAATTGTAACTAATGGTGACCAATATCAACGTTCTGTTATGAAATTGTAACTAATGGTGACCAATATCAACGTTCTGTTATGAAATTGTAACTAATGGTGACCAATATCAACGTTTTGTAACTTAGGTCTAATTGCTGCCAAATAATGTATAGCTATCAATTGGAAAGCATTGTACTCACCGTCAATAACAAACTGGAGGGCTGAACTGCATAGTTACGTTCCAATACATTCTGTGTTTTATAAAATTAAGCAAAACAAATTATGTTTGATATAATCTGGAAACCTTACATTGACCATCATGAGGAGTGTGACATTTTCCCAACAGATCAATAATCAGGTTTGAATTTGATTTGTACACTGTGTGTACAAAACATTAGGAACACCTGCTCTTTCCATGACATAGACTGACCAGGTGAAAGCTCTGATGACTTATTGATGTCACCTGTTAAATCCACTTCAATCAGTGTAGCTGAAGGGGAGGAGATTGGTTAAAGAAGTAGGATTGTGTATGCGTACCATTGAATGGAGTATGGAAGTAGGTGCCAGCCACAATAGTATTGTGTGTATCAAGAATGGTCCAGCACCCAAAGGACTTCCAGCCAACTTGAAACAATTGTGGGAAGCATTGGAGTCAACATGGACCAGCATCACTGTGCTTTCGAAACCTTGTAGAGTCCACGCCCCGGTGAATTGAAGCTGTTCTGAGGGAAAAGGGGGGTGCAACTCAATATTAGGAAGGTGGTCCTAATGTTTTGTACAGTCAGTGTACATGTGTATTGAGAAGAGAGGCAACAGTGTGTTTTTGTGTGTTCATGGACAAGTGGAGGCATGTTGTGGTGTGTGTCACGTGTGGTGGTTGTATTGTTTTTGTGTTAAGTAGTTTTTTTTATAAATAAAAGTAAGCAATACAAGATGTTGTATTCCTTTGTAGCTCCGTTGGTAGAGCATGGCAGTATAGTGGATTCGATTCCTGGGACCACCCTTGTGTAAAAAAAAAAAATGTATGACTAAATCGTTTTAGATAAAGCATCTTCTAACTGGCATATGTTGTATAATTTTAAAGCAATACAGAATAATTGAGCAAACAATTCTCTGAATACTTTGAATTTCGCCTCCATATAGAAAGCATCATTTGATAGACAGTAGAAACCATAACAAAGTGTCCGGTTCGGTAAAAAGCTGAGGGATGGGCCTGGAGACATATAACCACTCTCATATTCGTAGACAGAGCTATGGATGCAGGGACTGAGCATCCATGATATCAACATTTGTTTACATTTTATCTGTTCACAAACATTGGAATTATATTTTGGGTTCTGATGGGATAAGACAGTTGAACTAACCTCATGAGGCATTTATAAGGTAAGTTAAATTCTTCAAGAATCAATGAGTACATATTAACTGCTGATTGCCCCTTTAAGAATCAATGAGTACATATTAACTGCTGATTGCCCCTTTAAGAATCAATGAGTACATATTAACTGCTGATTGCCCCTTTAAGAATCAATGAGTACATATTAACTGCTGATTGCCCCTTTAAGAATCAATGAGTACATATTAACTGCTGATTGCCCCTTTAAGAATCAATGAGTACATATTAACTGCTGATTGCCCCTTTAAGAATCAATGAGTACATATTAATTGCCCCTTTAAGCGATAGTTCACCCAAATTACAAAATGACAATTCCATAGTTCATAGACTGCTTAAGGGCAAGGAAACCAAAATGTAATTTGTGTGAACTTTAACTTTAATTTTGTGGGTTTTAAAACTTCCCATTAGTGCGGCATGAAAGTGTCACTTTTGCACTTGTTTTTAAGAACACAGCTCAATATTGCCACACCTCCCTCAGCGCAAGCGAGCGGTAAATTGCCAAACCTGGCGTTAGGTCTGGAATATGCCAGAGATGGGATCAAGTCACTATTATTTGAGTCACAAGCAAGTCTCAATTCATAAGGGCCGATTCTCAAGTTGAGTCCCAAATAGAACGGGTCAAGACTCGAGTCAAGTCCAAGTTGTGCAAGTCAAAACTCAAGCACAGTAAAAGAAAAAAATGATACATGCAGTGCCTTGTTCAACTACAAATCTTTGTCTATTTATTGAGGCTACCGACAGACCTTTTCATTATTTTGTCTACAACAGATTTCGATATGTAATTGCAAAATAAGGACCTTGTAGCAGTCGTAAGGGCATGAAATCAGCAGACGGCAAGGCAGGTTGACAGGCTCAGAGTGTAGATTTATTTACAGGTCTTGGTGATCCAATGGTGAAAGCATCATATCATACAAAATATACAAGCAGATTTACCAAATAGGTCCTCTGTATCGGGCTTAACCTGTCCAATCTGAACGGACAAAGGTAGAGGGCAAGACAGTGCAGCCTCCCATTGAGAAACCAAATCGAATCTATCCAACAGGAGCTCAAACAGGTAGGCCTACACAATATACTGTAAGCACTTGGCCCCCAGGACCATACAATTACCCAATGATTTTTTTTTTACATGTATTTAACCCTTTAACTTTGTCTTAAAATGTCAAAAATGACCCGCCACTATGTTTAACAGCAGAGAAAACACTCAAAATTATGTTTTTTCAACTTGAAATTTGATGACTTTACCTAGAGTGACCCCAACATTAGAAAAATAGAAATATCGCCTTTGTTCATATTTCCATGAAAGCTTTACACCACCAGGTTACAAAGATTGTCTTCGGGTCATTTTTGACCCGGCAGTTATAAAATCATTTACACACCGCAAAAACAAAAAAGACACAAAAACCACAAAGACACACACACACACACACACACACACACACACACACACACACACACACACACACACACACACACACACACACACACACACACACACACACACACACAATGAGAAATGAAGATTATGTGTGCTACTGATTGAACTCAGACAAAACTGAAACTTTCTTGTGCATGTGCAGCATCTTTCCTCCACAACCCCAGACATGTGACTCAAGTTCACAGACAAAGTAAACACAGTTTCAGACAAAATAAACATGTCTTGAAAGCATTGTTTCCTAGTGGGAAATGCAGTCAGATGCTGTAAAGGTGCTGCAGAAGACAGTCCCCCCAGTTCTCTCTTTTGCTGAAGCCCTGAGGGCACGTTTCAGTGCCCAACAGGTCGTAGATCTGATTTTTTTCAGATGTCCAGGAGGAACAAGAGGAGGGAGGTATCTGAAAAAGAAGATGGGGAAGAATAAAACCCAGAGCATGATGCATCATCTTCAGATGAAGAAGAAATCCCCCGAGCTGAAAGAGAGACATTTTTGTCAAAGAACAGCAAAATAACATGGTGCTTGTTACTGTATGCCAGCAGCATACCACCCTGCATCCCACTGTTAGCTTGCCTCTGAAGCTAAGCAGGGTTAGTCCTGGTTGTTCCCTAGATGGGAGACCAGATGCTGCTGGAAGTGGTGTTGGAGGGCCAATAGGAGGTGCTATTTCCTCAGGTCTAAAGAAAAAAAGATATATATCCCAGGCGACTGACCTGTGTATGGTGCAGTCTTTCAGATGGGATGTTAATAAACAGGTGTCCTGACTCTCTGTGGTCACTAAAGAGCCCATGGCACTTATTGTAAGAGTAAGGGTGTTAACCCTGGTGTCCTGGCTAAATTCCCAAGCTGTCCCTCACGCCACCTAATCATCCCCATCTTCCAATTGGCTATTCCTCTCCCCTGTAACTATTTCCCAGGTCATTGCTGTAAATGAGAATGTGTTCTCAGTAAACTTACCTGGTGCAGGATGGCAGCACAAAATGTCATAAGGATGACCCCAGGGCCCACAAAACATGCAGTTGCCCAGGACATCGCCTCCACGTGTTCATCACACCACCCATTCAAAAAATCATCCTGGAGATGACAAGTTTGGAGGGTTTCTGTAAATATGGAGACAATTGGAAAAGGCTGGATGAGATGGACTTGCATGCTTGCATAGGGCTGCTAATCTTAGCAGGTGTGTATAGATCCCGAGGTGAGACTACATGAAGTCTCTGGGATGCAGAGAGTGGAAGGGTGATTTTCTGTGCCACGATGCCACTGAAAGTTTTTCACACTTTCTCAAGAATGCTACGATTTGATAACTGTGAGAGACAAACTGGCGGCCATAAAAGAGGTCTGGGAGAAGTGGGTGGAGCATCTGCCATACCTCTACAACCCTGGGCCTGAGGTAACAGTGGATGAGCAACTGGTTCAATCAGAGGTACATTTTATTTTCATATCTGTAATGTAAGTGATTTTCACTGTTAATTTTATTATGTATTTCTGTAATATCATTGATTTATGTGATTGTTTTCTGTGACACTGATACTAATTTCTGATGGTAATTTTTTATTTAACCTTTATTTAACCAGGTAGGCCAGTTGAGAACAAGTTCTCATTTACAACTGCGACCTGGCCAAGATAGAGCAAAGCAGTGCGACACAAACAACACAGAGTTACACATGGGATGAACAAATGTGCAGTCAATAACACAACAGAAAAAACGATATACAGAGTGTGCAAATGTAGTAAGATTAGGGAGGTAAGGCAATAAATAGGCCATAGTGGCGAAATAACTACAATTTAGCAACTAAACACTGGAGTGATAGATGTGCAGAAGATGAATGTGCAAGTAGAGATACTGGGGTGCAAAGGAGCAAAAAAATAAATAACAATATGAGGATGAGGTAGTTGGGTTGGCTAGACATGGGCTATGTACAGGTGTAATGATCGGTAAGCTGCTCTGACAGCTGATGCTTAAAGTTAGTGAAGGAGATATAAGTCTCCAGCTTCAGTGATTTTTGCAATTCGTTCCAGTTATTGGCAGCAGAGAACTGGAAGGAAAGGCGGCCAAAGCAGGAGTTGGCTTTGGGGGGTGACCAGTGAAATATACCTGCTGGAGCGCATGCTATGGGTGGGTGTTGCTATGGTGACAAGTGAGCTGAGATAAGGCGGGGCTTTACCTAGCAAAGAATTATAGATGACCTGAAGCCAGTGGGTTTGGCGACAAATATGAAGGGAGGGCCAGCCAACAAGAGCATACAGGTTGCAGTGATGGGTAGTATATGGGGCTTTGGTGACAAAACGGATGGCACTGTGATAGACTACATCCAATTTGCTGAGTAGAGTGTTGGAGGCTATTTTGTAAATTATATCACCGAAGTCAAGGATCGGTAGGATAGTGAGTAAAGGATGCTCTGTTTACGAAATAGGAAGCCAATTCTAGATTTAATTTTGGATTGGAGATGCTTAATATGAGTCTGGAAGGAGAGTTTACAGTCGAACCAGACATCTAGGTATTTGTAATTGTCCACATATTCAGTCAGAACCGTCCAGAGTAGTGATGCTAGAAGGGCGGGCGGGTGCGGGCAGCGATCGGTTGAAGAGCATGCATTTAGTTCTGCTTGCATTTAAAAGCAGTTGGAGGCCACGGAAGGAGTGTTGTATGGCATTGAAGCTCGTCTGAAGGTTTGTTAACACAGTGTCCAAAGAAGGGCCAGACGTATACAGAATGGTGTCGTTTGCGTAGAGGTGGATCAGAAAATCACCAGCAGCAAGAGCGACATCATTGATGTATACAGAGAAGAGAGTCGGCCCGAGAACTGAACCCTGAGGCACCCCCATAGAGACTGCCAGAGGTCCGGACAATAGGCCCTCCGATTTGACACACTGAACTCTATCTGAGAAGTAGTTGATGAACCAGGTGAGGCAGTCATTTGAAAAACCAAGGCTGTTGAGTCTGCCAATAAGAATGTGGTGATTGACAGAGTCAAAAGCCTTGGCCATGTCAATGAATACGGCTGCACAATATTGTCTCTTATCGGTGGTGGTTATGATATAATTTAGGACCTTGAGCATGGCTGAGGTGCACCCATGACCAGCTTGGAAACCAGATAGCATAGCGGAGAAGGTACGGTGGGATTCGAAATGGTCAGTTATCTGTTTGTTAACTTGGCTTTAGAATACTTTAGAAAGGCAGGGTAGGATAGATATAGGTCTGCAACAGTTTGGGTCTGGAGTATCACCCCCTTTGAAGAGGGGGATGACCGCGGCAGCTTTCCAATCTTTACGGATATAGACGATACGAAAGAGAGGTTGAACAGGCTAGCAATAGGGGTTGCAACAATTGCGGCGGATAATTTTAGAAAGAGAGGTTCCAGATTGTCTAGCCCAGCTGATTTGTAAGGGTCCCGTTTTTGCAGCTCTTTCAGAACATCAGCTGAATGGATTTGGGGGAAGCAGAAATGGGGAGGCTTGGTCAAGTTGCTGTGGGGGGTGCAGAGGTGTTGGCCGGGGTAGGGGTTGGAAAGCATGGCCAGCCGTAGAAAAATGCTTCTTGAAATTCTCGGTTATCGTAGATTTATCGGTGGTGACAGTGTTTCCTAGTCTCAGTGCAGTGAGCAGCTGGGAGGAGGTGCTCTTATTCTCCATGGAATTTACAGTGTCCCAGATCTTTTCGGAGTTTGTGCGACAAGATGCAAATTTCGGTTTGAAAAAGCTAGCCTTTGCTTTCCTAACTGCCTGTGTATATTGGTTCCTAACTTCCCTGAAAAGTTGCATATCGCGGGGGCTATTCGATGCTAATTCAGTACGCCACAAGATGTTTTTGTGCTGGTCAAGGGTAGTCAGGTCTGGAGTGAACCAAGGGCTATATCTTTTCTTAGTTCTACATTTTTTGATTGGGGCATGCTTATTTAAGATGGTGAGGAAAGCACTTTTAAAGAATAACCAGGCATCCTCTACTGACGGAATGAGGTCAATATCCTTCTAGGATACCCGGGCCAGGTCAATTAGAAAGACCTGCTCGCTGAAGTGTTTTAGGGAGCGTTTGAGAGTGATGAGGGGTGGTTGTTTGACCACGGACCCATTACGGACGCAGGCAATGAGGCAGTGATCGCTGAGATCCTGGTTGAAGACAGCAGAAGTGTATTTAGAGGGCAGGCTGGTCAGGATGATATCTATGAGGGTGCCCGTGTTTACGGATTTAGGGTTGTACCTGGTAGGTTCCATGATAATTTGTGTGTGATTGAGGGCATCTAGCTTAGATGGTAGGTCGGCCGGGGTGTTACGCATATCCCAGTTAGGTCACCTAACAGTGCAAACTCTGAAGATAAATGGAGGGCAATTATATCACGTATGGTGTCCAGGGCACAGCTGGGGACTGAGGGCAACAGTTAGAGACTTATTTCTGGAAAGGTGGATTTTTAAAAGTAGAAGCTCGAACTGTTTGGGCACAGACCTGGATAGTATGACAGAACTCAAGAATGTGGTCCTCCTGAGCACACTGCACAAAATGGCTGAGATCAGTGATCGTGAGGACAGGAAGCCAGTTATCATCCTGAACTACAACCACAACTAAAGGAGGACAACCTGGACAAGATGATTGGAACTTACAGCTGCAGGAGGATGAAAGCACGCTAGTCATGTTCCATAACATCCTTGATGTGTCCTCAATGCCTTCGTGATATGGAACAAGATCAACCCTACCTGGATACCTGAGAAGTGGAACAAGAGGAGGGTGTTCCTGGAGCAGCTGGGAAATGCACTTGTATGAATGACAGGTTGTTTCTTCGTGAAAAATAGATTTGGGGATTAAAATTCAATGAAGCTGCTTTATTTTAGGGGTTTAGTGAAGGCGGGTGATGTTTTACCCTTAAGACATGGGAAGCATAAAGAATGGGGGAACTACACAAGGGTTATTTTTTGGCCATTAACAATCTCCATATATACTTCCATTAATAGAGCAAAACAACCGACATGTATGTTTTGTTAGAGTCTCACCTTTCCACAGAGGGGTCGCATTAGTGTGAATCCCAAACTGTTCAGACGCTACAGACAGATGTTGGCAGATCGGATGATTTTAGAGTCCCAAGACACTTGTTGGGGTTGTAGAGCAAAATGGAGAACACCATTGTGTTTGTGAGAGTCTCATCTTTCCACATATAGGTCGTTAATAGTTCATAGGCAAACCTTTTGGATGCTACAGACGATTTTGTGAGAAGACCAATTTTTTGGGATGTTTCATGGTCTGACAAACATCTCTTGCGCTCTCTATCACCTTTCACCGCAGATGTGAAAGTGCGACATCGGCGGATGTGGTGGATTGAGACGCAACAAAAACATATCTCTAGATTAATTTCACTAATTCGCAATTTTGGATGAAAATTGCTACTCAGGCCCAGAAGATAGGATATGCACATACAGTGCCTTGCGAAAGTATTCGGCCCCCTTGAACTTTGCGACCTTTTGCCACATTTCAGGCTTCAAACATAAAGATATAAAACTGTATTTTTTTGTGAAGAATCAACAACAAGTGGGACACAATCATGAAGTGGAACAACATTTATTGGATATTTCAAACTTTTTTAACAAATCAAAAACTGAAAAATTGGGCGTGCAAAATTATTCAGCCCCCTTAAGAGGGGTATAACAGAACTGATATGGCAGGAGAAAACCCAAGGAAAATCCAACCAGGAAGTACAATGTTTTTCCATTGAAAGCCTATCCACCATACAAAGACTTAGGACCCAGTTCACGGTCTCTATGGCTTCCACTACATGTGGCCAGTCTTTAGGCATTGTTTCAGGCTTTTACTCTGAAAAATGAGGGAGATACAGAACTTTCAGTCAGTGGCCAGTGGAGATCTCCATTCATCAGCCATGCGCCTGATCGGGAACGCGCGTTTCTCCTTTCCTATTGTTGAAGCTTTTGTCCGGTTGAAATATTATTGATTATTTATGACAAAAACAACCGGAGGATTGATTTTAAACATTGTTTGGCATGTTTCTACTAACTTTTATTGCACCTTAAGCATTCGGATTACTGGACAAAACGCGCAAACAAAAAGGAGGTATTTGGTCATAAAGAGGGACATTGTCGAACAAAACAATGTAACATTTAAAACATGTATTGTCTAACATTGGAGACCTGGGAGTGCCACCAGATGAAGATCATCAAAGGTAAGTGATTAATTTTAATGCTATTTCTGACTTTTGTGACACTCTCCTTGGCTGAAAAATGGATGTATGGGTTCCTGTGGCTAGGTGCAGACCTAACATAATCGCAAAGTGTGCTTTCGCCGTAAAGCCTTTATGAAATCTGACACAGCGGAGAAGTTTATCTTTATTCGTATGTTTAACACTTGTATCGTTTATCAATGTTTATGATGAGTATTTCTGCACTTTCACCGGATGTTTGTTTGAGCCAATGCATTTCTGACCATAACGTAACAATGTAACCTGAGATTTTTTGATATAAATATGAACTTTATCGAACAAAACATACATGTATTGTGTAACATGAAGTTCTGCCATCTGCCATCTGATGAAGATCATCAAAGGTTAGTGATGAATTTTATCTCTATTTCTGCTTTTTGTGACTCCTCTCTTTGGCTGGAAAAATGGCTGTATGGTTTTCTGTGACTAGGTGCTGACCTAACATAATCGCATGGTGTGCTTTCGCAGTAAAGCCTTTTTGAAATCGGACACTGTGGTTGGAGATACAAGAAGTTTATCTTTAAAATGGTGGATAATACTTGTATGTTTGAGGAATTTTAATTATGGGATTTCTGTTGTTTTGAATTTGGCGCCCTGCAATTTCACTGGCTGTTGTCGAGGTGGGACGCTAGCGTTAAACTGACAGATTTTTATGGTGATTTTATTATTATGCTAATTTGATTTCCTTGGGGGCACGGAAATCGTCTTTTATTGTTTCGACAAGCATCGAAGAACTTGCAACCTCTTTTAACCTTTTGACCCTTCATTCAGATGTGTAATTGTTGGCCATCCGGGTAAATTTGAGGCTTTTTGAAACTGACAACTAGCCATCCTCAACAAGGTTGGAAAGTGACAGTGAAGATGAGGCCTCAGAGTCTGATGTTCAAGAGTGTGACATTGAGGAGGTCCAGGGAGAAGACATGGAAGCCTGAGAGGAAGACAGCCAAAGCTTTAGTTTCTAGACTATCATTTTACAGATGTATGTTGAAAACGTTTTTGGGAGATGCGATGGATCATTGGGGATCATTCAATATTCCTTTTCTTTTATTTGTTTAGTGAAATCATCCCATGTGAAGAGTCAACTCATTTAATCAAATTTTAATTTGTAACTACCGTAATTGCTGGACTATAAGCCGCTACTTTTTTCCCACGCTTTGAACCTCGCGGTTTATACAATGACGCGGCTAATTTATGGATTTTTCCCGCTTTCACAAGATTCATGCCACCAAAAAAATGAGCACCGTCACAAAATGTGACGTAAAATCGAGCGCGCTCAAACTTCCCATCATTCTGATTACGGTAGTAATTTTGTCACCCTCATCATGGCAAAGACACAGAGAAATGCATATGATGCAGCTTTCAAGTTGAAGGCGATCGATCTGGCTGTTGGAAAAGGAAAGAGAGCTGCTGCACGGGAGCTTGAGTCGATGATAAGACTTACAAAAAACATTTGACCTCTGTCATTGCCAACAAAGGGTATATAACAAAGTATTGAGATAAACTTCTGTTATTGACCAAATACTTATTTTCCACCATAATTCGAAAATAAATTCATAAAAAATCCTACAATGTGATTTTCTGGATTTTTTTTTCTAATTTTGTCTGTCATAGTTGAAGTGTACCTATGATGAAAATTACAGGCCTCTCTCATCTTTTTAAGTGGGAGAACTTGCACAATTGGTGGCTGACTAAATACTTTTTGGCCCCACTGTATATCCAATTCAAAAAACATCTACATTTAAATAGTATTAATATTCATTTGCATATATTTCCGTTAATTCCCATATATTCCCGTTAATTCCCACGGAAAGTTTCCACCTCTGAATATTCCCCAAAATGTACAGCACAGCTACATCTACATCTCATCCCCTCTTACAGACAGAAACTAAAAAACACGAATTATGTCAAACATACGGTGTGGAAATGGACTGGTGAGACCATTGGAGTTAAAGGACTGCCTAGACACCACAGATTGGAACATATTCAATGACAACATACACAAATACACAGACCGGGTTACGTCCTACATCAGTGTATGTGAGGAGAACTGCATACCATCGGATATTCGGATATTCTATCACACAGCAATGACAAGCCATGGTTCACTGGTGAGCAAGACTAAGATCCTCTATAGAGAGGCCAAGAAAAAGCTACACTCAGGAATTAAGGTACAGAAAACATTAGTACAAAGACAGGCCAGAGCAACAGCTCTCCAGCAACAACTTCTCATCTGTCTGGAAAAGACTGAAACAAATTACCACCGTCAAACCTAAAGCTCCCCCAACAGCAGACAACCCCACACTGCCGAATAAACTAAACCAGTTCTACTGCAGATTTGGCTCACAAACGACCCTCAATCACCAGGGCAATAACCCCCTCCACCTTCCCCTCCTTGCCACTCCTCCACTCTTCTGCCATTCCAGGGACCCCCCTGGCCCCCTCCTTCCCCACAGCCTGTCCCATGCTGCGCTCCCCCTTCCCTCACCCCTGGTAATCACAGAGCAGGTCAACAGACACTTTAAGAAACAGGTCTGTGGACTACGTTGTCAACACTACATCCTCAAACACCTCGATAACTCGAAGCCATATGGAAGGATATTGTTTGTAGACAGGAGCACCGCAAGGATGCGTGCTCTCACCTCTACTCACTCTACACCAATGACTGCACCTCCAACAATGCATCTGTCAAACTACTAAAGTTTCAAATGACACAACTCTGGTCGGCATCATCATCGACGACGATGAGTCTACGTACAGTGGAGAAGATGACCGGCTAGTGGCCTTGTGCAGTCGCAAAAACCTGAAACCCAACACATACAAAGCTGTGGAAATGGTAGTTGACTTCAGAGAACGCCCCTCCCACCATCTCTCCCCCTCAAGCTTGATAGCTAAGCTGTTAGCATGGCTGAAATGTAAATGACTAGGTACCATCATCTCCCTCAAGTGGGGCGACAACATCACAGTGGTCACCAAGAAGGCACACCAGCGGATGTACTACTCACGGCAGCTGAAAAAACACAATCTCCCAGTCAATTACAATCTGGTTTTATGCATGAATTGTTGAGTCCATCCTCACCTCCTCCATCACCGTCTGGTTGGGTCTGTGTCTGCCCGCTGCAAGAGCTTACTGCAACGCATTGCCCAGTCTGCAGAGAAGGTCATGGGCTGCCACATCCATCGAGGTCCTGCACGACTCCAGGGCAAGGAAGCATGCAGCAAAGAACATCACCGACCCCTCCCACCACAGTTACCCCCTCTTTCAAAAACTCCCCTCTGGCAGGCGGTTCAGTTCACTCATGAACAAACCCTCCCTCCACCAGAATTTAGAGACTAAAGGACTATGCACTCTATGCTGCACAAGCCATCTCTGAACTGTAAACCAAATAACTGCACTATACTGCATTGCACTCTGTCAATATCTCTGCATTTAGATATATTCATACTGATACTGTACATTTGTACATCCAGCATATATAAACCATATACCCACTGTACATTTGTATACAGTACATTCGGAAAGTATTCAGACCCCTTCCCTTTTTCCACATTTTGTTACGTTACAGCCTTATTCTACAATGGATTCAACTAATAATCTACACACACTACCCCATAATGGCAAAGCGAAAACAGTTTAGAAATGTTTGTAAAATGTATTAAAAATAATAAACAGAAATACCTTATTTACATAATTATTCAGACCCTTTGCAATTGTAACGGTGTAATTAAGTTGTTAAATGGGTATTATGCCACCTCCTGGTGGATTAGTGTGTTTACATTGTCTAATACATTCAGTGATAAAGGCATGGGATTCTGGGTAATCCACAGCAGATCTATGGAGAATTGCTGTAGGTGAGTTGGAATAAATGGGAGAAACTCCCCAAATACAGGTATGCCAAGCTTGTAGTGTCATACCCAAGAAGACTTGAGGCTGTAATCTCTTTCAAAGGTGCTTCAACAAAGTACTGAGTAAAGATCCTGAATACTTATGTAAATGTGATAATCTGTTTTTTTATACATTTGTATAGGCCAGTGACACAAAATCTCAGGCAGTAACAGCAAAATGTGCAAAGAATCAAGGGGTGTGAATACTTTCTGAAGGCAGTGTATATTGATTTTGATTATATTGACTCTAAATAACATAGAAATAGGGAGAGTTCTTCATCTTTGAACATCGGGTTCAATTTTATCTAGTAAAGGAGAGTCCTTTTATAGGCCTCCTGCAATTGCATGGTATCAATGCACCCAAGTATTTCATATCAAATCGAATCAAATTATATTAGTTACATGCGCTGAATACAACAGGTGTCAACCTTACAGTGAAATGCTTAATTACGAGCACCTAACAGACAGTTCAGTTTAAAAAAAATACGGATAAGAATAAGAGATGAAAGTAACAAGAAATTAAAGAGGAGCAGTAAAAAATTAACAATATATACAGGGGGGTGCCAGTATCGGAGGCCGAGCAGTTGCCATACCAGGCAGTGATGCAACCAACCAGGATGTTCTCGATTGTGCAGTTGTAGAACTGTAGAACCCATGCCAAATCTTTTCAGTGTCCAGAGGGGGAATAGGTTTTGTCGTGCCTGCTTCACGACTGTCATGGTGTGCTTGGACCATGTTAGTTTGTTGGTGATGTGGACACCAAGGAACTTGAAGCTCTCAACCTGCTCCACTGCAGCCCCATCAATGAAAATGGGGGCATGCTCGGTCCTCTTTTTCCTGTAGTCAATCATCTCTTTTGTCTTGATCACATTGAGGGAGAGGTTGTTGCCCTGGCATCACATGGCCAGGTCTCTGACCTCCTCACTATAGGCTGTCTCGTTGTCAGTGATCATGCCTATCACTATTGTGTCATCGGCAAATTTAATGATGTTGTTGGAGTTGTGCCTGGCCGTGCAATCATGAGTGAACAGGGAGTACAGGAGGGGGCTGAGCACGCACCCCTGAGGAGCCCCTGTGTTGAGGATCAGCGTGGCTGATGTGTTCTTACCTGCCCTTACCACCTGGGGGCGGCTGTCAGGAAGTCCAGGATCCAGTTGGAGAGTGTTGGTGTTTAGTCCCAGGGTCCTTAGCTTATTGGTGAGCTTTGAGGTCACTATGGCGTTGAACACTGAGCTGTAGTTAATGAATAGCATTCTCACATAGGTGTTCCGTCTGTCCAGGTGGGAAAGGGCAGTGTGGAGTGACCAGCTATTCAAAGCACTTCATGGCTACAGACGTGAGTGCTACGGGTCGGTAGTCATTTAGGCAGGTTACCTTAGTGTTCTTGGACACAGGCACTATGGTGGTCTGCTTAAAACATGCTGGTATTGCAGACTCGGACCGGGAGAGGTTGAAAATGTCAATGAAGACACTTGCTAGTTGGTCAGCGCATGCTCGCAGTACGCGTCCTGGTAATCCGTCTGGCCCTGCGGCCTTGTGAATGTTGACCTGTCTAAAGGTCTTACTTACATCGGCTGCGGAGAGCGTTATCACACAGTCGTCCGGAACAGCTGATGCTCTCATGCATGCCTCAGTGTTGCTTGCCTCAAAGCGAGCTTAGAAGTTATTTAGCTTGTCTGGTAGGCTCATGTCACTGGGCAGCTCTCGGCTGTGCTTCCCTTTGTAATCTGTATTGGTTTGAAGGCCCTGCCACATCCGACGAGCGTCAGAACCGGTGTAGTACGGTTCGATCTTAGTCCTGTATTGATGCTTTGCCTGTCTGATGGTTCATTGGAGGGCATAGTGGGATTTCTTATAAGCTTCTGGGTTAGAGTCCCACTCCTTGAAATCGGCAGCTCTAGCCTTTAGCTCAGTGCGGATGCTGCCTGTAATCCATGGTTTCTGTTTGGGTTATGTATGTACGGTCACTGTGGGAATGACGTCATTGATGCACTTATTGATGAAGCAAATGACTGATGTGGTGTACTCCTCAATGCCATTGGAGGAATCAAGGAACAAATTCCAGTCTGTGCTAAAAACAGTCCTGTCATCTGCTTCATCTGACCACTTTTTATTGATCTGGTGCTTCCTGCATTAATTTTTGCGTGTAAGCAGGAATCAGGAGGATAGAATTGTGGTCAGATTTGCCAAATGTAGGGCGAGGAGAACTTTATACGCTTCTCTGTGTGTGGAGTATAGGTGGTGAAGAGTTATTTTCCCATGCACGTTTAACATGTTGATAGAAATTAGGTAAAACTGATTTAACCTGCTACGGCTAGACGTTCCGCTAGCGCGAAATTCAAATTCAATTATTAGAAATATTGAATTTTTATAAAATCACAAGTGCAATACACCAAAATAAAGCTTAACTTCTTGTTAATCCAGCCACCATGTCAGATTTCAAAAAAGCTTTACGGCGAAAGAAAACCATGCGATTATCTGGAGGACAGCACCCCATCATACAAACACAAATCATATTTCAACCAAGCAAGTGCGACACAAAAGTCTGAAATAACGATATCATTCATGCCTTACCTTTGAAGATCTTCTTCTGTTGGCACTCCAAAATGTCCCAGAAACATCACAAATGGTCCTTTTGTTCAATTAATTCCTTGTTTATATCCCCAAAATATCCATTTATTTGGCGTGTTTCAGAAATACACCGGTTCCAACTCACCTAACATAAAATTAGCTAATAAGTTGCCTGTAAACCTGGTCCAAACATTTCAAACATCTTTCCTAATCCAACTTTAGGTATCCTAAAATGTAAATAATCAATTCAATTTAAGATGGAATATACTGTGTTCAATAGCGCGCACCAAACAAAAGAGTCCACTTGGCTTGACACTTAGAAAGTACCGTTGTACTTCTTAATTTCTCAAAGGAAAAACATGACTGTTGACATCTAGTGGAAGCCATAGGAACTGCAATCAGGTGCCTCATAAATCTAGTCTCCCATAGAAAACAAATAGAAAACACAGTGTCCCCCCAAAAAAAAATCCTGGATGGTTTGTCCTCGGGGTTTCGCCTGCCAAATAAGTTTTGTTATATTCACAGACATTATTTTAACAGTTTTAGAAACTTTAGAGTGTTTGCTATCCAAATCTACCAATTATATGCATATCCTAGCTTCAGCGCCTGAGTAGCAGGCAGGTTACTTTGGGCACGCTTTTCATCCAGACGTGAAAATACTGCCCCCCATCCCAAAGAGGTGATTTAAGTTTCCCTGCATTGAAGTCCCCGGCTACTAGGAGCTTCGCCTCTGGGTGAGCGTTTTCTTGTTTGCTTCTGGTGGAATACAGCTCATTCAATGCTATCTTGGTGCCAGTCTCTGCCTGTGGTGGTATGTAAACAGCTATAAAGAATATAAATGAGACCTCTTTTGGTAGGTTATGTGGTCTGCAGCTTATCATGACAAACTCTACCTCAGGCGAGCAATGGCTCGAGACTTTCTTAGATATCGTGTACTGGCTGTTGTTTACAAAAATACATAGACAGCCGCCCCTTGCCTTACCAAACGCTATCCTGCCAGTACATTGTATGACCAGCCAGCTGTATGTTGATATTGTTGTCATTCAGCCACGACTCTGTGAAGCATAAGATGTTACAGTTTTTAATGTCCTTTTGGTAGTTTAATCTTCCCAATATCTCATCCATTTTATTGTCCAAAGATTGCTTATTTGCGAGCAGAATTGAGGGGAGTGGGGGTTTATTCAATCGCCGCCTATTCCACAGAAGGCAGCCCGCCCTCCGACCTCTCTTTCTCCACCTCCTCATCACGCAGTTCAATGGGGTCAGGGCCTGTTCCCAATGGAGCCATATATCCTCCACCTCGGGCTCGTCAGAGTTGTGAAAGAAGAAAAAGGATTCTGCTAGTCTGTGGTGAGTATTTGCAGTCCTGATGTCTTGAAGTTCTTTTCGGACATAAGAGACGGTAGTGAAAACATTATGTACAAAAATAGTAAAAAAATAAAATAAAATACAAAGAACGCAGATAAACTATGTATGTAGTATGTAGTATATGTCCCTGTCTTGTCCCTCTTGATAATAACTTCAATGGATCATAGATTTGTCCATTTGTTCTTATAGCTGCTTTGGGGAATTTATACAATTGCTCAATCCAGGAAATAAATACCAGACAAAAACCAAATGGTTTTAAGACATTCATCAAATATTCCACCCTATCGAACAATTTTTCAGCATCCAATGATACTGGCACTTTTGGAATGTTCAATTTTCTAGTATGATGGATGATATTGAAAAATTGGCAGAGATTGTATGAAGACATCCTATTCCGTACGAACCCCGTATGATCTAAGTGAATAAACCTTTGCATTACTATTTCTATGCAAAAAGCAAATACCGTAGCAATGATTTTATTATTCACATTCAAAAGTGATATTATTCGCATGACAATGGATCCTTGTCTTTCTTTTTAAGTAGGGTGATTGTGTCCAAACATAGTTATTTGGGAAGTGCATCTTTCTCTAGAGCTGTTCTGAACATACGTAACATATTGTATGTAGACTTTAGTCATTTGGGAAGAAAGTGTCTATAAAATTGTGTTGAGATATGAGGTAAACTCCTTATGTCCAAGTAGCATTGTGTTGGATCGACATTTTCTTTGTTATTAGCATAGGATGTTTAAGCTTAAATGTGAAGGACAATGGGCAATGTTCCATAATTATTCTAGGAAGGTATTTACATTCAGAAGCACAGTCAATTAAAGAAAAGTTTACAATAAATCAGTAAATGATCAGTCATCTCCACCGTTCACATAGACTCTTTGATATTGTGGTGTGATACCTTACACGTGTTAGGAAAAGGATATAATTTAGTTGATGACTTGTCTAAAGTTGCATCCTGCACACAGTTAAGCTCATTCAACTGTGGGAGCCTGTGTGATGTTCTCTTGGCCCAATAGTAGTGGTATTAACTTTTCCAGGAATTCTTCCATTTCGGTTGTTCCACAGCTTTTGGGGAAATTTATGAAAAAATATTTGAAAGGCGATTGAAGTCCTCCATCCCGTTAAATCTTTCACTAAGCCCCGTAATGTCTTTTTGTTCATCCACGGTTTTCTGCCAGTTCAGTCAAATCAGTTTATATTTTTTTTGACATGATATTTTCTTCATCTGCTTAGACAGTTTCTCATTGCCAGTGCGAATTTCTGTTTGTAGTGTCTCTAAACTCACTTTTGTCTCTATTTCTAGATCTAGTATTTTCCATAACACTCATTTGCTTCATATCATTTCCATCATTTTTTTTTAGTGAAGAAAGGTTATGCCAAACTGATCCCCTTCACCTGACTACCTCACGCTCGCCATACCGGTCAAATAAACTACCTCACGCTCGCCATACCGGTCAAATAAACTACCTCACGCTCGCCATACCGGTCAAATAAACTACCTCACGCTCGCCATACCGGTCAAATAAACTACCTCACGCTCGCCATACCGGTCAAATAAACTACCTCACGCTCGCCATACCGGTCAAATAAACTACCTCACGCTCGCCATACCGGTCAAATAA
Source organism: Oncorhynchus nerka (assembly GCF_034236695.1). Lineage (NCBI taxonomy): Eukaryota > Metazoa > Chordata > Actinopteri > Salmoniformes > Salmonidae > Oncorhynchus > Oncorhynchus nerka. The sequence goes on along the minus strand of NC_088412.1, from coordinate 52,253,101 downwards.
ACTACCTCACGCTCGCCATACCGGTCAAATAAACTACCTCACGCTCGCCATACCGGTCAAATAAACTACCTCACGCTCGCCATACCGGTCAAATAAACTACCTCACGCTCGCCATACCGCCTATACCGGTCAAATAAACTACCTCACGCTCGCCATACCGGTCAAATAAACTACCTCACGCTCGCCATACCGGTCAAATAAACTACCTCACGCTCGCCATACCGGTCAAATAAACTACCTCACGCTCGCCATACCGGTCAAATAAACTACCTCACGCTCGCCATACCGGTCAAATAAACTACCTCACGCTCGCCATACCGGTCAAATAAACTACCTCACGCTCGCCATACCGGTCAAATAAACTACCTCACGCTCGCCATACCGGTCAAATAAACTACCTCACGCTCGCCATACCGGTCAAATAAACTACCTCACGCTCGCCATACCGGTCAAATAAACTACCTCACGCTCGCCATACCGGTCAAATAAACTACCTCACGCTCGCCATACCGGTCAAATAAACTACCTCACGCTCGCCATTAGACTAATATCTGTACTCTGAGAAGTCAGGTACACACACGTAATAATTCGATCCTCTTCCTAATCCCATTTTTATAAAATGGCCAGAAAGCGTGGTTTGTGTGCAAGAGTATCTGATTCCTTCATTAGTCAATAATGAGGGATATAAAAAGGTACCAGACAGGGCTGTGTTGCCCAATTCCATGCTGGGCAGTCAGCCTGTCTACAGGGCTGCCAGTGTTAGAGCTGTCAACCAGTTATCGCTCCAAAATGGACAGATCATTGATCTGTGTGCTACTACTAGCCACTGCTGTCCTGCTCTGCAATACTGCCCCAGTGATGAGTAAGTGTGTCTGTTTTTGTTGGTGGGGGGCACAGTGCCATTCTGTGTGGGCTTGTCATGGTATGTTGTCAGGGCATATTAAACCAGAGGTGTGTACAGACAGATGTAAAGGTTGCACTTCACTGATCCTATACAGGTGGTGGACACTGTACTTGTACTGTGTATCCTCCAGAACACAGGTCTAACATGTGTGTATAAAGAGCATGCAGGCCAAGGAGGCTATGGCTATTAGAGCAAAAGGGTGTATGACACTAAATGAACTAGAGTTTTGTGTCCTATTTGAGATTGGTATGAGGGAAGTGGCATATATAGTGATATACAGCAGATACTTTTGCTGACATTTTATATTTACGTCACTTAGCAGAAACTATCCAGAGCAACTAGGGTTACTTGACAGATATTTCAGCTCGGGATTCGAAACAGCGACCTTCAAATCAAATCAAATCAAATGTTATTTGTCACATACACATGGTTAGCAGATGTTAATGCGAGTGTAGCGAAATGCTTGTGCTTCTAGTTCCGACAATGCAGTGATAACCAACAAGTAATCTAACTAACAATTCCAAAACTACTGTCTTATACACAGTGTAAGGGGATAAGGAATATGTACATAAGGATATATGAATGAGTGATGGTACAGAGCAGCATACAGTAGATGGTATCGAGTACAGTATATACATATGAGATGAGTATGTAGACAAAGTAAACAAAGTGGCATAGTTAAAGTGGCTAGTGACATAAGGATGCAGTCGATGATCTAGAGTACAGTATATACGTATGCATATGAGATGAATAATGTAGGGTAAGTAACATTATATAAGGTAGCATTGTTTAAAGTGGCTAGTGATATATTTACATCATTTCCCATCAATTCCCATTATTAAAGTGGCTGGAGTTGGGTCAGTGTCAATGACAGTGTGTTGGCAGCAGCCACTTGACCTTTTGGTTATTGGTCCAACCACTAGGCTATCTGCCGCCTGGTGGCTGACTAACTTATGGTAATACACTGATTGGACCTCATCATACTGGAACGGCATATGAGTTTTCTGAGCAAAGCTCTGTACATACAGTAGAATAGGCCAACAACTTCTGTGGCCTTAATTAGGATAGTTAACCTGTAATAACTTTTGCAATGCATATCATAGATGGCTTTCATATATTGTATGTTGTTATGTAAACTGATTAGGTTTATTAGCCATTTAAACGTACAGTACTAGATAAGGGAAAACATACTTATAATATTAAACATTTGCACAGTTTTTTTGTGTTTGAAGTTGAGATATCAGAAGCTATCGTCATCTTAGTATGTGTGTGCATGTATTACGGTCAGGAGTTGACCATCAGTGTGGGACGGAATGCTACACGTCCAGGAGTTGACCATCAGTGTGGGACGGACTGCTACACGTCCAGGAGTTGACCATCAGTGTGGGACGGACTGCTACACGTCCAGGAGTTGACCATCAGTGTGGGACGGACTGCTACACGTCCAGGAGTTGACCATCAGTGTGGGACGGAATGCTACACGTCCAGGAGTTGACCATCAGTGTGGGACGGAATGCTACACGTCCAGGAGTTGACCATCAGTGTGGGACGGAATGCTACACGTCCAGGAGTTGACCATCAGTGTGGGATGGAATGCTACACGTCCAGGAGTTGACCATCAGTGTAACATCACCACCTGTTCATGCTGGTGAACATCTGCACTTTGACCTTTTTGTCCTAACTACACTAGAAATTACACTCAAATCAGGGGGGGGGGGGGGGATAGTCTTTCCACTCCATTTTACTTGGGAGCACAGGAACAGACACATTTCCCGTTATTCCTTGCCTAGGCTTACCTACAATTTTCTATCCTCGAAATACAAAGCTCAGACATTACAAAACGGCACAGTTGTGAGTGAATGCATACAGTAGGTTACTTTCGTTCTCTAGGACCATGGTTGGTGTGTTGCCATGTCTGTATTTCTGACCTTGATGGCTGCGTTGTGTCTGGCATAGCAACATAGATGTGCCAATACTTGGCACCAACTGATGGTGAAAAGTGTTACTATTTGTCTATATTGGTGGTCAGTTTGTAGTGTTTGATCTTTGTATACCAGGCCCTGTGTTATGTGTATGGTTGGTTATGACTGTGTTATTGTGTGTGACTGTTCATGGATTGGTATTTGAGTTATATCAATGGCTGTGGATTGTGGTCCAGAACAGGCCCGTTGATGGTGAAGGGTGTACCAGCAGGCTCCATGGCACGAAGTGTCTCCCGACGAGACACCAATGGAATGATCTGGGCACAGGTTGCTAGTAGGTACGGATGCAGATGCACTACTGTTTGGTGTGTACATGTGAAATGTTGTTCATTACTAATATAACATTTACATTCTACTATGTGGACATTTTTAAACCAATTGCATTATTTAAATGGGATTCTACTAATCTAGAAAAAGTTTTCAAACTGTGACAGCACTCTCTCTCCTTCAGAATGACAGATGTGACAAGTACATCATTTGATCTCAGAGCAGGACTTCCAGACAGGGGTGTACCGTGTTGAGTTTGACTCTGAAGCCTATTGGAAGTCTCAGGGAACCACGCATTTTCACAACACTGCCGAATTGAGTACAATCTCTAACCCGCTCAGAGACCTAGTACACAAATGTAGGTTATGTAGCATGATGTAATGCTCTAACTATAACCAGTTTTGTTTTACTATGGTGTCCCCTTTCCTTATAATCACAGGTTGTACAACTGAATGGTTGTGTGAACATTTTGTGCAGAGAAATTCTGTCAAATCTTGTACATCAGTACCACTGGAGTGTAATAAGCAAGAGTGGACATTTGTAATAGAGGAATGTGGCTAGAGACTAGATTACCTTTAGTACTACACTAGTCTTGTCCCCAGACCAGAAAATATCAACAGAAAGGACTCACCATGGAGTAGACAAACCATGTAAACATTTGGAACTAAAAAAAGAGAGAATGATTAGTTGGGTAGAGGGAAAATAAAATGTGACAGTTTAAATCGCATGAAAAGTGACTGAATTGCTTATGACCCCGCACACTGGCTTTGATTCAATAGCTGTTTCTTTGCTACTCTACAAATTTGTTCGTCCTCGGTGAAGAGGTCACAGACCTAGTTGGCCAAAGGTTATCTGCCTTCCTGAATGTTGGTCTGTGGGAGTGAGGTGAAAAAGCAGTACAAACTGATGTGCCGTGTACAGGTGGTGTTCGCGGTCCACGCGGAGGGACATTGTCACAACACCCTGGTCCTGTTGCGGAGTCCCTTCTCCTACCACGGCTGTCGTGATAAACGCACACACACACCTGACCAGGCTTAACAAATAAAGAGCAGGTAAACAACTGAGTGAGCCTTCCTTTGCTTAACGAACACTGCCACACACATTACTACGTAAAGCGGGACGATTGTCTGCACTGGCCAGTTAAGGGATGAGCGTCTCGGAGTAACACAAACTCCTGGGAAGAGAACGCACATGAATGATTTCGCTCAGCTCCCTTCTATAGGCTACTGTGTAGGTTTACTAGTGATAAAAGTGGTTCATTGTAGGGAAGGTGAATCCATGGGTAGCATATACCTGAAGCCTACAGGTACTGTATAATGTAACATGTTATACGCATGTATTAGCCTGTAAGATGTCTGTGTAGGACTATGTATTACTTTTTCAGTGTCCTACTGACAAAAGAAAAGTTGCTATAAAAAGCAGTGGCGAGAGATGCAGAAAAAAGACGTGAGGTTTCAGAGGTGTTTCCCAGAACATGGCAATGAATGTGTTTTATTCATATTTTGTTAACAAAAAAAAAAAACATGACAAAGTCCAACAGTTCAACTCGTCTTTTACTGGCTGTTATACCAAAGATCCTACTGTATACCTCACCTACTGTATACTGCTTTTACTGGCTGTTATACCAAAGATTGTGGAAGATTGACAAGATGGCTAACCGTTCGGTTTCACCATGTAGAAAGTTGTCTGCGTTGTCAGAGGGGGGGGCAGGAACTCTAGCAAAATGAAATTGCTAAACTAGACACAAGAGGCGCATTAGTAGGCGCTACATCGAATTAAGCTAGTTTTTTGGGGCCAAATCGACAGCGTCTACAGTTAATATTTCTATAAATGCATCTTCTGAACAATTTAGTACAAAAAAAAGTCAAATGAATATGCCTGACATTGAACGAGCAAATATATTATTTGTATACCAGATTTGACACTTCATTCCCATAGATTCAAAAGTCACTACTTCCTCTCTGTCATCCTCCACTTCCTGATGGATGGTAGTAATGCAAGAGTCTGCACTCAGGCTCCAGCTATGACTCTGTTCAGACAGAGCAGAGAATAGTGAGAACCGGAGAGCTGAGGATCCAAGAGGATTGTACATGTCATGGTCCAAGCAGCCAGAGTAGAACAGGCCTCTGATTGGACAGCAGGAAAAATTGAATACAGCCAATCATTGATACAATAGACAGACACTTGAGTAGGAATCCTTCTGGAAACCTACACAGCCTGTTGTCATGGAAACTTTGTGCCAGAGCTCCATTCTAGTTGGAAAATAAAAAAGCAAATACACTAACTTCAGTTTAAAAACAATCCAAACCTTTACTGTATCTTTCAACCAAGAATCCAAAGTGAAAACAGTTTAGAAAAAATAAAAATAACTCAAGGCACAAATATGAATATTGCAAAAATGTCATACTATACATTACAAATTATGTAATGGTGAATATACTCATTAGAAAAATTGTATATCTATTTTTGGATATTCGTACAACCAACAGAGGCAGTAGGAGGGGAGAGTAGGGGGGGTCCCTTGCCCCCTCCCAATTGGGCTGGGGGTGTAAACCAAACCACTAGCGACCGGGTGTAGCCAGCACACTGCCCAGCCGCCCCCTAAACTACCCTTCCTTCCATACCTCGCCCCCTACTCCTCTCAGAGGCAATAACAATATGTACAACTCTGAGTTATGTCCCAAATCGCACCCTATTCTCTATATAGTGTACTACTTCTGACCAGAGCCAGTAGTGCATTATATAGGGAATAGGGTTCCATTTGGGACACAGGGAATAATGACCCTAGATAATCTTCAGTGATGGGTGCTTTCTCTAATTCATCTCTTTAATACTCGTCACACTGTTCCCTGAACAGATTGAAAGACAGACTATGACAGGGAGAGAGAACATAAAGAAGCGGAATCCCTTCCAGCGAGTGAGATGCCGGGATCCAGAAAAAGAAGCTACTGACTCAAGAGTGCATCTCTCTGCTACAGTAAATCATAGTGCCCTCAAGTGGGGGGACAGCTTGGCTGCCCATAACTTCTACAGTGTATATAAAAACAATGACAGCGGTTATCCTCTTATGCAAACATCTGTTACCGGGCAAAAGGCATAGCAAAAGAGAAACCCCCCAACCCAGTCCCTAACACTGACCTATACCCAGAGACATATAGGTAACTACCAAAATAAAATAAACACTTGACTAAATGAGGGCTACAAAGTATAGAAAGCAGATGCTTCCATGCAGGTGTGGTTCCTGAGTTAATGAAGCAATTAACATCCCATCAATGTTAGGGTCATGTATAAAAATGCCCAGCTGCCCATTATCAGACACTTGTAGAATCTATGCCAAGGCGCATTGAAGCTGTTCTGGCGGCCCAATGCCCTATTAAGACACTATGTTGGTGTTTCCTTTATTTTGGTCGTTACCTGTATGTTCTGTATATGGCTCTTTTAACACTTACACCCAGATGCCTACTATCAACACTAGTCTATCTGGATGCTGAGACACCATAGTGGAGCTCATGGGAGGAGAATTCATTTAAAAAAAGGGAAGGAAGGAAAGACGAGCAGAGATAAGAAGTGTAGAAGAAGAGGCAGGTGGAAGAATTAGGAGGTATCAGAAGTGGAACTTTGGCACAGTTGACCACCTCCAACAGAATGTCTTATCACTACCGTGTTTACTTTGATTCCGTCTCACCCGATTGGTCAGAAATACACCATTGAGGTCTTATGTAACCGTAGCAAATGTCTGTTAACCAAAACAGACTTGAGCCTGGCACTTTGTTAGCCACTTTAGCTTTGGAGCGAAAATGACTGTAAACATCTTCAGGCCGCTCCTCCACAGCACTACAAGAGTGACGGGACAGAGAGGGCTAGGCTACGTTCCAAATTACCCTACTCCCAATATAGTGTACTACTTTGACCAGGACGCATAGGACTCCAGTCAAAAGTAGTGCACTATATAGGACTCAGGGTGCCATTTTGGATAAACCCCATGTTTGGAGCAGGACAGGAGGTTCCCAGTACTGCAATACTGTGATGGAGAAAACATGGGTAGTTTGAATAGAGCAGTTCTACTTGAGACATACATTTGATAAATCAACATCGCTAGCAAAACACCCAGACAATTTAACTATGCACTGTATGGGCAAAATATATGTAGAAGAGAAAAAACGCTAATAGGTACAAAGAAATTAACTGCTAATCTTGCAGTGCTCAAAACTTGAACAATTTAAAGTATTCATGGCCCAAATTTCAGTCTGTGCCATTCAAGAACAGGGTTAACTGTTAGCTTTAGCTGCTGTTCTTTCATTCTGGCCCCTAAATACCTCACAAGCCTATTAGGACCATATCACAGTTCACACAAACACACCAGCCCAAACCACAAGCTCATGCGCATGGTCCACTTACCTAACACACGAGACGTACACACGAGACGTACATGAGCCACAGACACGTCTGAAACATAATCCTGTGCCAAACACGCTATTCGCACTGTATACACTCCTCCTCCATAATAGCAAACTACACACACCAGAGGAAGATAGAACGACATCTCAGCTTACCATTTAGCAGCAGCAGTCCTTAGCTCTGGTCCAGGGTGTTACGTGTGGCTTGCTGTTGAAGGCTCAGCATCAGAAAACTACACATAACACCCTGGACCAGAGCTACGACAGTCCTTTGAACCCTGGCCTCAATCTGTCTTTCTGTACAGGAACACACTCCATAACGTCAGTTAGTCTATTTTCAAACTGTGCGCCTCGAAAAAAAAAAAAAAACACTAAAAAGGGAAACTGAAAAAGTAAACATCTTGAAATGATCAAATAAATTATGCTTAAAAAAAACATCTAGTAACAAAATAAATCAAGGCATGCAAAAGATAGTCAACCTAAGAGATTTGTTCATTTTAAAGCCAAATGTCCATCTATTGTTACATCTTCCCAGTGAAATGGAAGAACCACTACTCACTCTGTTAAGTCCTTTAAGTCCTCAGGAAGAAGGTAGCTGCCAAAACAAAATTCAAATCCACTGGAATAACTTAACAGGAGCGTTTAAAAGGCCAGATATGTACATACGTGTTCTGTGCTCAAGCTTTTCAGTGGCCAGTATTTACACGTGTTCTGTGCATCATGCGTGTCGGCAGTGCAGCAAAGAAACAGCAAAACGCTCATCGTGTGAAACACAGAGAAGTGATCTAAAACATCCGTTAAAAAAAGGAAAAAATAAATACTAAGAAAATAGATCATATCAGAAAATGTACATCACAATAAACACAAGTCGCCCCCCCCCCCGCTTAGCTCCTCTATTTCCTCCTCTTTAAGGAATATGTTTGAATACATGTTTCACCTTTAAAAAATGACGATGTGCAAAAAAAATTATATAACACGAAGACAAAAATGTCTGTTGGCTCGTAAGGTGATACTGAGACGTTAGAAGTTAAAGCTGTGCTGAGAGATGAGGTCAGAGTCCCAAATGGCACCCTATTCCCTATATAGTGCCCTACTTTTGACCAGAGCCCTAAGGCTTTAATCGAGTTATATATAGCAGTATTTTTTTTACGATATCAATACCTGATTCTACGAATCGATTTGTAAAAGAAAGAAAATAACTTTTTCCCTCTCTCGTAACTGTAGCTAGCGCTAGTCGGCTGTACCTGTGCCAAACCTATTGGATGAAAAATACCATAGCTTGTTCGCCATCTTTTTAAATAGGGATCCAAAAGGTTTTTAGCACTTTCATTTCCCCGACCGATCAAAACTCGTCTTCTCTCTCGTCTCTCTGCAGCAGACATAGACAGTGTACAAATCATTAGGAACACCTGCTCATTCCATGACAGAATGAGCAGGTGAACGCTACGATCCCTTATTGATTTCACTTGTTAAATCCACTTCAAAATCAGTGTTGATGAAGGGAGGAGACATTAAAGAAGGATATTTTAGATCTTAAGGCAACTGAGACATGTATTGTGTGTGCCATTCAGAGGGTGAATGGGCAAGACAAAAGATTTAAGTGCCTTTGAACGGGGTATGGTAGTAGGTTCCAGGCGCACCGGTTTGAGTATGTCACTGCAACGCTGCCGGGTTTTTCCCCACTCTCAACAGTTACCCATGTGTATCAAGAATGGTCCACCACCTAAAAAATATCCAGCCAACTTGACAACTGTGGGCAGCATTGAGTCAACATGGGGTGGCATCGCTGTGGACAGCTTGAGACACCTTGTAAGAGTCCATGCCCCCAATGAATTGAGGCTTTTCTGATGACAAAAAGGGAGTGCAACTCAATATTAGGAAGGTGGTCCTAATGTTTTGTACAGTCAGTATATAGTGAGCAATATATTTTGAATAACAAATGGCAATTTTAAAAAATCAAATAAAAAATAAACGAAAAAAAATTGCTGTACCGAATAGCAATACATATCGGCACCTAAGTATCATTGTGGGGTCCTTGGCAATTCTAGCCTTATAGGGAATAGGGTACCATTTGGGAGGCAGCCAGAGAGCCGTGGTTCTGAGGCGGAGCCTGACACTAAGGCGTTGCAGTAAACATCAGATGTGGGAATAAAACTAATGCTGTCCTTCCCTCCTCATACTGTATTGTGAAGTAGCTCAGTAGCTAAAGCCGGCATGAACACACTGACATGCAGTGACACACAAACACAAAATGTCAGACACACATCCTTGCAAGCACACACACACACAATCACAGAAACATACACAATCAATTGTTCGATTAAACAGACCCTATATGCCCCTTCCTCTCATGTTTTTTGTTGTTTTTTTGAGTAAAGTTTCTTGGCAGCGTTACATGGTGTGACTCCCACCCCCAGCCCCTCTTTGCCCAGCTTTGGGGTACTGTTTGATGCTTGAGGGAGTGTGAAGGGTTTAAGGGGTCAGGTGGGATTCAGAGTTCAGTAGTCTGCGATGGGTGCCAGATCAGGGTGCAGGTCCACGGTGATGTTCTTATACAGGGAGCTCAGAGAGATCTCAGGGGTGTAGTTAAGGTTGTTCAGGCCATCCAGGTGCTGCCTTTCTTTGGAGTACCTCAGCAGCTTGTACCTGCAGAGAGAGGAAAGGAAGGAGGATTAGCTAGCAGTTCGCATTCATACCAGCAGTCACAGCTCAAAATGCCATGATCAAAAGTAGGTCACTGTGTAGGAAATAGGGTGCCATTTCAGGTACAGTCACAGGGAGAGGAGGATAAGCTAGCAGTTGGCATTTATACCTGGAGTCACAGTGAGAGGAGATGAAAGGGGATTAGCCTAGTTAGCGGTTAGCATTGACAGTAATGAATCCAATTATACACACCACCACAGGGATCCTTAGTTAGCGCTAATGACATTGGGGAGATCCATAGTTTGCATTTGCATAATGAAACCAGGAGGATCCTTTAGTTAGTGTAAGCTGATTCATTAGCGTTAAAAGCTGTCTGGAGGAGCTTGTGCTCTAGTTGCAGATGGAAAACCTTTACCCAAAGAGAGAAACTCTTCTGCCCCCTCTCCTCCTCCCTGCATCTCATCTCTGAACATATCCCTCTAGTGCAGAGTTACGATGAGGACTGTAATGCGGATGAGACCTGGTTGACTTGTGTTAAAAGGGACTGTCAACACGGCGAAAGGGACCAACGAATGGAGAGTTAACAACTCAATGCTGGCACAGAAAACACCCACGCACATACAGTAGCACAAACCACTGACACTTGGCCTGGAAGGTAAGCAACTCTTATTCTATCAATCATAGCTCTGTGGTTGCACCAACGCTAGAGTTCTCTCTCTCTCTCTCTCTCTCTCTACTACCTGGCATGATGACTCCCTGCTGGCCCCAGTCCACCTGGCCGTGCTGCTGCTCCAGTTTCAACTGTTCTGCCTGCGGCTATGGAACCCTGACCTGTTCACGGGTTTGCTACCTACCCCAGACCTGTTTTCAACTCTCTAGAGACAGCAGGAGCGGTAGAGATACTCCTAATGATCGGCTATGAAAAGCTGACTTGATGCACCCTTGACAATTACTGTGATTAGACCATGCTGAACATTGAACATCTTGGCCATGTTCTGTTATAATCTCCACCCAGCACAGCCGGAAGAGGACTGGCCACCCCACACAGCCTGGTTCCTCTCTAGGTTTTGGCCTTTCTAGGGAGTTTTTCGTAGACACTGTGCTTCTACACCTGCATTGCTTGCTGTTTGGGGGTTTAGGCTGGGTTTCTGTACAGCACTTTGAGATATCAGCTATATAAATACATTTGTTTTGATAAATGTGAAGTAAAACATGAGAAAGTGCAGATGGCTGGATACAGCGAAAAGTTAAAGGTACTGAAATAAAATAGAAATGAAGTTACTTACTCCTGCCCGCAAAGGTGCATGCTATTCAATCCATCACTGCCCGCAAAGGTGCATGCTATTCAATCCATCACTGCCCGCAAAGGTGCATGCTATTCAATCCATCACTGCCCGCAAAGGTGCATGCTATTCAAGCCATCACTGCCCGCAAAGGTGCATGCTATTCAAGCCATCACTGCCCACAAAGGTGCATGCTATTCAAGCCATCACTGCCCACAAAGGTGCATGCTATTCAATCCATCACTGCCCGCAAAGGTGCATGCTATTCAATCCATCACTGCCCGCAAAGGTGCATGCTATTCAAGCCATCACTGCCCACAAAGGTGCATGCTATTCAAGCCATCACTGCCCACAAAGGTGCATGCTATTCAATCCATCACTGCCTGCATCTGCTCGCCCGTCCAGCATCACTACTCTGGACGGCTCGGACTACGTGGACAACTACAAATACCTGGGTGTCTGGTTAGACTAAACTCTCCTTCCAGACTCACATTAAGCATCTCCAATCCAAAATTAAATCTAGAATCGGCTTCTTATATCGCAACAAAGCATCCTTCACTCATGCTGCCAAACATACCCTCGTAAAACTGACCATCCTACCGATCCTTGACTTCGGTGATGTCATCTATAAAATAGCCTCCAACACTCTACTCAACAAACGGGATGCAGTCGATCACAGTGCCATCCGTTTTGTCACCAAAGCCCCATACACTACCCACCATTGCGACCTGTACGCTCTCGTTGGTTGGCCCTCGCTTCATACTCGTCGCCAAACCCACTGGCTACAGGTTATCTACAAGTCTCTGCTAGGTAAAGCCCCGCCTTAATCTCAGCTCACTGGTCACCATAGCAGCACCCACTCATACCTACTGGAGCGCGTGCTACATCTCACTGGTCACCCCCAAAGCCAATTCCTCCTTTGGTCGTCTTTCCTTCCAGTTCTCTGCTGCCCATGACTGGAACGAATTGCAAAAATCTCTGAAGCTGGAGACTCACATCTCCCTCACTAGCTTTAAGCACCAGCTGTCAGAGCAGCTTACAGATCACTGACCCTGTACATAGCCCATCTGTAAACAGCCCATCTATCTAATCCCCAAACTGGTATTTATAGATTTATTTTGCTCCTTTGCACCCCAGTATCTCTACCTGCACATTCATATTCTGCCGATCTACCATTCCAGTGTTTAATTGCTATATTGTAATTACTTTGCCACCATGGCCTATTTATTTCCTTAACTTACCTCATTTGCACTCGCTGTATATAGAGACTTTTTGTTTTCTTTTGTTCTACTCTATTATTGACTATGTTTTGTTTATTCCATGTGGAACTCTGTGTTGTTGTATGTGTCGAATTGCTACGCTTTATCTTGGCCAGGTCTCAGTTGCAAATGAGAACTTGTTCTCAACTGGCCTACCTGGTTAATTAAAAGGGAGATAGATGAGGAACAGCTGCACTCAAGTAGTAGGATTAACAGCGATCTCTACCGTGAGATTTTTACAGCAAGGGACTGTTGAAGAGATCTTCTGTTGAATCTGACAATTAATCTTAATGGTTGTACAGTCGTCTCAAATAAAACTGTGAAGGACCTCGGCGTTACTCTGGACCCTGATCTCTCTATTGAAGAACATATCAAGACCATTTCGAGGACAGCTTTTTTCCATCTACGTAACATTGCAAAAATCAGAAACTTTCTGTCCAAAAATGACGCAGAAAAATTAATCCATGCTTTTGTCACTTCTAGGTTAGACTACTGCAATGCTCTACTTTCCGGCTACCCGGATAAAGCACTAAATAAACTTCAATTAGTGCTAAATACGGCTGCTAGAATCCTGACTAGAACCAAAAAATTTGATCATATTACTCCAGTGCTAGCCTCTCTACACTGGCTTCCTGTCAAAGCAAGGGCTGATTTCAAGGTTTTACTGCTAACCTACAAAGCATTACATGGGCTTGCTCCTACCTATCTCTCTGATTTGGTCCTGCCGTACATACCTACACGTACGCTACGGTCACAAGACGCAGGCCTCCTAATTGTAACTAGAATTTCTAAGCAAACAGCTGGAGGCAGGGCTTTCTCCTATAGAGCTCAATTTTTATGGAACGGTCTGCCTACCCATGTCAGAGACGCAAACTCGGTCTCAACCTTTAAGTCTTTACTGAAGACTCATCTCTTCAGTGGGTCATATGATTGAGTGTAGTCTGGCCCAGGAGTGGGAAGGTGAACGGAAAGGCTCTGGAGCAACGAACCGCCCTTGCTGTCTCTGCCTGGCCGATTCCCCTCTTTCCACTGGGACTCTCTGCCTCTAACCCTATTACAGGGGCTGAGTCACTGGCTTACTGGGGCTCTCTCATGCCGTCCCTGGAGGGGGTGCGTCACCTGAGTGGGTTGATTCACTGTTGTGTTCATCCTGTCTGGGTTGGCACCCCCCCCTTGGGTTGTGCCATGGCAGAGATCTTTGTGGGCTATACTCAGCCTTGTCTCAGGATGGTAAGTTGGTGGTTGAAGATATCCCTCTAGTGGTGTGGGGGCTGTGCTTTGGCAAAGTGGGTGGGGTTATATCCTTCCTGTTTGGCCCTGTCCGGGGGTTGTCCTCGGATGGGGCCACTGTGTCTCCTGACCCCTTCTGTCTCAGCCTCCAGTATTTATGCTGCAGTAGTTTATGTGTCGGGGGGCTAGGGTCAGTTTGTTATATCTGGAGTACTTCTCCTGTCCTATTCGGTGTCCTGTGTGAATCTAAGTGTGCATTCTCTAATTCTCTCCTTCTCTCTCTCTCTCGGAGGACCTGAGCCCTAGGACCATGCCCCAGGACTACCTGACATGATGACTCCTTGCTGTCCCCAGTCCACCTGGCCATGCTGCTGCTCCAGTTTCAACTGACCTGAGCCCTAGGACCACGCCCCAGGACTACCTGACATGTTGACTCCTTGCTGTCCCCAGTCCACCTGGCCATGCTGCTGCTCCAGTTTCAACTGTTCTGCCTTACTATTATTCAACCATGCAGGTCATTTATGAACATTTGAACATCTTGGCCATGTTCTGTTATAATCTCCACCCGGCACAGCCAGAAGAGGACTGGCCACCCCACATATGCTCTCTCTAATTCTCTCTTTCTTTCTCTCTCTCGGAGGACCTGAGCCCTATGACCGTGCCCCAGGACTACCTGACATGATGACTCCTTGCTGTCCCCAGTCCACCTGACTGTGCTGCTGCTCCAGTTTCAACTGTTCTGCCTTACTATTATTTGACCATGCTGGTCATTTATGAACATTTGAACATCTTGGCCATGTTCTGTTATAATCTCTACCCGGCACAGCCAGAAGAGGACTGGCCACCCCACATAGCCTGGTTCCTCTCTAGGTTTCTTCCTAGGTTTTGGCCTTTCTAGGGAGTTTTTCCTAGCCACCGTGCTTCTACACCTGCATTGCTTGCTGTTTGGGGGCAAAACTGTGGCCCCAATCAGGCTCCCGAGGGCTGGGGCCCCAATCAGGCTCCCGAGGGCTGGGGCCCCAATCAGGCTCCCGAGGGCTGGGGCCCCAATCAGGCTCCCGAGGGCTGGGGCCCCAATCAGGCTCCCGAGGGCTGGGGCCCCAATCAGGCTCCCGAGGGCTGGCCAACTCCATATTAATGCCCATGATTTTGGAATGAGATGTTCAATTAGGGGTGGGAAATTCCAGCCCTCGGGAGCCTGATTGGAGCCCCAGCCCTCGGGAGCCTGATTGGAGCCCCAGCCCTCGGGAGCCTGATTGGAGCCCCAGCCCTCGGGAGCCTGATTGGGGCCACAGTTTTGCCCTAGCCCCAACTAACAAACCTGACTCCAATAATCACCTAATCATGATCTTCAGTTTAGAATGTAATTTGATTAAATCAGCTGTTTGCTAGGGATGGAGACCAAGTCTGACACCAATCAGGCCCCTGAGAACTGGAGTTCCCACCCCTGCAAGGTGTCCACATACCGTTGGTCATGTAGTGTATTTTCATGAATACCACATATAACGAGGACTTCCTGGAGCAACGTTGTATTGAGAGCTAAGCTAATGTGATGTTTGAGGTTAAGTTAGGTAAACATTCTTTGACATGGTTACGGCGCCTGCTATGGACTGCTAGCATGCATGTACTGACCTGCCCAGGAACTGCACCTCTCCCCGGTGGTGGTGTGGGATGGACTTGTATTTACCCATTTCTCCCTCCGGTCTTGTGATGTTCAGACCAGCATAATGTACTCTGAGAGAGAGAGAGGGACAAACAAAGCCTTTCATTAAGTTACCCAATCAGATAACAGATTTGTCTCTCTCAAAACACACACACAGACGCGCACTAACAGACCTGTTCCAGAGGTCGTCGTCCTCTCCTCCCCAGCCCCAGAATGCATTGGGAAAGCCATTAATCTTTCGGAACTGTTCCACTGTGAGTCCACTCACGCCCCCAAAGAACTCACTATATGGTAGTCTGTGGACAACACACACAGCGTTACACACACACACACACAACACACACACCTGTAACACGCGCAACACACTTTCAACACGGACAGAGGGACAGACACAGACAACATAGCCTAGCTTTGCCTGGGGAAAGACTGAGTTTTCAACAAAACGACAGAAAGGGAAAAAAGAAAAAAAGGAGGGACCTTACCAGTCAGTATCACAGGAAAGCAAACAGGTAACAAAGAATGAGTTTGGCTGTGATACAACACACAGACACACAATTATGTTTTCAGACAATTTACCATTCAGTCTGCAAATTTAGAAGGGACACACATAGGCAGACTGGAAACTCTGTTCATAAATGAAGCCTTAGTCCGGGACCAGTGTTTCCCCCGTATTCATTTAGCAGCAGCGCATCGCCACTGCTAAATTGTTGCCGCAAGACCAAAAAATGAAAAATTATTATAATTTTTAGAAATACATTTTCGGGATTGTAGAAACGCTTTAAGTGTAAACTTAAATGACTAAAGTATGTAGAATTATTTTATTATTATATAATGGAGGATTACTGATGGTGCGTGCAGGGTACATGTCCAGAGGTCCCAATTTATAACAAATATTTAAAAAATAAAAATGAGCGTAAGAACAAACCAACCATGACAACAACAAAAAAGAATTCTCTAAGCTACATTGAGAAATATATAGAATTGTAGGAAATTAGCTGGAAAACAGCATTTTGCCATTTTTCCGCCAATTGATTGATTTAAGCCGTGACTTACAGGTACATGTACTTGTCCAGTTTGGCTGCGAAGTGGCGAGGCATCTGACCACAGCCGTAGTAGTTACGGTCGTTCTCTGGGATGTGGTCGACGTCGTGGAACACCAGACAGTCCCAGTCCAGATCCTTCATGGCTTCCAGGAAACCCACATTAAACAACATGGCTCTGTTGAATGGCTGGGTACCAGACTGATGGAGGGAGAAAGAAGAGTTAGACTAACCCTAACCCAAGTTAAACAACATGGCCCTATTGAAGGGCTGGTCCAGTGTTGCATTTCGTCAACAAAAATAGTGACAGAAATATGTGTCATGAGAGGGGCTGCACCTATTTATCAGTGGCAATTGACAAGACTATAAAACAGAATAAAGAGACCCAGAAAAAAAGACCAAACAAAAATTATTTTTCACTTTGCTTGAGGATAATGAGACAAGACTAAAGTATGTCTGTGACTAAAATCTGACTAGTAAGTGAGAGTTTTTGGAGAGCTGTTCAGTGTCCTTTGTTTGGTCCAATCAAAAGCATGCATGACATAAGGCTTCCTTATCGCAATGCGGTAGAAAATAAATACCATGCCCAGGTCATTCATGAGTCACCTCTCTGCCCAGCAACCGTTCTCCAATCTGGCGGCAACAAATCATTGATGCAAATAAGGCACTCGCCATGGCTACTCTCCCGATGGTATAAGCTCCCGGTAGAAAAAGGGTCACTTGACTTATGTCGATTCAAACGAGACCTCATGCAATGTTTCCATGGGAGAAAAGACAGTGTTTGCACCTACAAGATGACATCACTAGACATCTGAAAGCACATTATTCCAACATATACGCTCAGGAAATAAGAGATCGATAATCCTAGCTAATTATCTTGCTGCAACAGAACTTTAATTAGAATATAGCTACAGTATGTCAAGGGGCAGGGCTCCACACCGCAACCATTGTCACATTTTGCGACCCTTTGACTTAGCTGTGCGAGTTACATCTTTTATTGATCGCTTCAGTGAGAGCTAAAAATTCATTACATGGTCATCTCTCACACAAAAAAAGTGTCTCCTGTCTGGTGTACCAAGAAAGCCATTGGTCAACCACAGAACCTGCAGAATGCTGCAGCATGGGTACTGACCTAGACTAGACAGAGAGCAGCACACATTACACCGGTTTTAAGGTCTACACTGGCTGCCTGTGAGTTTTAGAATTAAGTTTAAGATTTTTCTATTGGTTTTTAAATCAATCCATGATTGTGCACCCAAATGCATGTCAGACATGCTTTTAATTTATGTACCCAGCAGGTCCCTCGGGTCCTCTGGCAGTGGCCTTTTAACTATTCCAAAGCCTAGGACCAAGAGGCATGGAGAGGCAGCCTTTAGTTATTATGCCCACAGCATCTGGAACAGACTGCCAGAGAACCTGAGGGGGCCGAAACTGTGGACATAATTAAAATATATATTTTCCTGAGGGTGCTTCTTCATACAGAATCAAAAAGTGTTAAACATATCAAAATATATTTCTGATTCTTCAGATTCCCCCCTTTGCCTTAACAGCTTTGTACACTCTTGGCATTCTCTCAATCAGCTTCATGAGGAATGCTTTTCCAACAGTCTTGAAGGAGTTCCCACATATGCTGAGCACTTGTTGGCTGCTTTTCCTTCACTCTGCAGTCCAACTCATCCCAAACAATCTCAATTGGGTTGATGTCAGGTGATTGTGGAGGCCAATTAATCTGATACAGCACTTCACTCTCTTGGTCAAAATAGCCCTGACACAGGCGGTGTGTTGGGTCATTGTCCTGTTGAAAAACAAATGAAAGTGCAGCTAAGCACAAACCAGATGGGATGGCATATTGCTGCAGAATGCCGTGTTAACCATGCTGGTTAAGTGTGCCTTGAATTCTAAATAAATCACTGAGTGTCACCAGCAAAGCACCATCACACCTCCTCCATGCTTCACGGTGGGAACCACACATGCGGAGATCATCTGTTCACCTACTCTGCGTTTCACAATGGCGTTTGGAACCAAAAATGACACATTTGGACTCAGACCAAAGGACAGATTTCCACTGGTTTAATGTCTATTGTTCGTGTTTCTTGGCCCAAGCAAGTATTTTCTTATCGGTGTCCTTTAGTAGTGGTTTCTTTGTAGCAATTTGACCATGAAGGCCTGATTCACACAGCCTTCTTTGAACAGTTGATGTTGAGATGTGGGTGTTACTTCAACTCCGTGAAGCATTTATTTGGGCTGCAATCTGAGGTGCAGTTAACTCAAATGAACTTATCCTCTGCAGCAGAGATGAGTCATGAGAGCCATTTTCATCATAGCGCTTGATGTTTTTTGCGACTGCACTCGAAGAAACTTTCAAAGTTCTTGAAATTTTCTGCATTGACTGACCTTCATGTCTTAAAGTAACGATGCAGCTGTTCTTACCATGATATGGACTTTTTACCAAATAGAGCTAGCTTCTGTATACCACCCCTACAAAGGAACCTTTAACAAGGCACACCTGTAATTTAAATACATTCCAGTTGACTACCCCGTGAAGATGGTTGAGAGAATGGCAAGAGTGTGCAAAGCTGTCATGGCAAATGGTGGCTATTTGAAGAATCTCAAATATAAAATATATTTTGATTAGTTTAACACTTTTTTTTGGTTACTACATGATTCCATACGTGTTATTTCATAGTTTTGATGTCTTCACTATTATTCTGTGACATAGAAAATGGCAAAAAAATGAAGAAAAACTCTGGAATGAGTAGGTGTGTCCAGACTTTTGACTGGTACTATATATATATAGTGTGTGACACCATGGGGAAAAACATTTATGAAACCAAGTCATAGGCTAATGCCAACAACTGAAAAAGGTAGTGGAACCAGTGACACGGTGTGATTTTAAAGCTGCTGTGTTCTTCTGCGAATTGGGAAGACAATCATGCGATAGGATGTTATGCCCGAAAAATATATGTTGGTAGGACAAGGCTATGTATGTTTGTGCACATCGAAGTCCGTGATTTATGTTAACTATAAGTTAATGAGGCAATAAAAATGTGATGACTAAAAATGTGACTAATAATAAGGCATTTCGTCATTTTGACAATAACTAGACTAAATCAGTATTCAAATAACAAAAATGTGACTAAAGACTAGACAAAAAACAAAAAAAAGTGCCAAAATTAACACTGGCTGAGTCCCAAACTGATAGTGGGGGGGGAGGTCGAAGAAAGCGCAATGTTGTGAGCTAAATCTGTCTACAGCTCATCTTCATCATAGATTCTACATTTCTCACCAGTGGGTGGCAGAGTTGACAAAGTAGTGAGCCCGAATAGGATGAAGGGAGACTAAATGTGCAATAATAACAGAACTTGTTTAAAAGCGGTGTTACCTGCTCGATGACGTAATATGCAAACTGCAGCCTCTGTCTCTGCAGCATGGGGGTGAGGTGCTGGAACAGGATGGGAAGGTGCTCGTAGCGGTTACGGAACGGGATCAGGATGGCCACCTACACAGGGAGCAGGACCGTCAGACACACAGCATTTAGGGAGCAGACAGACCAGAAGTAGAAAATCAAATGCTTCTAATAGAGAAAAGACACTGGTGTATACAAATACGGCTTACAGTTCAATTTCATTTTCTAATAGAGGAGAATAAAAGTAGTAAGATAACTGAACCGCACACATATCTCCTCAGTCATACATGTCTAGTCATTACCTTCCAGCGCGGTTTACAGTCTTTGGGTCTCCAGTGTCCTCCAAAGTGAACATCCAGATACTTAGAGAACTTCAGATCAATCTCCTCCATAGGGATCTGAGTCATGTTGACATCCATAGGACCCTCTGAGAACGTACACATAAACCTTCAGTAAACACACACTGTGGGATTTTAGTCAGTCCATCCAGGATGCATTGCTTTAAAAAGAAAATAGTTGCAGGCAAAAATGCTGGATTTTTCTGCAGCATTTCTGACATTTTGCATGGCCTGTTTTTCAATGTTTTTTTGTCCAATTTGCCACAAAAATGCACTTAAGTAGAAAAATATTTTTTACATGTGGCTTGATTGAACCATTTTTATGCGGTAAAAGTGTGATGAATAGTTCATTACGAGCTCTTTTTCTATTGCAGTGATTTGACAGTTTAATGCGGAAATATATATTTGATTTAACTGTTTTATATAGAAACAAGTGCAGTGATGGTAATTGAGTAATATGGGGGAATTGTTGATTTTGCCCCCAAAAAGTTGAGCCTGGAGGGACTGTTTAAATAAAAAAAAATCCACATCAACACACAATATCCCATAACGACAAAGCTAAAACCAGGTTTTTAGAAATAGAAGCAAATGTATTAACAATTTTAAAAAACAGAAATACCATATTTACATAGGTATTCAGACCATTTGCTATGAGACTCGAAATTGAGCTCAGGTGCATCCTGTTTCCATTGATCATCCTTGAGATGTTTCTACAACTTGTTTGGAGTCCACCTGTGGTAAATTGATTGGACATGATTTGGAAAGGCACACACCTGGCAGTTACACCACTAGGGGTTGACTGCAAGTATATTCAAGCAACTTTTACCGGTTTTATTTTGCGGGACTTACTCTGAAACATACGTGCTTGTGTTACCATTGTCAACTTCTGCCTGCAATTGCATTAATAAAGGTTTGATTGATTTACTTGAAGGTATTGTCTGACTGCTGATTTCACCATTAAGCCAATGATTGACAAGAAACCTACCCCGGCATCCCCAAGAACAGTGGCTTCCATCATTCTTAAATGGAAGAAGTTTGGAACCACCAAGACTCTTCCTAGAGCTGGCCGGCCAGCCAAACAGAACAATCAGGGGAGAAGGGCCTAGGGCAGAGAGGTGACCAAGAACTGGATGGTCACTCTTGACAGAGCTCCAAAGTTCCTCTGTGGAGATGGGAGAATGTTCCAAAAGGACAGCCATCTCTGCAGCACCCCACCAATCAAGCCTTTAAGGTAGAGTGGCCAGACGGAAGCCACTCCTCAATAAAAAGGTACATAACAGCCCGCTTGGAACTTGCCAAAAGGCACCTAAAGGACTCAGACCACGAGCAATAAGATTCTCTGGTCTGATGAAACCAAGATTGAACAATTTTGCCTGCATGCCAAGCTGGAGGAAACCTGGCACCATACCTACGGTGAAGCATGGTGGTGGCAACATCATGCTGTGGGGATGTTTTTCAGCAGCAGGGACTGTGAAATTAGTCAGGATCGAGGAAAATATGAACGTGGCAAAGTACAGAGAGATCCTTGAGGAAAACCTGCTCCAGAGCTCTCAGGTACTCAGACTGGGAAGAAGGTTCACCTTCCATTAAGACAATGACCCTAAGCACACAGCCAAGACAAAGCAGAAGTGGCTTCGGGACAAGTCTCTGAATGTCTGAGTGGCCAGAGCCCGGACGTGAACCCGATCAAACATCTCTGGAGAGACCTGAAAATAGCTGTGCAGCGACGCTCCCCATCCAACCTGAGCGCTTGAGAGGATCTGCAAAGAAGATTAGGAGAAACTCCCCAAATATAGGTGTGCCAAGCTTGTAGTGTCATACGCAAGAAGACTTGAGGCTGTAATCGCTGCCAAAGGTGTTTCAACAAAGTACTGAGTAAAGGGTCTGAATACTTATGTGAATGTGATATCAGTTTTGTTTTTCGTCATTATAGGGTATTGTGTGTAGATTGATGAGGTAAAATAACAATTTAAATCATTTTTAGAATGTGGGGATCTGAATAGTTTCCGAATACACTGCCATTTATCTTCAGATTTCAATGATAACAGAGGAGAAATGGGTAATGCAATACGTTTAACTGTAGCTAAAGTGCCTATGTAGATATAACCGGCATGATAAGCCACACACATCCTACAGGGAGAGACAGAATGAGGAGCGAGAGAAATAGTAAGCGAAAGAGGACGCACAGAGACAGCAAAGAGTAGCTTATCTCATGAGTTACATAATAACATGACCTGATCATAGAAAAATTCAAGATCGGCAGGAACTGCTTCTCACGATGTTAGCTAGCAAAGCTCATGCGCAGAAACACGTCATTGGGTCTAATGGTCGTGTCGAGCAGAACTGAGCATGTGCAGGCCTGTCAAATCAAAAAGGCACCTGCTCGATAGAAAGTTGTTTTTGACCATTTTAACATGTACATTTTGTCACTTTCAGAAGGTTGTAGTAATGACAGTTTCAGCTACTTAAGACATTGGCTCAAATCTGTGTTGTCTTTAGTTTGAGAAAAAAAAAAATACTACTAAGGACACATTTTTCACTCCTCCCAGCGACTTGCCAAACCCCAGCCTGGTCTGTCGAGTCTGCGTCGCAATGCATTCCCGTAAGTATTATGCGTTTGAAAACCCAGTGGTAAAATCCTCTCAGTAGGCAAACTGATGGTTTGAAGACAAGCGTTCTGGTTACTTACTCATAGAAGGTAAGCGTTCTGGGCAGGGGAGGTTCTGGGCGTATGTGAAGTTCTCAGGGAGGTATGCGGTTGGCTGGGACATGTATTCACTGGAGTTACTGCCATCTGGGTAATCTACAGGAACACACAAGACATTCATTTATTTTTTTGATTGATTGTATAAATTACTTTTCTATATTCCCCTTGTAGGGACCTTAGAGCTGGATCATGCTGATTAATAGGTAGTGGAGGGGAGTAGACGGTGTCTCAACCAACATGTGACGAAGTAAAGCCAAAAATCAGAAAAACATATTGGAAGAAAAATAGGCCTAAGCCTGACTGACTCTAGCAGCTAGAGTGAGGGTCATTCTTGGGATGTTTGGCTGCCCATCTCATATTGGTTGAAGAACTGCCTACTCCCTCCACCACCTACTAAAATCAGCAAGATCCCACTCTCTTAACAACCTAAAAGGGAGATGATTGAGATGTCATTTATACTCTCCCCTACATAAATATTTGGACAATGAAGCTACAACTTTTAATTTGGCTATACAAAATGTTTCATAAAGCGACAGTATATCATGCAACATTTTCATAGATATGTTTTAAAGTTTAGAAATTGAGCGATTTACGGATCTAGTCCCCCCTTGTCAAACAGTGCCCTACGGAATTTTTGCACGCTAGGTAAATATGAACAAAAAAAGGCTGATTCTGACCTTTTATTTAAAATTGTTCAAAAACAGTCAGTAGGAAAAAAATATTTAGTTAAAAAAACATTCATTGTCCGTGTGGCTCAGTTGGTAGAACATGGTGCTTGCAACACCACGTTTGTGGGTTCGATTCCCACGGGGACCCAGTATGAAAAGAAAACAAATATGAACATGTATGCGCTCACTACTGTAAAATCGCTCTAGATAAAAGCGTCAGATAAATAACCATTTTAAAAAATGTAAATAAGACTATAATTGGCACCCCAGCATTTAGTACTTTGTGCACCCTCCCTTTGCCAAGATAACAGCTCTGTCGTCTCCTATAATGTTTGATGAGGTGGGAGAACACATAGGAAGATATTTCAGACCATTCCTCCATACAGAAACTCTACAGGTCCTTCAGAGTAATTGGTCTTCACTTGTAGACTCTCCTCTTCAGTTCACTGGGATGGCCATTGCAAAAGCTTGATTCTATGGTCAGTGAACCATTTGTGTGTGGATTTGGAGGTATGCTTTGGATCGTTGTCCTGCTGGAAGATCCAACAACGGCCCAGTTTTAGCCTGCTGGCAGAGGCTGATGGGGTTTGGCCTAAAATCTCTTGGTATTTGATGGAGTCCATGATCCTATGTATCCTAACAAGGTTCCCAGGGCCTTTGGAAGTAAAACAACACAGATCCACCACCATAATTCACAGTGGGGATTAGGTCATTTTCTGCATGACCATGGCTCTTTTTACACCAATCCCACCTCAGGTGTGTTGCCAAAAAGCTCTATTTCAGTCTCATCAGACAATACAACCTGGTTCCAATCCAAGTTCCAATGCCCTTTAGCAAACTCCAGGCACTTACATTTGTGGTTTGGTGACAGCAGAGGCTTTCTGGCAACCCATCCAAAGAACTTGCTGGCATGGAGGTGGCATCTAATTGTAGTTTTGGAGACTTTGTGACCCCAAGATGTAACCAACTTCTGCAATTCTCCAACTGTAATCAGAGATTTTTCTGCCACTTCAACCATCCTTCTCACTGTGTGTGGAGGAAAAAATATATACTTGCGTTCTCTTCCAGGCAAGTTCATCACAGCTCCATTTTTTTTATACATCTGTTAATTATTGCCCCAATAGTGGAGATGGGTATTTTCAGGCATGAAAGCTATCTTTTTATAGCCAGTGCCTGACTTGTGAAGGTCAACAAACTTTTGTCTAATTTCATGTGTTTGTTCTCTGGCCATTCCCATGTTGATGGATGACTAAGAGAGTTTAGCCTGTGTGTCAACTCATATTTATACCCCAGTGAAACAGGAAGTCATGGTTGACCACTTAAGAGCTCCCAAAGAATTAAAAAAAAAGGTATATACATCAATTCTATTTTGTTAATCAGAATTTCTAGGTGTGCCAACAAGTGACACACATGTTTTGAATAAAATTAATATATATTTTTACAATTTTAACTCAAAGGTGAGATTCATATGATATTTTTAGTACAAGATCAAGCTGATACTCAATTTTTTCACAGCTTTTTCTGTTCATATTTACCTAGGGTCCAATAATTCAGGAGGACACTAAGTATTTGGACAAATACAATTATCCATTGCCTATGGAAGGTATTCAGACCCCTTGACTTTTCAACCATTTTTTTTTTTAGATTACAGCCGTATTCTAAAATTGATTTAAATCAATCTACACACAACAGCCCATAATGACAAAGCAAAAACCGGTTTGTAGAAAATTTTGCTAATTTATAAAAACAAAAATGGAAAAAAAAACATGAAAAAAAAACTTTGGCAGTGATTACAGCCTCGAGACTTCTTGGGTGTGACGCTACAAGCTTGGCACACCTGTATTTGGGGAGTTCCTCCCATTCTTCTCTGCAGATCCTCTCAAGCTGTCAGGTTGGATGAGGGATTTGATCGGGATCAAGTCCGGGTTCTAGCTGGGCCACTCCAAGATATTCAGACTTGTCCCGAAGCCACTCCTGCATTGTCTTGGCTGTGTGGTTAGGGGTCATTATCCTGTTGGAAGGTGAACCTTCACCCCAGACTGAGGTCCTGAGCGCTCTGGAGCATGTTTTCCGCAAGGATCTCTGTAATTTGCGCCGTTCATCTTTGCCTCGATCCTGACCAGTCTTCCAGTCCCTGCCGCTGAAAAACACCCCAAAGACATGATGCTGCCAGCACCATGCTTCACCGTAGGGATGGTGACAGGTTTCCTCCAGAAGTGACGCTTGGCATTCAAGCTAAAGAGGTCAATCTTGGTTTCATCAGACCAGAGAATCTTGTTTCTTTAGGTTCCTTATGGCATATCACCAAGCAGGCTGTCATGTAACTTACTGTGGACTGGCATCCGTCTTGCCACTCTACCATAAAGGTCTAGTTGGTAGAGTGCTGCAGAGATGGTTTTCCATCTAGAAGGTTCTCCAATCTCTACAGAGGAACTCTGGAGCCCTGTCAGAGTGACCATTGGGTTCTTGGTCACCTCCCTGACCAAGGCCCCCCTCCACGATTGCTCAGTTTGGCCTGCCAACCAGCTCAAGGAAGACTCTTGGTGGTTCCAAACTTCTTCCATTTAAGAATGATGGAGGCCACTGTGTTCTTGGGGACCATCAATGCTACAGAAATGTTTTGGTACCCTTGCCCAGATCAGTGCCTAGACACAGTCTTGTCTCGGAGCTCTACAGACAATTCCTTCGACTTCGAGGCTTTGTTTTTGCTCTGATATGCACAGTCAACTGTGGGACCTTATATAGACAGGTGTGTGCGCCTTTCCAAATCATGTCCAACCAATATAATTTACAGGTGGACTACAATTTGTAAAAACATCAAGGATGATTAATATAAACAAGATGCATCCTGAACTCAATTTCGAGTCTCATAGGAAACGGTCTGAATACTTTTGTAAATAAAGTATCATTTTTTTAATCGTTAATACATTTGCAAAAATGTCTAAAAACCCATTTTAGCTTTGTCATTATGGGGTATTGTGTGTAGATTGATGAGGAAACATGTTAATTTAACCCATTTTAGAACACGGCTAGAACGTAACAAGTTGAAAAAGTCAAGGGGTCTGAATACTTTGAATACTACTGAATACCTAGCACAATGATTACATCAAGCTGGTGACTCTACAATCTTGATGGGTGCATTTACAGATTGTATTTCAGATTATGTTGTGGCCAATAGAAATGACTGTTAAATCATGTATTTTGTAATCATTTATATTGTAAATAAGAATATGTTTCTGAACATTTCTACATTCATGCGGATGCTACCATGATTACATATAATCTTGAATGATGAGTGA
Source organism: Oncorhynchus nerka (assembly GCF_034236695.1). Classification (NCBI taxonomy): domain Eukaryota; kingdom Metazoa; phylum Chordata; class Actinopteri; order Salmoniformes; family Salmonidae; genus Oncorhynchus; species Oncorhynchus nerka. The sequence continues at coordinate 52,226,015 of NC_088412.1, read as the reverse complement.
GAAAGTTAGAGGCACAAAGATCATACCCCCAAGACATCTTAACATCTCACGATAATCAATAACATGGGAGTGTATTATATCTATGCCTCTAACTCTGACATTCTGTACTGTTGCCTCATATGAAACATTCAATCTGAAATCCAAAATGCTGGAGTATAGAGCCAAATTAAAAGTTAACTGGTTAAGACAGGAGGTGGAGGGGAGTGGGCAGCAGTTAGATCAACGTGACAAAGTCCAGCCAAAAATCACAAGAACCTCAGAAGGAAAATAGTAGCAACTGCAGTCCCTTTAGTACTTGGCAAGATGGCGCCGACAGAGATGGTCACTTCGCTTTGAATCATTAGGAAATTATGCAGTAGTGTTTTTTATGTATTATTTCCTACATTTTTTGCCCAGAAAATCTTAAGTGTTATTACATATATCCAATAGTTCATCCTGGCTGTAAGAGCAACGTCAACTTACCAACATTACGACCAGGAACACGACTTTCCCGGAGCGGATGCTTTGTTCAGACCTCCATCCTGGAAATTACATCTAATCCCAGAGGGCGACCCAAAACAACATCGCCGCAGAAGTAGACGGAGCAGCCTCCTGGTCAGACTTCGAAAGCGTGCACACCACCCAACGCTTCCGTATATTACTCGCCAACGTCCAGACTCCAGGCAACAAGGTGGACGAAATTAGGACAAGGGTTGCCTTCCAGAGACAGAGATTGTAGCATTCTCTGTTTCATGGAAACATGGCTCTCTTTGAATGTTGTTGGAGTCAGTACAGCCACCGGGTTTCTTCCATGCGTCACGCCAACAGATATTAACATCTCTCTGGTAAGAATAAGGACGGGGGTGTGTGCTTCATGATTAACGACTCATGGTGTAATCATAAAATGCCTTAATTTTGCTGGACCCCAGGAAGAGTAGCTGCTGCTTTGGCAGAAGCTAATGGGGATCCATAATTAATACAAATAACATACAGGAACTAAAGAATCTCTGTCCACCACACCTATAATTCCTTACAAATCAAATGCCGACCATATTATCGCCAAAGATAATTATTGTCAGTTATAATCCCAGCTGTGCATATCCCCCACTCAAGCAGATACCCACAACGGCCCTCAAGGAACTTCACTGGAAAACATATATCCTGAGGCTGAATTTATTGTAGCTTGGGATTTTAACAAAGCAAACTTGAGAACAAGGCTACCTAAATTCTATCAACATAATGATTGCAGCACTCGTGTGGGCAGTACACTGGACCACTCCTACTCGAACTTCCGCAATGCATACAAGGCCCTCCCCCGCTCTCCCTTCGGCAAATCCAACCACGAACCCATTTTGCTCCTGCCGTCCTATAGGCAGAAACTCAAACAGGATGTACCCATGACTATAACCATTCAACGCAAACCACAGCATTTAACCATGGAAAGATGACTGGGAATATGGCCAAATATCAACAGTGTAGTTATTCCCTCCGCAAGGCAATCAAACAAGTGCACCGACACAGCCGGCTACCAAGGACTGCGGGCCTCCCCTCCTTCTCCGTGGCCGATGTGAGTAAGACATTTAAACGTGTTAACCCTGACAAGGCTGCCGGCCCATACGGCATCCCTAGCCACGTCCTCAGAGTATGCACAGACCAGCTGGCTGGTGTGTTTACGGACATATTCAATCAATCCCTATCCAAGTCTGCTGTCCCCACATGCTTCAAGATGGCCACCATTGTTCCTGTACCCAAGAAGGCAAAGGTAACTGAACTAAATGACTATCACTCACTTCTGGTCATCATGAAGTGCTTTGAGAGGCTAGTCAAGGATCATATCACCGTCAATTTACCGTCCACCCTAGACCCACTTCAATTTGCTTACTGCCCCAATAGGTCCAGAGACGATGCAATCGCCATACCACAGCCCTATCCCATCTGGATAAGAGGAATACTCATGTTAGAATGCTGTTAATTGACTACAACTCAGCATTTAACACCATAGTACCCTCCAAGCTCATCATTAAGCTTGAGGCCATGGGTCTCAACCCCACCCTGTGCAATTGGGTCCTTGACTTTCTGATGGGCAGCCCCCAGGTGATTATGGTAGGAAACAATATCTCCACTTCGCTGATCCTCAACACCGGGGCCCCACAAGGGTGCGTGCTCAGGCCCAAGTGTACTCCCTGTTCACCAAATACTGCGTGGCCATGCACGACTCCCAACTCAATCATCAAGTTTGCAGACGACAATCGGGAGCATCCTGGCGGGCTGTATCACCGCCTGGTACGGCAACTGCTCCGCCCTCAACCGTAAGGCTCTCCAGAGGGTAGTGAGGTCTGCACAACGCATCACCGGGGGCAAACTACCTGCCCTCCAGGACACCTACACCACCCGATGTTACAGGAAGGCCATAAAGATCATCAAGGACATCAACCACCCGAACCACTGCCTGTTCACCCCGCTATCATCCAGAAGGCGAGGTCAGTACAGGTGCATCAAAGCTGGGACCGAGAGACTGAAAAACAGCTTCTATCTCAAGGCCATCAGACTGTTAAACAGCCACCACTAACATTGAGTGGCTGCTGCCAACACACTGACACTGACTCAACTCCAGCCACTTTAATAATGGGAATTGATGGGAAATGATGTAAAATATATCACTAGCCACTTTAAACAATGCTACCTAATATAATGTTCACATACCCAACATTATTCATCTCATATGCATACGTATATACTGTACTCTATATCATCTACTGCATCCTTATGTAATACATGTATCACTAGCCACTTTAACTATGCCACTTTGTTTACAGTATATACATATGAGATGAGTATGTAAACAAAGTGGCATAGTTAAAGTGGCTAGTGATACATGTATTACATAAGGATGCAGTAGATGATATAGAGTACAGTATATACATATGAGATGAGTATGTACTCGATACCATCTACTGTATGCTGCTCTGTACCATCACTCATTCATATATCTTTATGTACATATTCTTTATCCCCTTACACTGTGTATAAGACAGTAGTTTTGGAATTGTTTTCAGAATTTGGGCGAGGGCCAATCTTGTGATTTTTGGCTGCCCATCGTGTCATGTTGGTTAAAGTGCTGTCTTGTCTACTACCCTCCTAAGATTGGCGACCCCGTCTGGCTCATCTCCTACCAAACTCACCTGTGCCGTTGAGAGTACTGTTCTTATTGGTGTAGAGTCTGATCATCTGACCAATGGTCCTCACATTATCCCTCAACATGATGCCCTGGGCCTGCACCATGAAGAAGTAGGTGTTGGCTGGAGAGAGGGATTGAGACAGGGAGAGCGGGAGGGGAGGGTGAGGAAAAGGAGGGAGAGACACATAGGAAAGAGAGGGACAAAAGGAAAGAGAGTGCAATCACTTTAGTCTGACTGGTTCAATTACACCCCCCTCACGTACCAGTCCACAACAGTAAATGTGCTGACTGCTCATGTCGTCAGCGTAAAAGCTTTCCCTCCCCCCAGTCTCTTGGCCATAAAGGAACAACCTCAGCACGGTTTAACTCAGTCCTAGCAGCTAACAGTGATGAGACACAGCCATAAAAGGACGGTTTAACTCCGTCCTAGCAGCTAACAGTGATGAGACACAGCCATAAAGGACGGTTTAACTCAGTCCTAGCAGCTAACAGTGATGAGACACAGCCATAAAGGACGGTTTAACTCCGTCCTAGCAGCTAACAGTGATGAGACACAGCCATAAAGGACGGTTTAACTCCGTCCTAGCAGCTAACAGTGATGAGACACAGCCATAAAGGACGGTTTAACTCCGTCCTAGCAGCTAACAGTGATGAGACACAGCCATAAAGGACGGTTTAACTCCGTCCTAGCAGCTAACAGTGATGAGACACAGCCATAAAGGACGGTTTAACTCCGTCCTAGCAGCTAACAGTGATGAGATAAGCGGCAGGAAATCCCGGTCTCTGGCTACGTCCTAAATAGAGACCTATTCCTTATATAGCGCACCTCACCCTATAGGCCCCAGTCAAAAGTTGTGTCTATTCAGGACGCAGTCTCAGTCCCACTCCCATCCTAGAGGCTGCTAGGGGCTCGGATTCATTTAACATTTACCACTACTGCAGCAAAACAGCCAGGGCACACACACACTTCCATCAGCTAAGGTTACAAACCTCATCAGTTTACACACTCACGCATCTCATCAACTCACACACCCATCTTATCAATGACGAACACAGGCACCAAATAAAATTACACAAACTCACACACAGACACCACACACTCCCAGCCCCACACACTGATCTATCAACCATTACAGAGGACCGGTCAAGCACTTAGAGTCCATTACACTGAAACACCAACTAATAGGTCTGGGCGGTATACCGTATTTTCCAATATACCGGTACTGATGCACGGACCGGTATGAGTTTTTACTTTACTTTCTATAATGGTATTTCAATGTTTGCTTTGTTAAATGTGATGTGCAACTCCGGCGTGTAGAATACCATTTTTTACCCCATTTTCTACTGAGTCATATCTCTCCTTATCCTCCTGCATGCTGCTAACCACACCAAGCCCTGACACTAGTAGTAGTTGCTTGACTACTTGCCGTTCATTCTGAATGGTCAGATGGATGCAACAATGTTGGTGACATGCTGCTTCCACAAGTCTTATATAATTACACTATTTGTTTGTGTAACTACTGTCTGCTAGTTTTGTTTTTTTCTTTGCAATGTGTTGCTAAAATTACCTAGCCGCTAATGCTAATCGCTAGCTAGCTGGCTTGCTAAATATACTAAGAGTCAGAGTAGCCATAACTAGCTAGCTAATACTGCCTGGTACCATCGCCTAGATAAGATACCGTTGCACAAACATGCTTATCAGAAAGGAATAGGCTAAGCATGATTATGTTGTTTAGCTAGCGAGCCAACAAAACTTGTGATCTAATATCTAATTAGGGACCCCTGGAAACACTGACCAACACTTTGGTTCCTACTCGGTCAATAATTCCTCCCTGGCTTATTAATTCATTGTCATGTCAAACAACAATGTATTCTAGGCCTACTATATAATTAGAATTGTTATATTTCCAAGATTCCAAAAGTTGACCAATTAATTAAACTAGGACTAGATTTGGCCCATATCATGACGCGTGGCACAGTGTGGAAATAATAATTATTTTTGTTGAGAGTATAAATGGAGAAAGCCCCCATTGAAATCACATAATGTGTGTGTTGCCACCCTTGGGTCATAAACTACTCAAAGCATATTTAGACATTTTATTATTTAACAACTAAATAGTCATACTGTCAAGTGTATTAAAAAAATAAATAGTAATATATTTTGTCCATATTGTCCAGCTCTACCAACTAATACATTCACAGAAGCCTAGTTTTGAGAAGCCTTCTGAGGCTAAATAACCAGATTTCAACCAACATATCTGACTAGCCTGTATCCCAGCAACAGCATAAAGCAAATATCCCCTTGTTACTGTTATTAGAGACCAAATCAGATTTAACAAGAGAGTATTACAATAAAATAAAATTATTAGATTGGACAGGTAGGCCAATCTCAGTCTGAATCACCTAACATTTGCATATCAGGGTCAGTGCTGTGCCCTTTCACCACAACTTGGGTGGTACCACACTTATGTAAAGCAATGCAAAAGCACAGTCCACTGTCACACAGACACACACTCCCGATGAGAAGGTGTGTGTGTGTCATCATACACCACGCTCTCTGTGCTGACCATATCTGACTAATAATGACTGACCAATTGACCATATAATCCAGCATTATCATCTTGTTAGCCTACATAGTGACACTGTCTCAGACACTGGACATACACATCTGATATTAAAAAACAGATACTCGGGAATAATATGGGATATTAAACAGAAAGATAACCTATGGGACTTCCACAGGATATGAAAAAGAAAGCTGGTGTTTGACGGCTCAGAGGATGAAAACGCATTCTCCAGACCTACCGGCCTTCTCAGATATTACTAGGCCTACATTAAATGGTATTTTCCCATGTCTGTCTACTATACTACACATGTAGCTGGCAGTGGTTTACCTTTTTGATGTTATCAAAAACAAACCAATCTAGTCCTAATCTTTCTAGTACTGGTTGAAGGACATACATTTGAAATTTGTTTTTGTTCTCAGACAGTTGTGTCACATAGCTACGCTGTGGAGATGTGGAGGGAGAGATGCCTTGAGCGACAGGTAACTGCCAAAATAAGGGGAACACTTGAGTAAATGAGGGATACAAAGTATATTGAAAGCAGGTGCTTCACACAGGTGTGGTTGCTACTTCTGTGAACTTTCAGTATCGTCCCTCACGACGAAGAGAAGAGAAAATATCATAAAGATACGTGGTCTTTTGGTAACGGAATTACAAGGCAATGTTATTTCAACTTAGAGCGCAAATAAATGTCTGTTCCAGTACTCAAAACAACATTTTTAACCAGAGATGAAAAAATAAATGAAAATACAGTAAAACTACTTGGTAGATGTGCTTTGTGTCCCCATTACATGTGCTTTTGCGGGGCACAACAAAAAAGAAACCAAGCATCACTTTTCCCTAAATTCCCTTCCTCCTCAATGCCACACTCACTAATATGTGTTCTGACCGCTCCCTCTACACACCCGTGCTGAGTGCACACACAAGCTCCTGTTAGAGCACATATGTCAGAGTCAAGGCCCGCGGGCCACATCCGGCCCGCAAGAAGGTTTTTTACGGCCCCTGGGATGATCTTGATTTATTATTAGAACCGGCCCGCAGCAAGCCGGCAGCCCGCAGATCTTTTACACGCACCAATACTACATTTCCCACAATGCAAAGGTGACGCACCGAGCAGTAGGCTGCTTCATTTCAATATTTATTGGCACAGCAGTCGTCAGCATCACAGTAAAATTAACTTTCAGATACCCATCAAAAATGGCAAAACGGAAGGTGGATACTGAGAACCGGGGGTTTCAAACAAGGTGGGAGTCGGAGTATATGTTCACGAAGGTAGCTGGAAAACCTGTGTGTCTTCTGTGTGGAGAAAGTGTGGCGGTACTGAAAGAGTATAATCTGAGACGACATTATGAAACGAAACACGCGGACAAAAACAAGAATATGGACATGGAACAAAGGCTACAAAAGGCAGAGGAATTAAAACGAGGCCTCAAATCTCGACAGGCTCTGTTCAAAAAAGCCAAATCACAAGGCCAGGCTGCTGTCAAGGCCAGTTTTATTTTGGCAGAAGAGATCGCTAAATCAGCCCGGCCATTTACGGAGGGGATTTCATCAAAAACTGCATGATTAAAGTTTGTGACGAAGTTTGCCCAGAAAAAAGGCAACTCTTTTTAAATGTGAGTCTGAGCAGAAACACCATTGCCGAGAGAGTAGACCAGTTGTCCATCAATCTAAAAGAGCAGCTTGTGAAAAAGGGAAAAGATTTTATTGCATATTCCTTGGCTGTGGATGAGAGCACCGACATTTCTGACATTGCCCAGTTGTCAATTTTCATCCGCGGAGTGGACTCCAACCTAAGCGTGACAGAGGAGTTTTTGGCTTTACGTCCTATGCATGGCACAACTACGGGCATGATTTGTATGAAGAGGTGTCAAGATGTGTAAATGAGATGGAGCTGCCTTGGGAAAAACTCGTGGGTTTGACAACCGACGGAGCACCTGCGATGTGTGGACACAGGAGCGGACTGGTGGCGAAGATACGGGAAAAGATGCAAGAGGAAAACGCGACAGGTGAGCTGACAGCTTATCATTGTATCATACACCAGGAAGCGTTGTGCGGTAAAGCCTTGAAAATGGAGCATGTAATGAGCATCATCACGCGCACAGTTAACTTTATCAGAGCCAAAGGTTTGAATCACCGCCAGTTCAAGGCATTTCTGACGGAGTTAGAAACGGAGCATGGTGATTTGCCTTATCACACAGAGGTGCGATGGCTAAGCCAGGGAAAGGTGCTTCAAAGATGTTTCGAGCTTCGTGGAGGAGATTTGTCTGTTCTTGGACAGCAAAGGGAAAGACACAACACAACTCCGAGACGAAATGTTTCTGTGTGAAATGGCTTTTCTGTGTGACATTACGAGTCATCTGAATGCAATAAACTTGCAGCTGCAGGGTCGGGATCGTGTCATCTCTGATATGTACAGTACAGTGAAGGCATTTAAAACCAAACTGACTCTGTGGGAGACGCAGATGCGGAAAGAAAATTTGAGCCACTTTCCCAGCTGCCAGACCATGAAAGAGAAGCTCTCTACCAGTGCGTTCCCGAGCACACAGTTGGCTGATAAAATAGGTATGCTTGCCGCTGACTTTCGACGCCGATTTGCTGACTTTGAAGCACAAAAAGCAGGTTGGAACTGCTCGGTAACCCATTTGCTGTTGACGTGGAAAGCTCACCACCAAACCTCCAAATGGAGTTGATTGACCTCCAATGCAATGATGCACTGAGGGCAAAATATGCGGCAGTGGGTGCTGCGGAGTTCGCCCATTTCCTCCCCGGCACAATGCCCCAGCTGCGCATCCAGGCTGCTCAAACGTTGTCTATGTTTGGCAGCACATACCTGTGTGAACAACTGTTTTCTTTGATGAACCTGAACAAAACATCACACAGAAGTCGACTTACTGCTGAACACCTCCACTCAATTCTGAGGATTTCTTCAGCTCAGAGCCTTACCCCGAACATTGATGAACTTGTGGAAAAGATGGGACACCACCAAGTATCACCCTCAACCTCAAACAAGTGAACATTACTGTGCAATCACATATTTAGAGTTTTTACTCAGTTCAAGTTTAAAAGTTCAAATTTAATATTTGTTTTCACTGCATGTTACTTCTCCTTAAACAAAGTGTTGTTTTTGATTAATAGATTTTTGCACTTTATTTTTTTGTATTTCAATCCAATTATATTTTAAAAATATTTCAGTTGAGTGGATGATAGAAAATTGCTATTATTGTTTTTTCTTTGAAGTAAATTTAGCCCACTTTTGCTAAAATAGAAAATATAGTCTACTGATGGTGCCTTGAATACCGGTTTCTTTCATTTAATGTTCATGTTATGGGGATATTTATATAAAGGAAATTTGTCTTTTGTGTCTGTTGAAAATTAAAGATTACTGACAGAGCCATAAGAAAATATTGCTTTATTTATCTGATCATATTGTAATATATTTGTTAGGTTTTCAGTAGGTTCAATTAGGTTCACTAGACTATATGCGTCATTTAAAAAATTTTCAATGAACATTCGAACAGTCCGGCCCTCGTCTTGTAGCTGATTTTTTTATTTGGCCCTCCGTCCATTTGACTTTGACACCCCTGTGTTAGACCTACAGAAATAACAGACTAGAAAAACGGTGGGATTCCATGCAAAATGACAAGTTATATCACAAATTCAAAGTGGACTGATTAAAGTAGGAAAATACATGTTCCAACAATGAGCTGCAGTTTTGGAATAATTGCGTCCAGTCTACTATTGGCCTAAGCTACTTTGCGAACTGCTAGCGCCGTTTAAAAGTGGTTAGACTAGGCTACCACCCCCCTAAACAGAAAGGTTCCAGACTGAAAATATGAACACAAAAAAAAACAGTCTCAAAGTCAACAGTGAAGAGGCAACTCCGGGATGCTGGCCTTCTAGGCAGAGATCCTCTGTCCAGTCTCAAAGTCAACAGTGAAGAGGCAACTCCGGGATGCTGGCCTTCTAGGCAGAGATCCTCTGTCGAGTGTCTGTTCTTTTGCCCATCTTAATGTTTTCTTTTTATTGGACAGTCCGAGATATGGCTTTTTCTTTGAAACTCTGCCTAGAAGGCCAGCATCCCGGAGTCGCCTCTTCACTGTTGACTTTGAGACTGGTGTTTTACGGGTACTATTTAAGAAAGCTGCCAGTTGAGGACTCAAAACATACACTAATTTACTTGTCCTCTTGCTCAGGTGTGTACCGGGGCCTCCCAATCTTTCTACTATGGTTAGAGCCAGTACACGCTGTTCTGTAAAGGAAGTAGTACACAGTGTTGTACGAGATCTTCAGTTTCTTGGCAATATCATGCATGGTATAGCCTTCATTTCTCAAAACAAGAATAGACTGACGAGTTTCAGAAGAAAGTGCTTTGTTTCTGGCCACGTTTCTTTTTTTTGCTGAGATAGAGATACATATACAGTTGAAGTCAGAAGTTTACATTAGGTTGGAGTCATTAAAACTCACTTTTTCAACCACTCAACAAATTTCTTGTTAAACTCACAGACATGATTCAAACAGTTTTAGAAACTTCAGAGTGTTTCTATCCAAAATCTACTAATAATACGCATATCTTATATTATTGGCATGAGTAGCAGGAAGTTGAAATTGGGCACGCTATTTATAAAAGTGAAAATACTGCCCCCTATACCTTATGTTAAAATCAATCCTCTGGTTGTTTTTGTCATAAATAATCAATAATATTTCAACCGGACAAAAGCTTCGTCAATAGGAAAGGAGAAACAAGAAAGGTGCGGTGCGTTCACCATCAGGGCGCCTGGCTGATGAATGGAGATTTCCACTGGCCACTGATTGAAAGTGGTGCATCTCACTCATTTTTCAGAGTAAAAGCCTGAAAAAATGCCTAAAGACTGGTCACATCTTGAGGAAGGCACAGAGCTCGTGAACTGGGTCCTAAGTCTTTGTATGATGGATGTGCTTTCAATGGAAAAACAGCCTTTCAAAATAGTAGTACTTCCTGGTTGGATTTTCACCTGCCATATCAGTTCTGTTATACTCACAGACATTATTTTAACCGTTTTGGGAACTTTAGCGTTTTCTATCCAAATCTACTAATTATATGCATATCCTATCTTCTGGGACTGAGTAGCAGGCAGTTTAATTTGGGCACTCTTTTTATCCAAAAATCTGAATTGCTGCCCCCTACCCTAGTGAAGTTAAGGACAGCAAAGTCAAGTTATTGGAGTGGCCATCACAAAGCCCTTACCTCAATCCCATAGAAAATGTGTGGGCAGAACTGAAAAAGCATGTGCGAGCAAGGAGGCCTTACAATCCTGACTCAGTTACACCAGCTCTGTCAGGAGGAATGTCAAAATTCACCCAAGTTATTAAAGGCAACGCTATCAAATACTAATTGAGTGTATGTAAACTTCTGACCCACTGGGAATGTGATGAAAGAAATAAATCATTCTCTCTACTATTATTCTGATATTTCACATTCTTAAAATAAAGTGGCGATCCTAACTGACCTAAGACAGGGAAGTTTTACTAGGATTAAATGTCAGGAATTGTGAAACTGAGTTTAAAGGTATTTAGCTAAGGTATATGTAAACTTCCGCCTTCAAATGTATACACACACACACGTGTAATTAAGTCTCATTAAAGTGTGGATTTTCAGGCACATTCTTCATGTCAGCATCGGCTATAACTATATCCTTACTAAATCTACTTGAAAATCTATGGCAAGACTTGAAAATGGCTGTCTAGCAATGATCAACAACCAACTTGACAGAGCTTGAAGAATGTTGAAAAGAATAAATGGAAAAAACTGGAGTGGCTGAGTTGGAAGGTAGGCCTTGAAATACATCCACAGGTACACCTCCAATTGACACAAATGTCAATTAGCCTATCAAAAGCTTCTAAAGCCATGACATAATTTCTGGAATTTTCCAAGCTGTTTAAAGGCACAGTCAACTTAGTGTATGTAAACTTCTGACCCACACGAATTGTGACACAATGATTTAGAAGTAAAATAATCTGTAAACAATTGTTGGGAAAATTACTTGTGTCGTGCAAAGTAGATGTCCTAACCGACTTGCCAAAACTATAGTTTGATAACAAGAAATTTGTGGAGTGGTTGAAAAATGAGTATTAATGACTAACATAAGTGTATGTAAACTTCCGACTTCAACTGTATATCCGTACCTGTTGGATGCAGTGATCACAATATAGTGGCTATATCCAGGAAAGCCAAAGTTCCAACAGCTGGGCCTAAAAGTGTACAAGAGATCATACAAAATATTTTTCTGAGACTCTTACGTGGATGATGTTAGAAATATTTGTTGGTCTGATGTGATTAATGAGGAGCATCCAGAAGCTGCACATGTTGAATTTATGAAATTGCTTCTTCCAATTATTAATAAACATGCACCTGTTAAGAAACTGATTGTTAGAACTTAAGGCTCCATGGATTTATGAGGAACTGAAAAACAGTACGGTTGAAAGAGATGGGGCAAAATGATTGGCTAATAAGCCTGGCTGTACATCTGACTGGCTTACTTAATGCAAATTGAGAAATTATAAGACTAAACTCCACAAAAAGAAGAAACTTAATTATGAAGCCAAGATCAATGGAGAAGAAAAAAAATTCAGTAGTTTAAATTATGGGCAGACGAATTCAATTCCATCTTTCATCGAATCAGATGGATTATTCATCACAAAACCATTTGCCAATTATTCTAATGATTATTTCAGTGGCAAAGTGGGCAAACGTAGGCAGGAAATGCCCATGACAAACAGTGAGCATTTATATCATGCATTAAAAAAAACTAATATTGGAAGCAGTGAAAGTTTGAATTTTGTAAAGTTAGTGTGGGAGAGGTTGAACAATTATTGTTAACAATCAATAATGACAAACCTCCTGGCATTGACACCTTAGAAGGAAAGCTACTGAGGATGGTGGCTGACTCTACAGCCACTCCTATCTATCATATCTTTAATCTGAGCATAGAGGAAAGTCTTTGTCCTCAGGCCTGGAGGGAAGCCAAAGTAATGATGCTACCCAAGAGTGGTAAAGCGGCCTTTACTGGTTCTAACAGCAGACCTTTAAGCTTGCAGCCAACTCTTAGCAAACTGTTGGGAAAAAATGTGTTTGACCAAATAAAATGTTATTTCTCTGTAACCAAATTAACAACAGACTTTCAGCGTGCTTTTCAAGAAGGGCACTCAACATGTACTGCACAGACACAAATTACTAATGATTGGTTGAAATAAATTGATAGTAAGAAGATTGTGGGAGCTGTACTGTTAGATTTCAGTGCAGCCGTTGATATTAGACCATAAACTGCTGTTGAAAAAAAGTGTTATGGCTTTTCAACCTTTACCATATCGTGGATTCAGAGCTACCCATCTAATAGAACTCAGTTTTCTTTAATGGAAGCGTCTCTAATGTCAAACATGTAAAGTGTGGTGTACCGGAGGGCAGCTCTCTAGGCCCTCTTTTCGATTTTTACCAACGACCTGCCACTGGCATTAAACAAAGCACGATTATTGTCCATTCGTGTGGTCCAGTGCTGCAAGGAACGACCTAGTTAAGCTGCAGCGGGCCCAGAACAGAGTAGCACGTTTTGCTTTTCATTGTAATCAGAGGGCTGATATTAATACGATGCATACCAGTCTCTCTTGGCTAAGAGTTGAGAGACTGACTGCAGGAAACATTAATATGTTGAAAATCCCAAATAGTTTGCATAGTCAACTTACACACAGCTCTGACACAGACACTTAACCCACCAGACATGCCACCAGGGGTCTTTTCATAGTCCCCAAGTCCAGAACAAATTCAAGAAAAACGTACAGCGTTATATAGAGCCCTTATTGCATGGATCTTCCTTCCATCTCATATTGCTCAAATAAACAGCAAACCTGGATTAAAAAAACAGAGAAAGCAACACCTCGCGGCACAACGCCTCTCCCCTATTTGACCTAGATAGTTTGCATGTATGCGTTGGTATGTAGGCTACGTGTGCCTTTTTAAAAATTAACGTAGTTCTGTTCTTGAGCTGTTCTTGTCTAATGATATTCTGTATTAATGTCATTCTGTATTATTTTTCATGTTTTGTGTGGACTCCAGGAAGAGTAACTGATGCTTTACCAACAGCTAATGGGGATCCTAATAAAATACCAGCAAAACAATCCAAACCTATTTATTTCACTTACTTGCTGATTCGTTGTTAATTTGTTCCGTTGTTTCATTCTCAACCAGGATTTCATCATACCTGTCAAGCAGTGAAGTTTCAGTCTGTCCGTGTCCTCTCTTCCTGTCCACTGTCACTGTGTCCGTTCCCATCTTGTCCAGCTGTGTCTGTAACATTTCACGTAAACCCGGTTTCTTGTCTGCATCGAAGTAGCGGTCCTTGTACCTAGCATCGAGCACAGTAAAGAGGCTCAGAGAGAACACCACCGAATCGCTTGTTCACAGCATCGAGTACATTTCTAAGTTTCGTAGTTTTGTTGAGCAGGCGTTTCAATGCCATGACAAACGGAATCAAGCCTGCTGCAGATGCAGTTGATTAGCTTATTTCTCAAGTCAGTTGTTTGAATGGCGCTAGGAGTGTGTTCATGTTTCAAACATGTCCTCAAATGCCATTTGAAATGGCAGCAGCGGTATGAGAACCAGCACATTCTTGAGCAATACGGCTTTCCTCAGTACGAAATCCTCGTCAACCCACTGTGCCATCATACTCAGCATGCTCATGGGGCTGGCGTCACTGGTCCAAATGTCAGTCGTGACACCCTTGGCATAATGAATTCCATTATTTTGGCGTTAATGGGTTTCGCATTTGAGTTGTCTTGCTGAAATGTTCGTACTCTTTCAAATGACTGCTCAACTTGTTTAGTTGTTGGAAGAATGCGCTTAGTAATTCTGCTTTTGTTCTGTGTAGCGCTGTATTTTTAGTGGCGTCATTACGTCATCACTTACGTTATATACAGTGGGGCAAAAAAGTATTCAGTCAGCCACCAATTGTGCAAGTTCTCCCACTTAAAAATATGACAGAGGCCTGTAATTTTCATCATAGGTACACTTCGCTTCCGGGTTGGAGCGATCTGGTCGCATCCGCGCTTCGGTCTGCAGGTTGTATAACTTTTTCATTACATTTCATTATAGTACAACGGTCTGATTTGTCTAATCTTAGCAATTTCCTCTTAGCTAGCTACATAGTCGTCGTTGTATCAAAGATAATTGCGTTATTATCGTATTTCGTCGCCCTCCTATCTGCCTAGCAGCTAGCCAGCTAGCATACGTTCACCGGCTACCGTAGCACTGTAGTACTATCACACTCAACTGAACGTCTTGATTAGTGTAGTGTTAGCTAGCTACATAGCTAGCTACATAGTTGTCTTTGCTGTCTTCGTATCCAATATAATTGTGTAGTTTAGAGTGTGTAGTCTTAGAGTGATTATCTTAATTCACCGAGGTTAGCTAGCCAGCTATTGTGTCGTCCCTAACGTAGGAGACACTCCTAGCTAGCCAATAGCCAGCCAACGTCTACTGAATAGAACTTTCGCATTCCGGTCGCATTCCGCGTCGCTCCACAGGTAGTATCACTTTTTCACTTCATTTCATTACAGTCCCAACGGTGTGATTTGTTTGATCGTAGCTAGCTACATAGCTAGCTACATAGCCGTCTTTGTTTCAAAGATAATTGTGTAGTCTAGAGCGATTTTCTAGGTTAGCTAGCCAGCTATTGTCGTTCTCCTAACGCAACGTAACGTAACCAACACTGCTAGCTAGCCAGCTAGCTCCCGATAAGCAGCATTGTAGAAACTTCACACTCAACGGTACGACTTGATTAGGGTAGTGTCAACAACGCAGCTAGCCTACCCCAGCAGTACTCTATCATTTGAATCATTTTAGTCAATTAGATTCTTGCTACGTAAGCTTAACTTTCTGAACATTCGAGACGTGTAGTCCACTTGTCATTCAATCTCCTCTGCATTAGCGTAGCCTCTTCTCTAGCCTGTCAACTATGTGTCTGTCTATCCCTGTTCTCTCCTCTCTGCACAGACCATACAAACGCTCCACACCGCATGGCCGCAGCCACCTAATCTGGTGGTCCCAGCGCGCACGACCCACGTGGAGTTCCAGGTCTCCGGTAGCCTCTGGAACTGCCGATCTGCGGCCAACAAGGCAGAGTTCATCTCAGCCTATGTCTCCCTCCAGTCCCTCGACTTCTTGGCTCTGACGGAAACATGGATCACCACAGACAACACCGCTACTCCTACTGCTCTCTCTTCGTCCGCCCACGTGCTCTCGCACACCCCGAGAGCTTCTGGTCAGCGGGGTGGTGGCACCGGGATCCTCATCTCTCCCAAGTGGTCATTCTCTCTTTCTCCCCTTACCCATCTGTCTATCGCCTCCTTTGAATTCCATGCTGTCACAGTTACCAGCCCTTTCAAGCTTAACATCCTTATCATTTATCGCCCTCCAGGTTCCCTCGGAGAGTTCATCAATGAGCTTGATGCCTTGATAAGCTCCTTTCCTGAGGACGGCTCACCTCTCACAGTTCTGGGCGACTTTAACCTCCCCACGTCTACCTTTGACTCATTCCTCTCTGCCTCCTTCTTTCCACTCCTCTCCTCTTTTGACCTCACCCTCTCACCTTCCCCCCTACTCACAAGGCAGGCAATACGCTCGACCTCATCTTTACTAGATGCTGTTCCTCCACTAACCTCATTGCAACTCCCCTCCAAGTCTCCGACCACTACCTTGTATCCTTTTCCCTCTCGCTCTCATCCAACACTTCCCACACTGCCCCTACTCGGATGGTATCGCGCCGTCCCAACCTTCGCTCTCTCTCCCCCGCTACTCTCTCCTCTTCCATCCTATCATCTCTTCCCTCTGCTCAAACCTTCTCCAACCTATCTCCTGATTCTGCCTCCTCAACCCTCCTCTCCTCCCTTTCTGCATCCTTTGACTCTCTATGTCCCCTATCCTCCAGGCCGGCTCGGTCCTCCCCTCCCGCTCCGTGGCTCGACGACTCATTGCGAGCTCACAGAACAGGGCTCCGGGCAGCCGAGCGGAAATGGAGGAAAACTCGCCTCCCTGCAGACCTGGCATCCTTTCACTCCCTCCTCTCTACATTTTCCTCCTCTGTCTCTGCTGCTAAAGCCACTTTCTACCACTCTAAATTCCAAGCATCTGCCTCTAACCCTAGGAAGCTCTTTGCCACCTTCTCCTCCCTCTTGAATCCTCCTCCCCCTCCCCCCTCCTCCCCTCTCTGCAGATGACTTCGTCAACCATTTTGAAAAGAAGGTCGACGACATCCGATCCTCGTTTGCTAAGTCAAACGACACCGCTGGTTCTGCTCACACTGCCCTACCCTGTGCTCTGACCTCTTTCTCCCCCTCTCTCCAGATGACATCTCGCGTCTTGTGACGGCCGGCCGCCCAACAACCTGCCCGCTTGACCCTATCCCCTCCTCTCTTCTCCAGACCATCTCCGGTGACCTTCTCCCTTACCTCACCTCGCTCATCAACTCATCCCTGACCGCTGGCTACGTCCCTCCCGTCTTCAAGAGAGCGAGAGTTGCACCCCTTCTGAAAAAACCTACACTCGATCCCTCCGATGTCAACAACTACAGACCAGTATCCCTTCTTTCTTTTCTCTCCAAAACTCTTGAACGTGCCGTCCTTGGCCAGCTCTCCCGCTATCTCTCTCAGAATGACCTTCTTGATCCAAATCAGTCAGGTTTCAAGACTAGTCATTCAACTGAGACTGCTCTTCTCTGTATCACGGAGGCGCTCCGCACTGCTAAAGCTAACTCTCTCTCCTCTGCTCTCATCCTTCTAGACCTATCGGCTGCCTTCGATACTGTGAACCATCAGATCCTCCTCTCCACCCTCTCCGAGTTGGGCATCTCCGGCGCGGCCCACGCTTGATTGCGTCCTACCTGACAGGTCGCTCCTACCAGGTGGCGTGGCGAGAATCCGTCTCCTCACCACGTGCTCTCACCACTGGTGTCCCCCAGGGCTCTGTTCTAGGCCCTCTCCTATTCTCGCTATACACCAAGTCACTTGGCTCTGTCATAACCTCACATGGTCTCTCCTATCATTGCTATGCAGACGACACACAATTAATCTTCTCCTTTCCCCCTTCTGACGACCAGGTGGCGAATCGCATCTCTGCATGTCTGGCAGACATATCAGTGTGGATGACGGATCATCACCTCAAGCTGAACCTCGGCAAGACGGAGCTGCTCTTCCTCCCGGGAAGGACTGCCCGTTCCATGATCTCGCCATCACGGTTGACAACTCCATTGTGTCCTCGTCCCAGAGCGCTAAGAACCTTGGCGTGATCCTGGACAACACCCTATCGTTCTCAAATAACATCAAGGCGGTGGCCCGTTCCTGTAGGTTCATGCTCTACAACATCCGCAGAGTACGACCCTGCCTCACACAGGAAGCGGCGCAGGTCCTAATCCAGGCACTTGTCATCTCCCGTCTGGATTACTGCAACTCGCTGTTGGCTGGGCTCCCTGCCTGTGCCATTAAACCCCTACAACTCATCCAGAATGCCGCAGCCCGTCTGGTGTTCAACCTTCCCAAGTTCTCTCACGTCACCCCGCTCCTCCGCTCTCTCCACTGGCTTCCAGTTGAAGCTCGCATCCGCTACAAGACCATGGTGCTTGCCTACGGAGCTGTGAGGGGAACGGCACCTCACTACCACTACTAATTTCGAATTATGGTGGAAAATAAGTATTTGGTCAATAACAAACAAGCAAGAGTCTGTCTCTCACAGACCTGTAACTTCTTCTTTAAGAGGCTCCTCCACTCGTTACCTGTATTAATGGCACCTGTTTGAACTTGTTATCAGTATAAAAAGACACCTGTCCATAACCTCAAACAGTAACACTCCAAACTCCACTATAGCCAAGACCAAAGTACTGTCAAAGGACACCAGAAACAAAATTGTAGACCTGCACCAGGCTGGGAAGACTGAATCTGCAATAGGTAAGCAGCTTGGTTTGAAGAAATCAACTGTGGGAGCAATTATTAGGAAATGGAAGACATACAAGACCACTGATAATCTCCCTCGATCTGGGGGTCCGCGCAAGATCTCACACCTAGGGGTCAAAATGATCACAAGAACGGTGAGCAAAAATCCCAGAACCACACGGGGGAGACCTAGTGAATGACCTGCAGAGAGCTGGGACCAAAGTAACAAAGCCTACCATCAGTAACACACTACGCCGCCAGGGACTCAAATCCTGCAGTGCCAGACGTGTCCCCCTGCTTAAGCCAGTACATGTCCAGGCCCGTCTGAAGTTTGCTAGAGAGCATTTGGATGATCCAGAAGAAGATTGGGAGAATGTCATATGGTCAGATGAAACCAAAATATAACTTTTGGTAAAAACTCAACTCATTGTGTTTGGAGGACAAAGAATTCTGAGTTGCATCCAAAGAACACCATACCTACTGTGAAGCATGGGGGTGGAAACATCATGCTTTGGGGCTGTTTTTCCTGCAAAGGGACCAGGACGACTGATCCGTGTAAAGGAAAGAATGAACGGGGTCATGTATCGTGAGATTTTGAGTGAAAACCTCCTTCCATCAGCAAGGGCATTGAAGATTAAACGTGGCTGGGTCTTTCAGCGTGACAATGATCCCAAACACACCACCCGGGCAACGAAGGAGTGGCTTCGTAAGAAGCATTTCAAGGTCTTGGAGTGGCCTAGTCAGTCTCCAGATCTCAACCCCATAGAACATCTTTGGAGGGAGTTGAAAGTCCGTGTTGCCCAGCAACAGCCCCAAAACATCACTGCTCTAGAGGAGATCTGCATGGAGGAATGGGCCAAAATACCAGCAACAGTGTGTGAAAACCTTGTGAAGACATTTTACCTCTGTTATATACCCTTTTTGTTGGCAATGACAAAGTTTTTTTTTTTGTTATTGACCAAATACTTCCACCATAATTTGCAAATAAATTCATAAAAAAATCCTACAATGTGATTTTCAGGATTTTTATTTTTGTCTGTCATAGTTGAAGTGTACCTATGATGAAAATTACAGGCCTCTCTCATATTTTTATGTGGGAGAACTTGCACAATTGGTGGCTGACTAAATACTTTTTTGCCCCACTGTACGTATGCACATCAGCGTTAAACTAGACATCGGGCCGATGCGATGTTGGCATTTTTAGCTAAAACTGTCCGATTCCTAAAAATGCTCACCGATATATCTTGCATCCCTAGTTAAAACCCATATACACTGCTCAAAAAAATAAAGGGAACACTAAAATAACACATCCTAGATCTGAATGAATGAAATATTCTTATTAAATACTTTTTTCTTTACATAGTTGAATGTGCTAACAACAAAATCACACAAATTATCAATGGAAATCAAATTTATCAACCCATGGAGGTCTGGATTTGGAGTCACACTCAAAATTAAAGTGGAAAACCACATTACAGGCTGATCCAACTTTGATGTAATGTCCTTAAAACAAGTCAAAATGAGGCTCGGTAGTGTGTGTGGCCTCCACGTGCCTGTATGACCTCCCTACAGCGCCTGGGCATGCTCCTGATGAGGTGGCGGATGGTCTCCTGAGGGATCTCCTCCCAGACCTGAACTAAAGCATCTGCCAACTCCTGGACAGTCTGTGGTGCAACATGGCGTTGGTGGATGGAGCGAGACATGATGTCCCAGATGTGCTCAATTGGATTCAGGTCTGGGGAACAGGCGGGCCAGTCCATAGCATCAATGCCTTCCTCTTGCAGGAACTGCTGACAAACTCCAGCCACATGAGGTCTAGCATTGTCTTGCATTATGAGGAACCCAGGGCCAACCGCACCAGCATATGGTCTCACAATGGGTCTGAGGATCTCATCTCGGTACCTAATGGCAGTCATGCTACCTCTGGCGAGCACATGGAGGGCTGTGGGGCCCCACAAAGAAATGCCACCCCACGACTGACCCACTGCCAAACCGGTCATGCTGGAGGAGGTTGCAGGCAGCAGAACGTTCTCCACGGCGTCTCCAGACTCTGTCACGTCTGTCACATGTGCTCAGTGTGAACCTGCTTTCATCTGTGAAGAGCACAGGGCGCCAGTGGCGAATTTGCCAATCTTGGTGTTCTCTGGCAAATGCCAAACGTCCTGCACGGTGTTGGGCTGTAAGCACAACCCCCACCTGTGGACATCAGGCCCTCATACCACCCTCATGGAGTCTGTTTCTGACCGTTTGAGCAGACACATGCACATTTGTGGCCTGCTGGAGGTCATTTTGCAGGGCTCTGGTAGTGCTCCTCCTTGCACAAAGGCAGAGGTCTCCTGATGTACTGGCCTGTCTCCTGGTAGCGCCTCCATGCTCTGGACATTACGCTGACAGACACAGCAAACCTTCTTGCCACATCTTGCATTGATGTGCCATCCTGGATGAGCTGCACTACCTGAGCCACTTGTGTGGGTTGTAGACTCCGTCTCATGCTACCACTAGAGTGAAAGCACCGCCAGCATTCAAAAGTGACCAAAACATCAGCCAGGAAGCATAGCAACTGAGAAGTGGTCTGTGGTCACCACCTGCAGAACCACTCCTTTATTGGGGGTGTCTTGCTAATTGCCTATAATTTCCACCTGTTGTCTATTCCATTTGCACAACAGCTTGTGAAATTTATTGTCAATCAGTGTTGCTTCCTAAGTGGACAGTTTGATTTCACAGAAGTGTGATTGACTTGGAGTTACATTGTGTTGTTTAAGTGTTCCCTTTATTTCTTTTGAGCAGTGTGTATTAGTTAATACACAGCACCAACTACATAAATACACTACAAGACCAAAAGTATGTGGACACGTGCTTGCCGAGCATCTCATAAAAAAATAATAATAATGGGCATTAATATGGAGTTGGTCCCCACTTTGGTGCTATAACAGCGACTACTCTTCTGGGAGGCTTTCCACTGGATGTTGGAACATTGTGGCTGAATGGAAGGAAGTCCCTGCAGCAATAGCATTAGTGTGGTCGAGCAATTAGCCCTGGCTCGCAGTCGGCTTTCCAACTCATCCCAAAGGTGTTCGATTGGGTTGAGGTCAGGGCTTTGTGCAGGCCAGGCAAGTTCTTCCACACAGATCTAGACAAACCGTTTCTGTATGGATGGGGTATCGCCATGCAGAAACAGGAAACTGTTGCCACAAAAGTTGGAAGCACAGAATTGTTTAGAATGACACTGTAGCGTTAAGATTTCCCTACACTGGAACTAAAGGGCCTAGCCCGAACCATGAAAAACAGCTCCAGACTTTTATTCCTCCACTAAACTTCACAGTTGACACGATGCATTCAGACAGGTAGCATTCTCCTGGCATCCTCCAAACCCAGATTCGTCCGTCGGACTGAAAATGGTGAAGCGTGACTCATCACTCTAGAGAAATTGTTTCCAATGAGCCAGAGTCCAATGGCAGCGAGCTTTACACCACTCCAGCCAACGCTTGGCATTGTGTATGGTGATCTTAGGCTTGTGTGCACATACTCGGCCATGGAAAACCATTTCATGAAGATCCCAATTAACAGGCAGAAATGTGACGAACTGACTTGTTGGAAAGGAGGCATCCTATGACGGTGCCACGTTGAAAGTCACTGAGCTCTTCAGTAAGGCCTCTCTACTGCAAATCTTTGTCGATGGAGATTGCATGGCGGTGAGTTCGATTTTACACACCTGTGTGTTCGATTTTATACACCTGTCAGCAATGGAAGTGGCTCAAATAGCCGAACACTAATTTACAGGGGTGTCCACATACTATTGTATATACAGTAGTCGATTGTTTGGTCGTTAGGCTTTTGGTCAACCTAGTTTTTTTTGGAGCAGTGGAAAATATATTAAAATGATTTATGGCACACAAGACACTTGTCTGATTCACACCTGTCTGAGTGGACTAATCCATCGCAGAGGCCGTGGGGATGTTAACACCAGTATTACCAGCAGTACATTTAAATCAAAATCAAATCAAATTTATTTACGTAGCCCTTCGTACATCAG
The DNA here is from genome assembly GCF_034236695.1 of Oncorhynchus nerka. Taxonomy (NCBI): domain Eukaryota; kingdom Metazoa; phylum Chordata; class Actinopteri; order Salmoniformes; family Salmonidae; genus Oncorhynchus; species Oncorhynchus nerka. Next base: position 52,203,307 of record NC_088412.1, on the reverse strand, counting down.
CTGATATCTCAAAGTGCTGTACAGAAACCCAGCCTAAAACCCCAAACAGCAAGCAATGCAGGTGTAGAAGCACTGTTACCTGTTGGTAAACATGATTTCTAATATACACTGTCTGTTCGGTAAGGGTCATTTCTGTTAATGCATTCAATAAATTATTATTACAGTCTTACCGTTATTATTGTAGAACATATGAGTTGGCTGAACAGCACAAACCAATCTGGGACCAGGATAGTTGCCTGGCTGTCTTGTGTTGTCCTGTTCAAAATAGTGCTGCAGAATATTGTATATTATATCAGCACTAGTGGCAGCTGGTGGGAGGAGCTATCAGAGTACTTCCTCATTGTAATGGCTGGACAAAAATTAATGGAACCGAGTCAAACATGTGGTTTACATGTTTTTGATTCAGTTCCACTGATTCTATTCCAGCCATTACAATGAGCCCATCCTCCTATAAACTCCTCCCACCAGCCTCCTTTGAACAGCACTATGTCCATAGCATGATCCTTATGGTCTAGCAGTAGCCAAAACACTGTACCATTCGCAGTGACAGCGTTGTAACTACAGATATCAGCCTGCAGCTGGTTAACCATGTGTAAATAAAAGCTAACACCCTTTTCCTGTGTTGCTTCAGACAAAAGGCCCAATTAATTTTAGCTGCTGATATGCTGTAGGATTTCACCCCTGGGACTACTAATATGCTCAGCAAAGAAACAAACTGTTTCAAGACACGGCTTACTTGGGAAAAGCTGGCATACCCTTGCCATCTTACTAAACATTGGCTGATTGGATTAATGGCATAAACATGGATCTTAATCTAGGTTACCTTGCTCACTCGGTTAATGTGAATATACATATAGGCCTATCAGATGTACACTACCTAGCTACTAAACCACACAACTAGGTGGTTATCAGTGTTGATTATGTGGCTCTACTTGCTGGCTCTGTCAGCAACTCCATATCCCTTCCCACCATGGCATGGTTCAACAGCATGGCAGATATTCATACGAGATTGCTGCTTGTGTAAATTTACTAAGTTAGACCTAGTGAATAATCAGTTAAATCCTTTCCTTTCTGAAATCCGTGTAAGAAAATGAACAACTAAATGAGTTAAACTAGCTTGTTTACTACATTATTAGTAGATGGCTTGTTTCTGAGCAAGGACACACTTTGTAGAAGAGACAGCGCGTGATTGTTCAATGTTGACTAACGTTACAGCAACCAGCTCAATATAACGTCACGTTTTTAAAAATAAAAACAAACATGATATCACCTTTATTTAAATAGGCCACAGTAGCAAGTACTTACAATTTAGCTAATTAACACTGGAGTGATAGATGTGCAGATGATGTGCAAGTAGAAATACTGGTGTGCAAAAGAGCAGAAAAGTAAATAAAACAATATGGGGATGAGGTAGTAATATTGGATGGGCTATTTACAGATGGGCTATGTACAGCTGCAGCGATCGGTTAGATGCTCGGGTGGCATATTGTTTAAAATTAGTGAGGGAAATAAAAGTCTCCAGCTTCAGCGATTTTTTGCAATTCGTTCCAGTCATTGTGGAGAAGTGGAAGGAAAGGCGGACAAAGTAGGTCATTTATCATGCAATCATCCAAATGATTATCTAGCTATATATCGAGATGATAACTAATCGGTTCACTAGTTAAGCCTAATCGATTGTAAACTGATCCCTGGACGATTAGCTATCTTATCTAGCTAGCCAGCAGATCCAACCGGCTTCCTTACAGCTTAACTAGGGTCGGACAACATTCCGGTGTATATTACGACACCGGGGACACGACGCGAGATGTGGCTTGTATTACAAACCTACCTCAACCCAGGGATGAGAAATACGTTGTACTCCGAATTGTCCATTTATCACAACTGTTACACCACGAAGACTGAAAGACTGCTAGTTAAATCAGTCGTTCAATCTAATCCGTGTGACAGTTGATGTGATGGGACAGTTCGGAGTACAAGGCATTTCTCATCCCTGGATTGAGGTATGTTTTCCGAGCCATATCTCCCGCCGGCTCCGCTGTGTCCGAATATACACAGGAATACTGCTGTAGTGGGCATGCGGATCTGATGGCTAGCTATCCAGCTAACTAACGTTAGTTAAATAGCGAACGTTAAATGGCTAACCTAACTAGGCTAGCAGGAAGCTACAGTATTAACTGGCAGAAAGCATCCCCAGTTTCACACTGTACTGTCTATGGCATCCCTGTTGATGTCAATGTAGCTTGCTTGGCACAAGCTTGGATAACAACACAAAATTAGGTGTTCATGTTAAGATAATAAACTCACCTATTCCAGGAGCCACATATATGAAGTAGAGACCAGTCGTAGACATGGAGAAGAAAAAAATGAAGGCCAAAAATGAGCGGTTCGACACCCGCATCAGCCGCTTCCAATTCACCATATTTGCTTCGAATTTACCGATAATCCCATAAAAATATACCGTTTGGATAAAAATAAAATGATATGCTAAAAGTTGATGATATGATCATCCAAAATCAATGCAACGACACAACACGCATCATTTGAGTCGGGGATGCAGCGAAAAAGGCTAATGCTAGGAAGTCATGAAATCCCGTATGGGCGGCTTTCCCCAGTCAAGAAATTTCCAGATCGAAAAAAGCAGGCCTGAAATCAGGCACTGTCAAGCTTCAACGAAACCATCGATCGGGCATACTGAAACCGTTAACTACTGTAGTTACTGACATGAGTAGACCAATAATACTGGCTAAGAATAATCGTGATACTGATCCATGTTTAGCTTGCTAGTTAGATATGTATTTTCACGCCCGGTGACGAAGGTTTTAAAAAAGACCATGGGAACGGGTCTGCACCGCTGCCTCCTCTCATTCAAACCTCAACGATGTTTCTAACACACTCACACTTGGCTACCTACTTCACGAAATCGCTGAACGGAATCCAATAACGGCGAGCGGTTTAGCAGGTATATCGGGCGATTCTCGTTGCACCAAATATACATTTGTGCGGGGATTTTAGAGTGATCACATAAATACATTTGGATTCGTTCAATTTCATTTCTGCTGGTGCTGCAGACATGGTTTCCGGTGGGTGTAAGTAGTCTCTTTCCGTCCGCCCAACCCCCGTATATTTTGTCGCCATGGACACCGTGGGGCTGCAGTAAGGGCCTTTGGGTTCATGGGGTCGCTGCTTCTCTCAAATCATTTATTATGTGTGTGTCTGAAAGTAAGTGGGTCAACAGAAGTGGGAGGATCAACAGCGAAAGGTGTTACACCAGCGCTCTGTAATTGGTCAGACGGTTTTGATTGAGCTTGTTGTTTTTCATTTCTTGTCACGTTTTTGTTGATAAATTCCCTACTGTGTGAAATAAGACTAAAAGCACTAGCTCAGGTCTTGATAGAGAATCACACTGTGCCATTTGAATGTTAACAAAACACACAAACTCACTTATAGCCTAAATATGAAAGTAAAGTAATTTCGACCTACCTAAGTCTATCACATTTTTTAAATGACCAATAAATCATCATTATTAGGCCTATAACCAATGTTAACACTAAGCTCCAGGGTGCGATGCCCCCCCCAGGACTGCTGCACAGAAGAAATATCAGTGTGCAGACAAGCACGAGATTGAACTTCACTCAACTATCTAGAGTTTTCCCCATTAGTTAACACTATCAATGCTTAAATTGATTGTGAAAGTTGTGATCAAATCAACACCATATTAGCCACTTTAAATGCAACATTTTTTGCCTTTACCTCCCTTATCTCACCTCATTTGCTCACATCGTATATAGACTTGTTTCTACTGTATTATTGACCGTATGTTTGTTTTACTCCATGTGTAACTCTGTGTTGTTGTACGTGTCGAACTGCTTTGCTTTATCTTGGCCAGGTCGCAATTGTAAATGAGAACTTGTTCTCAACTTGCCTACCTGGTTAAATAAAGGTGAAATAAAATAAATAAATAAAAATGTGAAATCATACATCTTACAGGCTTTTTGCACATCATAAGCTGCATTTAGACAGGCAGCCCAATTCTGATATTTTTTTCATTAATATGTTTTTAACCAACAGATCAGCTCTGAAAATGCTCTGGTGTGATTGGTTACCAATTACTAATTAACAATTAGTGGAAAAATATCAGAATTTGTCTGCCTGTGTAAATGATTAATGAGGAGCATCCAGACGCTGCACTTGATGTATTAATGAAATTGCTTCTTGCAATTATTGATGAACATGCACCTGTTAAGAAACTGACTGTTAGAACTGTTAAGGCTCCACGGATTGATAAGGAATTGAAAAACAGTATGGTTGAAAGAGATGGGGCAAAAGGAGTGGCTAATTAGTCTGGCTGCACATCTGACTGGCTGACTTAAAGCAAATTGAGAAATTGTGACTAAACTCAATAAGAAGAAACTGTATTATGAAGCCAAGATCAATGATATAAAAATGATGGAAAAAACTTCAGTACTTTAAATGAAATGGGCAGAAAGACAAAATTCTACTCCATCTTTCATCCAATCAGATGGCTTATTCATCACAAAACCATTTAATGTTTCCAATTATTTTAATGTTTACTTCATTGGCAAAGTGGGCAAACGTAGGCAGGAAATGCCAACAACAGAGAGCCATCGTATTCATGCATAAAAATACATTTAAAAAAATGAAAGAAAAGCATTGCAAGTTCAAATTCTGTAAAGTTAGTGTGGGAGAGGTGGAACAATTATTGTTATAATAATGACAAACCTCCTGGCATTGACAACTTAGAAGGAAAACTACTGAGGTTGGTAGCTGACTCTATAGCCACTCCTATCTGTCATATCTTTCATCTGAGCCGAGAAGAAAGTCTTTGTCCTCAGGCCAGGAGGGAAGCAAAAATAACTCCGCTACCCAGGAATGATAAAGCTGCCTTTACTGGTTCTAACAGCAGACGTACAGTTGAAGTCGGAAGTTTACATACACCTTAGCCAAATACATTTAAACTCAGTTTTTCACAATTCCTGATATTTAATCCTAGTAAAAATTCCCTGTTTTAGGTCAGTTAGGATCACCACTTTATTTTAAGAATGTGAAATAGAATAATATTAGAGAGAATTATTTATTTCAGCTTTTTATTTCTTTCATCACAACCCCAGTGGGTCAGAAGTTTACATACACTCAATTAGTATTTGGTAGCATTGCCTTTAAATGGTTTAACTTGGGTTACCTTCAGATAAGTCCCGTGACACTTGGGGGGGGTTGTAGAGCATAACAGAGAACACCATTGTGTCTAGCCGAAACCGTTCGGACGCTACAGACATTTTCATGAGAAGACCGATTTTCGGGAAGTGACCTGGCAGCAAGGTTTAAACAAATCTCTTCCGTTAAAAATGAAATTTTAGTCTTAAAGAAATGTAAGATAATGTCTATAGTTTATACATTGCTTGACTGGGCTGATGAGACAGTGGATTGCGCAGTCAGATGGAACAGAGTAAATAGGCATTTTTAACGTCATAGATTTAGCCAGTATTAGCATGTGGAATAGACATCGGCTGGAATGCGGTTTTAAACATTCAGGATTAGACCCGTTTTATAATAAAGTTTTAAATACCTAAACGGATCGTAAAGGAAATCACATTACAAACCATCACCTTCAAGCACTTAAGGAAATCACAAATATCATGGATAAATTGGAACTCGTGGATATATGGACGCTTAAATATCCTGAGATATACAGTTGGAGTCTTAAGTTTACATACACCTTAGCCAAATACATTTAAACTCAGTTTTTCACAATTCTTGACATTTAAACCTAGTAAAAATTCCCTGTCTTAGGTCAGTTAGGATCACCACTTTATTTTAAGAATGTGAAATGTCAGAATAATAGGACAGAGAATGATTTATTTCAGATTTTATTTCTTTCATCACATTCCCAGTGGGTCAGAAGTTTACATACACTCAATTAGTATTTGGTAGCATTGCCTTTAAATTGTTTAACTTGGGTCAAACGTTTCGGGTAGCCTTCCACAATAAGTTGGGTGAATTTTGGCCCATTCCTCCTGACAGAGCTGGTGTAACTGAGTCAGGTTTGTAGGCCTCCTTGCTCACACACACACTTCTCAGTTCTGCCCACAAATGTTCTATAGGATTGAGGTCAGGGCTTTGTGATGGCCACTCCAATACCTTGACTTTTCTGTCCTTTAAGCCATTTTGCCACAACTTTGGAAGTATGCTTGGGGTCATTGTCCATTTGGAAGACCCATTTGTGACCAAGCTTTAACTTCCTGACTGATGTCTTGAGATGTTGCTGCAATATATCCACATCATTTTCCTACCTCATGATGTCATCTATTTTGTGAAGTGCACCAGTCCCTCCTGCAGCAAAGCACCGCCACAACATGATGTTGCCACCCCCGTGCTTCACGGTTGGGATGGTGTTCTTCAGCTTAAAAGCTTCCCCCTTTTTCCTCCACACATAACGATGGTCATTATGGCCAAAGTACGATTTTTATCCCCATGTGAGGTTGCAAACAGTAGTCTGTTTTTTTTATGGTGGTTTTGGAGCAGTGGCTTCTTCCTTGCTGAGTGGCCTTTCAGGTTATGTCCATATAGGACTCATTTTACTGTGGATATAGATACTTTTGTACCCATTTCCTCAAGCATCTTCACAAGGTCCTTTGCTGTTGTTCTGGGATTGATTTGCACCTTTCGCACCAAAGTATGTTCATCTCTAGGAGACAGAATGCGTCTCCTTCCTGAGCTGGCTGCGTGGTCCAATGGTGTTTGTACTTGTGCACTATTGTTTGTACAGATGAACGTGGTACCTTCAGGCATTTGAAAATTGCTCCCAAGGATGAACCAGACTTGTGGAGGTCTACAATTTATTTTCTGAGGTCTTGGCTTATTTCTTTTGATTTTCCCATGATGTCAAGCAAAGAGGCACTGAGTTTGAAGGTATATCTTGAAATACGTACATCCACAGGTACAACTCCTATTGACTCAAAATATATCAATTAGCCTATCAGAAGCGTCTACAGCCATAACATGATTTTCTGGAATTTTCCAAGCTGTTTAAAGGCACATTCAACTTAGTGTATGTAAACTTCAGACCCACTGGAATTGTGATAGTGAATTCTAAGTGAAATAATCTGTCTGTAAACAATTGTTGGAAAAATGACTTGTCAAGCACAAAGTAGATGTACTAACCGACTTGCCACAACTATAGTTTGTTAACAAGAAATTTGTGGAGTGGTTGAAAAACGAGTTTTAATGACTTCAACCTAAGTGTATGTAAACTTCCTACTTCAACTGTACATAGCGGAGGCTCAGTCAAGCTAGTCATCTTGACTACTTATGTCATTCTAGCTGGCACCAAAAGTTACAAAACATGTTGATAGAATATGGTCGGACCATCAAATAATTGCCATAAACATTACTCTTACAGAATTTTCACATGGGCGAGGATATTGGACATTTCATCAAAGCCTATTGGATGACAACTTGTTTTTAACCAGGACAGAAGAATTTACAAAATACTTTTTCCAACATAATATAGGTACATCCCATTATTTTATGGGACACTTTTAAATGTGCCTTTAGAGGCCATGCAATTCAATACCCTTTTTTAAAACAAAAGCAATTTAGGTCAAGAGTTCATATTAACAAAGGAAATAGAGGGACTAACAGTACAGATAGATAGCAATAAAAAACGGTATCATATAGTTACAGAATCAGTTAGAGGAAAAACAAAAATAATTGGGGGAATTTATAAAAGGAAGATTTTTTAAATATATATTTTTACCTTTATTTAACTAGGCAAGTCAGTTAAGAACAAATTCTTATTTACATTGACGGCCTATCCCGGCCTAATCCTAACCCAGATGACATTGGGCCAATTGTGCACAGCCCTATGGGACTCCCAATCACAGACGGTTGTGATACAGCCTGGAATCGAACCAGGGTCTGTAGTGAGGCCTCTATCAAGTGTAATATATGAAAAATGATGAATGATTAATGAAAATAATGAAAAATATATTATAAAAAATAAAGCGAACTGGATAGAATATGGAGAACAAAAGCTGATAATTTCTCTCAACATAAAAGTTACATTTACATTTACATTTAAGTCATTTAGCAGACGCTCTTATCCAGAGCGACTTACAAATTGGACCAAAAATAATTTACTTGTTACAAACTTGTCACCCATAATTCACCAAACAATATTTTAAAAGAGGAAGCAAAGTACTTTAAAGCATATGTTTTTGTTTCCTCCATCTCCACTAAACATAGATAAAGTTTTTTTCTATTAATAATGTAAAATGAATATCTGTACAGAAAGAGTCATGTGATGGCCAAATTACAGCGGAGGAACTTCTTGATGTAATTAAAGCCTTTAAGTCTGAAAAAAAACTCCTGGGCTGGATGGTATACCAAACTATTTTTTGATGTACTCAGAGGATCGTTACAAAGATCCAGTCCATTTTTTTGGCCAAATGCATAGCGCATAGAATTAAAAAGGTATTGTCGGATATTATTCATACTAATCAGACAGGTTTTTTACATAAACGATACATTGGAGATAATATAAGACAAGTACTGGAAACAATAGAACACTATGAAAAATCTGGGAAACCAAGCCCAGATTCATAGCTCCATACAGACCTTCTCCAGATCCTGTAGGTTTCGTGGCTGTCGCTGGGCAATAAGAACTTTCAGCTCCCTCCAAAGAGTTTCTATTCAGTTCAGGTCTGGAGACTGGCTAGGCCACTCCAGGACCTTGAGATGCTTCTTACAGAGCCAATCCTTAGTTGCCCTGGCTGTGTGTTTCGGGTCGTTGTCATGCTGGAAGACCCAGCCACGACCCATCTTCAATGCTCTTACTGAGGGAAGGAGGTTGTTGGCCAAGATCTCACGATACATGGCCCCATCCATCCTCCCCTCAATATGGTGCAGTCGTCCTGTCCCCTTTGCAGAAAAGCATCCCCAAAGAATGATGTTTCCACCTCCATGCTTCACGGTTGGGATGGTGTTCTTGGGGTTGTACTCATCCTTCTTCTTCCTCCAAACACGGCGAGTGGAGTTTAGACCAAAAAGCTCTATTTTTGTCTCATCAGACCACATGACCTTCTCCCATTCCTCCTCTGGATCATTCAGATGGTCATTGGCAAACTTCAGACGGGCCTGGACATGCGCTGGCTTGAGCAGGGGGACCTTGCGTGCGCTGCAGGATTTTAATCCATGACGGCGTAGTGTGTTACTAATGGTTTTCTTTGAGACTGTGGTCCCAGCTCTCTTCAGGCCATTGACCAGATCCTGCCGTGTAGTTCTGGGCTGATCCCTCACCTTCCTCATGATCATTGATGCCCCACGAGGTGAGATCTTGCATGGAGGCCCAGACCGACAGTGATTGACCTTCATCTTGAACTTCTTCCATTTTCTAATAATTGCGCCAACAGTTGTTGCCTTCTCACCAAGCTGCTTGCCTATTGTCCTGTAGCCCATCCCAGCCTTGTGCATGTCTACAATTTTATCCCTGATGCCCTTACACAGCTCTCTGGTCTTGGCCATTGTGGAGAAGTTGGAGTCTGTTTGATTGAGTGTGTGTGTGGACAGGTGTCTTTTATACAGGTAACGAGTTCAAACAGGTGCAGTTAATACAGGTAATGAGTGGAGAACAGGAGTGTATCAAAGTATAAAATACTTGTTCTCCCCACTGTATCTACATCAACGTGTATGTATAGTGCGTATGTCATATTGTGTGTGTGTCTGTGTGTGTCTGTGCCAATGTTTGTGTTGCTTCACAGTCCCCGCTGTTCCATACGGTGTTTTTCAATCTAATTTTGCTGCTTGCGTCCGTTACTTGATGTGGAATAGATTTCCATGTAGTCATGGCTCTATGTGGTACTGTGTGCCCCCATAGTCTGTTCTGGACTTGGGGACTATGAAGAGACCTCTGGTGGCATGTCTTGTGGTGTATGCATGGGTGTCCGAGCTGTGTGCCAGTAGTTTAGACAGACAGCTCGGTGCATTCAACATGTCAATCAATACCCCTCATAAATAAAAGTAGTGATGAAGTAAATCTCCTCCACTTTCAGCCACGAGAGATTGACATGCATGTGATTAATATTAGCTCTCTGTGTACATCCAAGGGCCATCCGTGCTGCCCTGTTCTGAGCCAATTGCAATTTTCCTAAGTCCTTTTTTGTGGCACCTGACCACACAACTGAACAGTAGTCAAGGTCAAATCAAATGTTATTTGTCACATACACATGGTTAGCAGATGTTAATGCGAGTGTAGCGAAATGCTTGTGCTTCTAGTTCCGACAATGCAGTAATAACCGAGTAATCTAACCTAACAATTCCACAAAAACTACCTTATACACACACAAGTGTAAAAGGATGAAGAATGTGTACATAAAAATATATGAATGAGTGATGGTATAGAACAGCATAGGCAAGATGCAGTAGATGGTATAGAGTACAGTATATACATATGAGATGAGTAATGTAGGGTATGTAAACATAATATTAAGTGGCATTGTTTAAAGTGGCTAGTGATACATTTTTACATCAATTTTTCCATTATTAAAGTGGCTGGAGTCAGCATGTCGGCAGCAGCCACTCAATGTTAGTGGTGGCTGTTTAACAGTCTGATGGCCTTGAGATAGAAGCTGTTTTTCAGTCTCTCAGTCCCTGCTTTGATGCACCTGTACTGACCTCGTCTTCTGGATGATAGCGGGGTGAACAGGCAGTGGCTCGGGTGGTTGTCGTCCTTGATGATCTTTATGGCCTTCCTGTGACATCGGGTGGTGTAGGTGTCCTGGGGGGCAGGTAGTTTGCCCCCGGTGATGCGTTGTGCAGACCTCACTACCCTCTGGAGAGCCTTACGGTTGTGGGCGGAGCAGTTGCCATACCAGGCGGTGATACAGCCCGACAGGATGCTCTCGATTGTGCATCTGTGAAAGTTTGTGAGTGCTTTTGGTGACAAGCCAAATTTCTTCAGCCTCCTGAGGTTGAAGAGGTGCTGCTGCGCCTTCTTCGCCACACTGTCTGTATTTCACACATATTATCCAGATACTGAATGTTAGCAATTAGTGGTCTATAGCAGCTTTCCACAAGATTGGGCTTTAGGTGAGGCATATGAACCTGTAGCCATATTTCTTCAACAGTATTTAACATTAGATCGTCTCTAAGCGTTACAGGAATGTGGTTCTGAATATAGACCGCAACACCGCCTCCATTGGCATTGGCATCTTTTCAGTAGACGTTATAACCATGGATTGCTACCACTGTATCAAAGGTATCATCTAAGTGAGTTTCAGAGATAGTCAGAATATGAATGTCTTCTGTCACAGGCAATTTATTGACATCATGGACCTGGTTTCTTTTAGCACCTTTCTGGGTTGCTTGATTGTTTTTAATGCTTTACTGGGAAGCCTATCAGAGGTAGACTTACTCATGTTATTTACACTGGAGCTGATTATATAGCTCACCCTGCACTAAGTGGTCTTCCTACTATTGCATACTGCCTCAGTGCTAACAGTGTAACTCTGGTTTATAGGCTCATGATTACTGCTTACAATAGCTGCAGAATAAACAGAGTTTTTTGGTGCAATTAGGGATACATAAATTACATTGTGTTTTCCAATGCCCCTAAGATCATGTACATTTGATGCAACATTATGACGACTCATTGTCACATTGGTAGGGATTAACTGAGCTGGTCTTGGATCATTTACCAGTCATTGTTTTAACGTGGACAGAGTCCAGGAGCCAAGATGATTTGGATGGACTCATCCTGTAGTCATTCCTGTAGAGTATCTTCTGTTTCCAGAAGGTGTCAAAGTTATCAATAAAAGTGACTCCAGCAGAGCTACAGTAGTCTTTTAGCCAGATGTTTAATGCCAGCAGTCTGCTGAATCTTTCACACCCATGACCCAACGATGGTACTGGACCTGACATTATTGGCTGTTTTTTTGAGTCTTAATGCTAAAATCAGTTCTTTAAAATCCACTTTCAGATGTTCTGAGCTAACCCTCCTGATGTCGTTTGACCCCACATGGACTATGACAGTGTCAGCTCCCAGAATCTGTGGTAGAACAGTCTGAAGCAGCCTTGTTATGTCCTGTACTTGTGCTCCTGGGTAGCATCAGGTTTTTGCCTTGGGGACCGAGATGTTTCTCACCATAGAGCTGCCTATGATGACAGCTGGTGATGTTGAATGGGCCGGTCTCTCAGGCAGCCTCACGGTCTGGTAAGGCTGGGGGGGATCTGAACCCGAGGTAGAAGCCACCGGAGAGGAAGACAGAGCCGAGGACGAAGACACAGGTACCTCCGGGTCCGATCTTGTTTGAGATATCACCACTGACTAAGACGCCGGAACCTCTGGATCCAGGGCGGCAAAGCTGTTTCTGGTCTGTGTCAGTTCCGGGCTCAACAATTCCATGGAGACCCCCGTTGCCAGAGGACGCCTTCTTCGACTTCCACGGCGAGTGACGTACCTCCATGGCTAGTTGGTTGGGTCGAGATAAGCTCTGTTCTCCAGGGAAGGGGGAGACCCGTCGGGGATGGAACCCTGCCTAGCACCGGCCAGTTGGCTGTGGAGAACCGACACGGCGGCAAAACTTCCACCAGACCAGAGCGGCGTCCGGCTACTGGGGTGGAATAAAAATAAAAATTAGGTGGGCGTGGGTTCCCCAGTAGCTTATGTAGGTTTGCTACTTGCTTGCTAAGAGTATTCAGACCCTTTACTCAGTACTTTGTTGAAGCACCTTTGGCAGCGATTACAGCTCCAAGTCTTCTTGGGTATGACGCTACAAACTTCAAACACCTGTATTTGGGGAGTTTCTCCTATTCTTCTCTGCAGATCCTCTCAAGCTCTATCAGGTTGTATGGGGAGCATCTCTGCCCAGCTATTTTCAGGTCTCTCCAGAGATGTTCAATCGGGTTCAAGTCCGGGCTCTGGCTGGGCCACTCAACATTCAAAGACTTGTCCCGAAGCCACTCATGCGTTGTCTTGGCTGTGAGCTAAGGATCATTGTCCTGTTGGAAAAGGTCCTGAATGCTCTGGAGCAGGTTTTCATCAAGGATCTCTCTGTACTTTGCTCCATTCATCTTTCCCTCGATCCTGACTAGTCTCCCAGTCCCTGCCACTGAAAAACATCCTCACAGCATGATGCTGCCACCACCATGCTTCACCGTAGGGATGATGCCAGGTTTCCTCCAGACGTGATGCTTGGAATTCAGGCCAGAGAGTTCAATATTGGTTTCAGCAGACCAGAGAATCTGCTTTCTCATGGTCTGAGAGTCTTTAGGTGCCTTTTGGCAAACTTCAAGTGGGCTGTCATGTGCCTTTTACTGAGGACTGGTTTCCGTCTGGTACTCTACCATAAAGGCCTGATTGGTGGGGTGCTGCAGAGATGGTTGTCTATCTGGAAGGTTCTCCCATCTGCACAGAGGAACTCTGGAGCTCTGTCAGAGTGAACATTGGTTTCTTGGTCACCTCCGTGACCAAGGTCCTTCTCCCCCAATTGCTCAATTTGGCCGGGTGGCCAGCTCTAGGAAGAGTCTTGGTAGTTCCAAACTTCTTCCATTTAAGCATGATGGAGGCCACCGAGTTCTTAGGGAGTTTCAATGCTGCAGACATTTTTTGGTACCCTTCCCCAGATCTGTGCCTCGACACAATCTTGTTTCGGAGCTCTACAGACAATTCCTTCGACCTCATGGCTTGGTTTTTGCTCTGACATGCACTGTCAACTGTGGGACCTTATAGACAGGTGTGTGCCTTTCCAAATCATGTCCAATCAATTGAATTGACCACAGGTGGACTCCAATGAAGTTGTAGAAACATCTCAAGGATGATCAATGGAAACAGGATGCACCCAAGTTCAATTTCGAGTCTCATAGCAAAGGGTCTGAAAATTGATGTAAATAATATATTTTAAAAAATGTATTATTAGCAAAAATGTCTAAAAACCTGTTTTAGCTTTGTCATTTTGGGGTATTGTGTGTAGATTGAAATTATTTAAGCCATTTTAGAATAAGACTGTAACCTAACAAAATGTGGGAAAGTGGTCAGAATACTTTCCGAATGCACTGTAAATACCTGGAATATTTCAATTTTGGAGAATCTCTTATACAATGGGTTAAAGTTAGATATAGTAACCCTAGATGTAAAATCGAGAATAATGGCTACCTCTCAGAAAGTATTAAACTGTCAAGAGGAGTAAAACAAGGTTGTCCACTATCGGCATATCTATTTATTACGGCCATCGAAATGTTAGCTGTTAAAATCAGATCCAACAATAATATCAAGGGTCTAGAAATCCAGGGCTTAAAATCAAAAGGTGACATTGTACGCTGATGATTCATGTTCTTTTAAATCCAAAATTTGGATACCTCCATAGCCTCAGAGAATAATTTAACATCTCTGGAATACAACCAAAGGATAAGTGCACTCTTACATTTTGGATTACTAAAAAAAATACAAACTTTACATTACTGTGTTGTTACCAATAAAATCTTACGGTGAAGTCGACATACTCTGTATTCATATCCCGAAATAATGAAATTCTCAGTACAATACATTTGTATAAAAAAAGTAAGCAAAAATAGATAAGGTCTTGCTACCATGGAAAGGGAAAATACCTGTCATTTTGTGGAAAAATCACCCTAATTTAACTCTTTAGTCATATTCCAGTTTACCTATTTATGTATGGCCTTGCGTACACTTAACTACTTTTTGAAATTATATGAGAAAAAAAAAATCAAATGTTCTTTGGAAAGGCAAGCCAGACAAAATTAAACGTGTGTATTTATATAATGAATATGAATTCGGAGGGTCGATATGATTAAATATTAAAGCATTAGACCTCTCACTAAATGCTTCAGTCATACAAAAGCTGTACTTAAATCTGAACTGGTTGTCTTGCACATTAGAAGAATGGCTCACCCCGTGTTCAAGAATGGCCTTTTCCCCTTTATTCAGATTACAACCTCACACTTTTGGTTATTTGAAAATGAAATAATCTCCAAAATATAGCTATTTTTAAAACAATTCACAGTTGATTGCAATTTCTGTTTAATTCACCAGTCTCTCTGATCATTTGATGTTGTTACTCGAACTCTGAAGCATTTATTTGGGCTGCAATCTAAGGTGCAGTTAATTGCAGATTTCTGAGGCTGGTAACTCGAATTAACTTATCCTCTGCAGCAGAGGGTCTTCCTTTCCTTTGGTGGTCCTCATAAGAGCCAGATGGCGCTTGATGGTTTTTGCGACTGCACTTGAATTAAGTTCTTTAAGTTTTCCAGGTTGACTGACCTTAATGTCTTAAAATGATGTACTGTCGTTTCTCTTTGCCTTTTTGAGCTATTCTTGCCATAAAATGGACATGTTCTTTTACCAAATAGGGCTATCTTCTGTATACCACCCCTACATTGTCACAATACAACTAATTGGCTCAAAAGCATTAAGAAGAAAATAAATTCCACATATTAACATGGCACACCTGTTAATTGAAATGCATTCCAGGTGACTACTTCATGAAGCTAGTTGAGAGAATGCCAAGAGTGTGCAAAGCTGTTGTCATGGCAGTGTGGCTACTTTGAAGAATCTAACATTTCCATCTCCTCCTTGTTCTCCTCTGAGTACGCAGACAGGCCGTCAACATTTTAGTGAAATATGTTTAGTTGCGAAAACATGCTACTATCGATGTTCCCAAACAGATTTCACTTGGTTTCTCAAATTAAGCACCGGGTAGCTGCAGGAACAAGGTTGGAGAGCCCTTGGCATACAGAGTTTGGGTGGAATAGCACCAATCAGGCAGCGAGAGCATGCTCCTCAAACAGTGGTTGATGCAGGGAGTGAAATCCTGTATCTCCCTGGACTCATACGGTAGCAGGGAGATTTCTGTGGTCCGGATTGGATGCATGTAGAAACTGTCCCATTACAGAGAATATCCTATGCCTGTATATGAAATTAAGGACATGCATGTCTACTCTTTGTATTTACTAAAAGGGCAGGGCAAATAGAGTCTGTGTGTGTGGGGGGGGGGTTGTGGAGGTGGGAGGTGTGTGATTGGATGGAGACATGATGGATGGGAGGTTGGCGCACTCATTTGTTTAATTTCCTTTACAAACTAAATGTTAGATATTTGTAACTATGTACTGTGATCATAATGATCAATACTTTGTATTGATGTACCCATTTTTTTTTTTTTTTATGTTTGGGGAGTGGCAGCCCACAGGTAAATACGAACTGAATATTAAATTATATGAATTTGTATATTATACAGGTAACGACGGTAATGACATTTGTTTACCATTATAATTATTAGGTGTTGGGTTGGTCGCTAGCTAGCTACATTATCTTCAATCTAGCCTACACTCTTAAAAATTCTGGGTTGTTTGGATGGCCCACCAGCTGGATTGTAGGCATTGGGTCACTTACTGTGGCTGGGTTTTTTTCTTAGAAGAGAGCCAGCTTGGGTTGTTGATGATGGGTTATTAAGATATGACCCAGCGTGGCATAGTAGGGGCGTGGCTTTCAGATGTTTTTGGCCACCCATGAGAATAAATGTAATTCCTGTTAATCTGTTCTGTTGTCATTAAATGTTCATGTTGAACACTGACAGTTTTGTTGCTTCAATGAGGCTTACAGAGATGTATGAGTTCATCAAGACCCTATGCAAATCCTAATGTTGGAAATACTGTTACCACTA
Organism: Oncorhynchus nerka; assembly: GCF_034236695.1. NCBI lineage: Eukaryota > Metazoa > Chordata > Actinopteri > Salmoniformes > Salmonidae > Oncorhynchus > Oncorhynchus nerka. The sequence continues at coordinate 52,186,616 of NC_088412.1, read as the reverse complement.
TTACTATATGTAATCAGCAATGTTATTATACGCATAAATATTCAATGACAATTTTTATTTGCAGTGTACAAAACATAACATAATGAACAGGAATGACATGCACTGTCACTGGTGGCCACACAGTGTGTGAAAACCTTGTGAATACTTACAGAAAACGTTTGACCTCTGTCATTGCCAACAAAGGGTATATAACAAAGTATTGAGATAGACTTTTGTTATTGACCAAATACTTATTTTCCACCATAATTTGCAAATAAATTCATAAAAGATCCTACAATGTGATTTTCTGGATTTTTTTTCTCTCATTTTGTCTGTCATAGTTGAAGTGTACCTATGTTGAAAATAACAGGCCTCTCTCATCTTTTTAAGTGGGAGAACTTGCACAATTGGTGGCTGACTAAATACTTTTTTGCCCCACTGTATATATTTTTTAAGTTTCATAATTGAACCCCTCCTATCACAAAAAGGTTCCTGTTGGGACCTTTACAGAGAGATTCCTGAAAAGGTTCCCCCACAGTAGCAATATTTTGAACCGTGTGAGACAACCCACCTGTGAGTGACTGACAAGATTAAAATAGATGGAGATCTCCACCCACCCCGCTCTGTCCGCTTTGCCTTCTGACAATAACACACCACTTGTAACTGTGAGTGACCAGATCATTAAACAACGGCACATTTGTACAGACACTTGCATAGACAGTCTCCCATCATGCACCCACAGAGAAAACAATGCATTACGTTATTTAGCCCCTGGGGAGATACATTTTAATTGACAAACTGATTGTTGATTCATCATGGAGCAATGTGTGTTCCCAATTCCAGTTAATCTGAGTGCCCTGGGGGTATAGTAGTGAACACTACAGCATGCACATCCCCTATAGCCCCCCCAGTCATGGTCTGATGCTGCTTGAACCCCCAAAGGAAAGAGACTGTCCAGTTTTACATTAATCTAGTTCAGGGGTTCCTAACCAGGGGCACAAGGCCCCCGAAAAAGGTTGGAAAACACTCATTCTAGTCCACCAGCTAGCTCTCTCTACAGTTTAGCCTGTGGAGGTGGTTAGTTTTACAGGGATCCACTCAAGCATTATGAATACATTACTGTATGGTACATGTGGAGTAGGGCAGGAGGTTAAAAAGTGGCCACTAGCTAGACACACAGACGGGATATGTCGATTTTATTTTACTCAACTTTCACTGTGGCAGGCTACTTTGAATGTACACAATAGCATGTCCGTCTTGGTTAGTTCCTCCAGCGAATACTGTAGGCCAATTCCCCCCCTCTGGCCATCTTTTACCAACAGAGCGCCAAGGGGCAGATCTTATCACACTGATGCATATGCATTTCTGAGCACATTGTTCAAGTAAACAAGAAAATAAGAAAATAACGTACAAAATAATGCATATTTTGTGACTCTGTGTTTCATAAATGATTTGCAATTCGCAATCTCACCGGAGTAAGCATCCGAGTGAGCACCTCCTTGTCTCAGTACTGTATGTGCATTCCAGCTTTCTGATGATGTCTGGTCAAAAATTGTATGACATTATTGCCACCCGTAGCATTGAAGGCAAGGCAAGCTCAGCCAGAGATATTAGAAAAGGATAAGATTCCCAGCGGGAAATGAATGGGGGGAAAGTATACGCTCTGCCCAGCAAACTGTCGACCAATCGCCTTCACGTTGTCATGCTGCGTTACGTGGCTGCTAAGCTAATCATCACGCAATCCCTTCTAAAAGTCAGGATATGAATTGAGAAACCTTGAAATTTTCCTTGAAAGTACGTAATTTCACAATTTCAGAGCTATACGATATTACAGATGACAAGCTAATCATATTTTATGCTTGGGACAGATTTTGTAATGTTGAGCTTCTTGTTCACGTAATTTGTGTTCATGTTGGGTTTTTGTGCAAGAACCCAATTGACTCTTTGAAGGAGAGAGCTCATTGTCTAAGTTCACTCAGAATGCACCACAAGGCCCATTGCCAATGTACTGCAACGCACACAGTGGGCGTTAATACGATTTGAATGGACTTTCCAATCTCCTCAAAAGTATATCTGGCTCAGCTGTTAATGGTCCTAGCACACCAAAATACGGTCAAGGGAAACCAGTTTGGATGGTTTCACACCAATCATATCACATCAGAAGCCAAACTAAACTGACAAAAGAAACGTACATTTTTGCATCATCTCGTTGTGTCGTTGTCCCCCGCTGGCTAGCTAGCTAAACTCGTCCCTTTCCTAAATTACCAATAGATGGAGATAGGGATTTTGACTTGTGGTTTTACTTAATTCTACATACTGGCCAATGATTATCACATTGATTTTGATCCAACCATATATTCATACATTGTGCCCCTGGCCTGTGAGGATGGAAGTTCAACATGTAGCTAGTTATATGTAGTAATTAGCTGGCCTGTTGCACGGTTGTCCATAAAGTTAGGATAGCAAGAAAGCATTTTAGCCAGGGAGCCTAGGACAACTAAATATAACAGCTGTACTATATGACAGATTCATATACGTTTAGGAAACATGTACACACACGCAGCCTGTGAGGTTCTGTGTTATGCACTATAGCCCGTTACCATATCATATGTGATTGAATACCATCTGCTGTTGGCTTGTGTGTGTGTTATGCAACATAGCTGACTTGAGACATTGTTAACAGTTTCAGGGCCATGGGACTTTCTCGTGATGGAAAAATACAGAATAACATAAAAACGGACACATACAGAACGTAGTAGGGAACAAACAGTCTTTTGTTAGATAACAGGAGCCAGGTGTATGATAACTGTATCGAGTGTATGAGCGCATAGATATTCTACACAACTACAACGGCAGATCGCTGAAGCGCCTAGGGGGCTGGGACCAGCTCGTGCGCCAACAATCAACGATAGGCTGGGTGAGTTTAAACCACGCCCAGTCTCTATTCTGTGACAGGCCAGCTCAGAAGCAGGAACTACTTCTGTCAAGAGTATATTATAACATCTTTGTCAGGAACAAGTCAGTTCTCTGTTCTACCCTGCCGTGGTGTTACAGTGAACCGTATATACGAAAATTGCATTTATCACTTATTGCTTAGCTAATAAAAAGTACATGGTATTCAATCGGTGACTCAATGTCATATCTATCCTGATACCAGATTCGATTGAGGCAACCCTTAACAAGCCACATATTTAGCATACCTTGGACTAAATACTTGTTGGCATATTTTAGTTGTCATTGGATTAGACTATAAACAGGTGATTAGATGATGTTGAAATGTTGAATTTGAAATATTGCTGGAATAGTGGAGGCTGTTTTATTGTTTAGTTGTTTAGTTGTCTGAAAATGTCGGAAACGTTAACTTGCTTGGCCATGCTGTAGGTCATGTACCTGGTTGAATTTAGTCTGCCACTCTCTTCTTATTGTCTCGGCTTTAGGCTCACCGCTTCAAAGCATATGAACTCACGCAAGGGATATGGAACAACATTTATCACAACACATAGGTTGTGATATGGCGTTTTTCCCCTGGCATGGCTTCCCTGGTACCACTGGCGTGTCATCGTGGGTGCTTTTTAAAACGTACTAAGTGCACCTCAACGTGTGTGTGTGTGTGTGCAGCTGGTGTGTCATAGAAAAATGTGCGCGATTCATTAGCTGACAGCGTACAGAGAAAACAATTCTACCACGCAGCAGGTCCAGCCGTGGCCAAGCAGAGTGGCGGGGAGTCTGCCCCATGGTAAGTGAGTCAGCCTCCGTATTCCCAGCCTTACCTCATGGTGGTTCTCGGACTCTGCTCTGTCTAGAAAACTCCCTGAGAATCAAGGGAACTCCTCCCGTCATGGCTCGACGATGCCAGCCAACGTAGATGGAACTTCATTAGTAAATGACACATTTGTAAGTGACTCAGAGTGCGTGTTCCTTAGCAGCCTAGAACTGGACCTGTTCCACAACAGTTAAATGCCTCTGCGTGAATAATGGGCCGTTTCTCTCAGACCACTGCGTGGGAGACAGACACCGAGGCCTCTCCCGCGAGAAGGGGGGCAACGGGAGAGGAGACGTGTGTATCCAAGGTCCTCCGGCTCACGCGCATGTCGGTGGGGTGTATCCAAGGTCCTCCGGCTCACGCGCATGTCGGTGGGGCAGGGGGTACTGACTTTTCTCCGCACTCGGTCCATTTAAAAAAAACTCCTAGCCTGACCCGGGAATGGTCACTGACTGCACGAGATGCCCGTTCACGCAGGTGTATTTTTAATTCTATTTAACCTTTAACCAGGTAGGCAAGTTGAGAACAAGTTCTCATTTACAACTGCGACCTGGCCAAGATAAAGCAAAGCAGTTCGACATGTACGACAGTTACACATGGAGTAAAACAAACATACAGCCAATAATACAGTAGAAAAATAAGTCTATATACAATGTGAGCAAATGAGGTGAGAAGGGAGGTAAAGGCAAAAAATAGGTCTAGAAGCTTGGATGTAAAGCTCCTAGATTATGCTGGGGAACAGCAAGGCTATTTTTGATCGGCATATCTATCCAAGTGCGTATCAGACCAATATAAGGAGTATTTTGGCTGCGTTGACACAGGTAGCCCAAATGTAATTATATATTTTTTTAAATCACTAAATTGGTCTTTTGACCAATCGGATCAGTTCTGAAAAATATTTGTTGTGAAAATATCTGAAGTGATTGAAAGATCAGAATTGGGCTGCCTGTGTAAACGCAGCCATTGAGTTATTTTCCAAAGCAAGATTACCCACAATCCACTACTGGAGCCAAGCATGCACCTGGTGGAATCTAGACCAGGCAATTCCAGGTTCCACAAGGATAATAAACCAACCTGAAAATGTGGTGCCTATCTGTTATATTTAAGGGACTATAATAACCAAATAGCCTACTGTTTCTGAGAAATACATTCAGCCAGCCTATAGCACCATGTGAGGTTCCAAGATACAGTTGAAGTTGGAAGTTTACATACACTTAGGTTGGAGTCAATAAAACTCGTTTTTCAACCACTCAACAGAATTCTTGTCAACAAACTATAGTTTTGGGAAGTCGGTTAGGACATCTACTTTGTGCATGACAAGTCATTTTTCCAACAATTGTTTACAGACAGATTATTTAACTTGTAATTCGCTATCACAATTCCATTGGGTCAGAAGTTTACATACACTAAGTTGACTGCCTTTAAACAGCTTGGAAAATTCCAGAAAATGATGTCATGGCTTTAGAAGCTTCTGATAGGCAAATTAACATAATTTGAGTCAATTGGAGGTGTACCTGTGGATGTATTTCAAGGCCTACCTTCAAACTCAGTGCCTCTTTGCTTGACATCATGGGAAAATCTAAATAAATCTGCCAAGACCCCAGAAAAAAATTGTAGTCCTCCACAAGTCTGGTTCATCCTTGGGAGCAATTTCCAAATGCCTGAAGGTACCACGTTCATCTGTACAAACGATAGTACGCAAGTATAAACACCATCGGACCACACAGCCATCATACCGCTCAGGAAGGAGATGTGTTCTGTCTCCTAGAGATGAACGTACTTTGGTGCAAAAGGTGCAAATCAAACCCAGAACAACAGCCAAGGACCTTGTGAAGATGCTGGAGGAAACAGTTAAACGAGTCCTATATTGACAACCTGAAAGGCCGCTCAGCAAGGAAGAAGCCACTGCTCCAAATACGGCATAAAAAAGCCATACTACGGTTTGCAACTGCACATGGGGACAAAGATTGTACTTTCTGGAGAAATATCCTCTGGTCTGATGAAACAAAAATAGAACTGTTTGGCCATAATGACCACCGTTATGTTTGAAGGAAAAAGGGCGAGGCTTGCAAACCGAAGAACACCATCCCAACCGTGAAGCACGGGGGTGGCAGCATCATGTTTGTGGGGGTGCTTTGCTGCAGGAGGAACTGGTGCACTTCACAATATAGATGGCATCATGAGGTAGGAAAATGATGTGGATATATTGCAGCAACATCTCAAGACATCAGTCAGGAAGTTAAAGCTTGGTCGCATATGGGTCTTCCAAATGGACAATGATCCCAAGCATACTTCCAAAGTTGTGGCAAAATGGCTTAAGGACAGCAAAGTCAAGGTATTGGAGTGGCCATCACAAAGCCCTGACCTCAACCCTATAGAACATTTGTGGGCAGAACTGAAAAAAGCGTGTGCAATCAAGGAGGCCTACAAACCTGACTCAGTTACACCAGCTCTGTCAGGAGGAATGGGCCAAAATTCACCTAACTTATTGTGTGAAGCTTGTGGAAGGCTACCCGAAATGTTTGACCCAAGTTAAACTATTTAAAGGCAATGCTACTAAATACTAATTGAGTATATAAACTTCTGACCCACTGGGAATGTGATGAAAAAAATATAAACCTGAAATAAATCACTCTACTATTATTCTGACATTTCACATTCTTAAAATAAAGTGGTGATCCTAACTGACCTAAGACAGGAAACCTTTACTAGGATTAAATGTCAGGAATTGTGAAAAACTGAATTTAAATGTATTTGGCTAAGGTGTATGTAACCGTCCAACTTCAAATGTGCCTGCCACCAACCACAGCAGAGTGTGGCTTCAGAACCATAGACAGCGAGATCTACTGTAGCACACACAGCTTCTCTTTACCTCAATTCTCTTGGGTTCTGAATTCACAGTATGCTTTGTGACCCTCACCCTTATAAACCTGAGTGCTACCAAAGCAATCCAACATGGAGAGGAGCATCCAATAGAATTAAGTTCACACCATTTGACACGTGTAAATTAACACAAGACAGGTTCTTCATCGAATGAACGAGAGAGTGAGAGAAGTACAATGTAACAATAGTACTTGCCATTCTGTTTTGGCTTTCATATCATGCATCTTTTCAATCATGTTAAAACGAGCCTATCACTATTACTGTTATTTATTCAGGCAGATCGCTCAAGAGTGACTTGGAAATTGGTTGTCTATAGAGGTCTTGAGGACATCTAGAAACACCTTCAAAATTGGCCACTAGGTGGTCACTGTTACCATCATGTATGTGTACATTTTGCTAGGGTGTTGTGGACAGGGGTGGCGGATGGGCGTAATCCGATGAATCTGGTTCAGAAGGTTGCGTCAAAGATCGTAGTGTGAAGATAGAAATACTCAAATCATGCTCGTAGTCGATGTCATGGTGACTTTGGCTAGCTAAGCTCATGCGCAGAAACAGGTCAAACGGTCAACTCGCACCGAACTGCACATGTGCAGGCCATCAAATCAAAAAGCACTCCTTTGGAATAACAGCATGTTCAACGACTTAAGACATCGGCTCGAATCTAGATTGTGCCTTTAGACCTCAGTCTGGTCTGCTTCGCCAACGTTCCCGGAAGTCTTGCCATGTTGCGTCTTTTTGGGTTTACAAACTCTGTGGTTGCGTGTTCAATCCCATTGGTGGGTTTTTAAACCCTATCCCAAACCTTTACCCTTACTCTAACCATTCAGAATGGGTCCCTAAAATGAATATTTTAATCCTATCCCAAACCTTTACCCTTACTCTAACCATTCAGAATGGGTCCCTAAAATGAATATTTTAATCCTATCCCAAACCTTTACCCTTACTCTAACCATTCAGAATGGGTCCCTAAAATGAATATTTTAACCCTATCCCAAACCTTTACCCTTACTCTAACCATTCAGAATGGGTCCCTAAAATGAATATTTTAACCCTATCCCAAACCTTTACCCTTACTCTAACCATTCAGAATGGGTCCCTAAAATGAATATTTTAACCCTATCCCAAACCTTTACCCTTACTCTAACCATTCAGAATGGGTCCCTAAAATGAATATTTTAACCCTATCCCAAACCTTTACCCTTACTCTAACCATTCAGAATGGGTCCCTAAAATGAATATTTTAACCCTATCCCAAACCTTTACCCTTACTCTAACCATTCAGAATGGGTCCCTAAAATGAATATTTTAACCCTATCCCAAACCTTTACCCTTACTCTAACCATTCAGAATGGGTCCCTAAAATGAATATTTTAACCCTATCCCAAACCTTTACCCTTACTCTAACCATTCAGAATGGGTCCCTAAAATGAATATTTTAACCCTATCCCAAACCTTTACCCTTACTCTAACCATTCAGAATGGGTCCCTAAAATGAATATTTTAACCCTATCCCAAACCTTTACCCTTACTCTAACCATTCAGAATGGGTCCCTAAAATGAATATTTTAACCCTATCCCAAACCTTTACCCTTACTCTAACCATTCAGAATGGGTCCCTAAAATGAATATTTTAACCCTATCCCAAACCTTTACCCTTACTCTAACCATTCAGAATGGGTCCCTAAAATGAATATTTTAACCCTATCCCAAACCTTTACCCTTACTCTAACCATTCAGAATGGGTCCCTAAAATGAATATTTTAACCCTATCCCAAACCTTTACCCTTACTCTAACCATTCAGAATGGGTCCCTAAAATGAATATTTTAACCCTATCCCAAACCTTTACCCTTACTCTAACCATTCAGAATGGGTCCCTAAAATGAATATTTTAACCCTATCCCAAACCTTTACCCTTACTCTAACCATTCAGAATGGGTCCCTAAAATGAATATTTTAACCCTATCCCAAACCTTTACCCTTACTCTAACCATTCAGAATGGGTCCCTAAAATGAATATTTTAACCCTATCCCAAACCTTTACCCTTACTCTAACCATTCAGAATGGGTCCCTAAAATGAATATTTTAACCCTATCCCAAACCTTTACCCTTACTCTAACCATTCAGAATGGGTCCCTAAAATGAATATTTTAACCCTATCCCAAACCTTTACCCTTACTCTAACCATTCAGAATGGGTCCCTAAAATGAATATTTTAACCCTATCCCAAACCTTTACCCTTACTCTAACCATTCAGAATGGGTCCCTAAAATGAATATTTTAACCCTATCCCAAACCTTTACCCTTACTCTAACCATTCAGAATGGGTCCCTAAAATGAATATTTTAACCCTATCCCAAACCTTTACCCTTACTCTAACCATTCAGAATGGGTCCCTAAAATGAATATTTTAACCCTATCCCAAACCTTTACCCTTACTCTAACCATTCAGAATGGGTCCCTAAAATGAATATTTTAACCCTATCCCAAACCTTTACCCTTACTCTAACCATTCAGAATGGGTCCCTAAAATGAATATTTTAACCCTATCCCAAACCTTTACCCTTACTCTAACCATTCAGAATGGGTCTAAAATGAATATTTTAACCCTATCCCAAACCTTTACCCTTACTCTAATCCTATGGGTCCCTAAAATGAATATTTTAACCCTATCCCAAACCTTTACCCTTACTCTAACCATTCAGAATGGGTCCCTAAAATGAATATTTTAACCCTATCCCAAACCTTTACCCTTACTCTAACCATTCAGAATGGGTCCCTAAAATGAATATTTTAACCCTATCCCAAACCTTTACCCTTACTCTAACCATTCAGAATGGGTCCCTAAAATGAATATTTTAACCCTATCCCAAACCTTTACCCTTACTCTAACCATTCAGAATGGGTCCCTAAAATGAATATTTTAACCCTATCCCAAACCTTTACCCTTACTCTAACCATTCAGAATGGGTCCCTAAAATGAATATTTTAACCCTATCCCAAACCTTTACCCTTACTCTAACCATTCAGAATGGGTCCCTAAAATGAATATTTTAACCCTATCCCAAACCTTTACCCTTACTCTAACCATTCAGAATGGGTCCCTAAAATGAATATTTTAACCCTATCCCAAACCTTTACCCTTACTCTAACCATTCAGAATGGGTCCCTAAAATGAATATTTTAACCCTATCCCAAACCTTTAACCATCTAAATTTGAAATTTGGAGCAACGTCTAAATTTGTAGAAACGGTACGATACCGAGTCCGACAACACAGGGTGTCAAAAAGACTTTGAAAATGTTATGTTTGGAGAAACGTGGATAAATATCTAATTCTACAGTGAGACAGAGCTTGTATTTATGATTATCGTTGTTGCTGTCAATGTAAATATCATTATCACCACTACTATTATTACTGTTAGTCCGACCATGTGTACTTTGACTATGTAAGTGATTTAACTTGCCATGTCAATAAAGTCTATTGAATTGGGAGCGTGTATGTGGGGGGCAGGGGAGGGGTGCCAGAGGAAGCATTTTTACCTGTCTGTGTATGCATGACAGTGAGAGAGGGGTTGAGTAAGGACATCTGACAGCATGAGTCTTGTCTTCATTTGTGTCTGCTTTCAGAGGGTTGTGACTGCTTTCAGAGGGTTGTGTCTGCTTTCAGAGGGTTGTGTCTGCTTTCAGAGGGTTGTGTCTGCTTTCAGAGGGTTGTGTCTGCTTTCAGAGGGTTGTGTCTGCTTTCAGAGGGTTGTGACTGCTTTCAGAGGGTTGTGACTGCTTTCAGAGGGTTGTGACTGCTTTCAGAGGGTTGTGTCTGCTTTCAGAGGGTTGTGTCTGCTTTCAGAGGGTTGTGACTGCTTTCTCTCATTCATGGTACATTTGTGTCTGCTTTCAGAGGGTTGTGACTGCTTTCTCTCATTCATGGTACATTTGTGTCTGCTTTCAGAGGGTTGTGACTGCTTTCTCTCATTCATGGTACATTTGTGTCTGCTTTCAGAGGGTTGTGACTGCTTTCTCTCATTCATGGTACATTTGCCTGTATAGTCATCCCTCATCTCCTGCTCCATCTACCCCTATATTAGTTCATATGTGAGAGGGAGAGAGCTCTGCGCCAAGCCAGTTGAGCTCTGAAACTGAAGGGTGACGCTCTGACCTTCCTGTCTGAATGAGAATCACCTGAGAGGGGGTGGGAGGCAGAGAGAGAGGAGTAGGAGCCAGGGGTGTTGCTACTCTATCTGGTCACTATAGAAAGGTAGGAAGTGAGAGTGGACAGGGAGAATGAGGGGGTTAGGAACCATTACTTAGCCTGGTCCCAGATCTGTTTGTGCGCTCTCGCCAACTCCTACAGCCAGCCATTAGCTATAACTATCATTTGTCTGAGTGGACGACACCCTGATCCTGTGACCAAGGCCACAGAAGTTTAGTCCAGGACAGATGGGGTTAAGATAGCAATGAGGGTTAGGGTTAGTTTAGTCCAGGACAGTTGGGGTTAAGATAGCAATGAGGGTTAGGGTTAGTTTAGTCCAGGACAGATGGGGTTAAGATAGCAATGATAGACCCGACTGACTCACTTTCATTTTCCTTGCAGGTGAAAGAGATTGTTGGAGCCAAATTCCCACTTTATTCATTCTATATTTATTATTTTGCTCCATTTAGATAAATATAGAATATAAGAATAAATATTGCTTCATGAATTATGGAGTATGGTTGATGAACTAATGTTTTTTGGTTTTCTATTATGTTTATCACAGGTATCGAAATGCATTATGGAGCTTTTCCTGGGCACTTCGCTCATTGATGGAATGAGCATCAATTACCTTTGGAAAATAAATGTCTCTTTTTACACGATCTGAGCTTTGGAAACGTGTCTGACAGCAGCATCACATAGCTGTTGCCTTTATGGTTCTAGGAAGAACCCCGCAAAGGGTTATTCTACAAGGTTAAGCCTGTAGAACCCCTTCTTTCCCTAAGAATGTAGAGAACCACAGGGGACTTTACAACTTAACTTAATTTATTAGGTACCAACAAGATTATTAATGCTTTATTAAAGAATGGCAACTTCACGACTAAAACATCTGAACATGTCATGTTTTAAGCTTTGCCCAAATATACATGTGTCAGCAGATCTACTAGGTTGAGTTTCTCTGTGTATCCTTGGATGTGAAAGCTCCTGGCATACATTTTAAACACCATTTTACAATATCATTTGTAATACTTTACAAAGTTTTCAAATTGCATCTGTCAGACGAAATCTAAATAATTAGTATTCGGCGATTAGAGAATCCATTTGACTGAGAAACTGATACTGAGATAGACGCACATCAGTGTGAGTATACAGGGAGATATAGCGACAGAGGACAGCTTGACAAACTGATACTGAGATAGACGCACATCAGTGTGAGTATCAGGGAGATATAGCGACAGAGGACAGCTTGACAAACTGATACTGAGATAGATGCACATCAGTGTGTGTATCAGGGAGATATAGCAACAGAGGACAGCTTGACAAACTGATACTGAGATAGATGCACATCAGTGTGAGTATCAGGGAGATATAGCAACAGAGGACAGCTTGACCAAGACGTCGCAGAGTTGGCATTGAGAGACGGAGCAGATCTACAGGCTAATTGAGGATCGGACTATATTCACTGCATCAAAGAGCGAGTCATTAAGTATTTTTCCCCAAATGGCACGCTACTCCTTTTATAGTACACATTGGGATCTGGTCAAAAGTAGTGTAATATATATGGAACAGGGTGCCATTTGGAATGCAAAATAAAACTTGCCCTGAAAAGTATTACAAATCCCCACATCATCCACACATTTCACCATACAGAGACAGTTACTGTATCTCACAACCCATATCATTGGTTACGTTTTATTTCTATTTACAGTAAATTTGTTATAAATATAATACATCATTTTCATCTGAAAAGCAGTTGAGTAAATACATACATTTAAATAACAGCTTGATCACAAGGTGGAGGAGGTCCAATGAGGGAGAAGTACAGGGAACATGTTGATTTGATTGATTCATTAGTTTGTTTTGTAGAAAATGACATGTGTGCTCGTGGGGACTGACCGCACAGTAAATCCAGATGGACTACAGACAGGTGGGGCAGGCAGCATCAGGACCTGTCAGTCAAAGGATTCGTTCATCATAGTATAGTGGTCAACCTCTGGTTCATATTCTGAAGGGTTTGTGATGTGCCGACAGTCTGGTCCATGTGGGGCAGTTCTTTCTACTTCCTCATCCAGGTTAATCCAGGAAGTAAACAATGCAATCACTACGGTGATATCTCAACAACAACCCGTGATTCTTTTTTCAACAGTAAAAATAAAAATACAAATCTCTGGCGGCAGACAGATGCCAACGTTGCCATGGGAGACAGGTCATCGTCTTTGTTCTGTGTCCTTTCACGCGCCTCCACTGAGATGATAAGACTCATATGCAGAGAGAGAAAATAGTTCCTTCTTCCACATGTAAATCCATGATGTTTTGCTTTGTTGCTGGGACATAAAATAGTTTAGTCAGACCATCAAAGTGGTTACAAGCTGAACTGATGCACAATTTAATTAGAACATTCTATTTTGTTTTTACGTAATTGGAAAAATGTGTCAACTTTTTAGGGCGGGGAGTAGAGTGGGTGATTTGAAATTGGGTGGAAAGATGGGATGTGGAAGATATTTCTTGCTGGGTGCTTCTCTCAACCCTGTTGTTGCCAACCAATGGGGGACTCTGGAGCCTTGCTAGTGATGATTGACAGATGGTTAATTGGCTATTGATGATGGGGCGGGACAATGTTCAGGTGCTGTTGATGATGATGATGAGTGCCGGCGTGGCCGTCTGCTGGCTGGTCTCACACATGGCTCCCTGGTCCGCCAGTTTGGCAAAGACCCGCGGCGTTCCCAGATTATAGACGCCCGCATGCAGGAAGCAGGCTCGCAGCTGCACTCGCATCACTTCTTGTGCCCCCAACTGCATTTTGAATTGTGTCTGGCCCAGCCATGTAAACGAACCATGCACCTCGAGAGACTCAGGGCTGATGGAGGGAGGAGAGGAATGGGAGAAAAGTGAGAGAGAAAGAGGGAGAAGAAAATAGAAAGCTCATTCAAACCAGGAGGATAAATAGAATGCAGTTTATCAGTTAAACATTTGGTCAGGGACATGAGGAACAGATGGCAGATTCAACAGTACACAGTGAGTTTGTGTTATGTTTACCTTGTAGTTTTGTGGCGTAGGTCAATGATGACATCAACTTGAGCCAGGGAGCAGTTAGACAGAGTCAAAGTGACTGGAACCATACACAGACTACGGGGGAGGGGAGGGGGGCAAAAGAGACAAATATATATATTTTTTACACCATTAATCATGTTCTATGCGGTGAAGGGAGACCTTTCAGTCGCATAACAACACGGAGCTGCAGTCAATGCTTGTACCATTACAGAGCTGCAGTCAATGCTGGTACCATTACATAGCTGCAGTCAGTGCTGGTACCATTACAGAGCTGCAGTCAATGCTTGTACCATTACATAGCTGCAGTCAATGCTTGTACCATCACATAGCTGCAGTCAATGCTTGTACCATTACAGAGCTGCAGTCAATGCTGGTACCATTACAGAGCTGCAGTCAATGCTGTCATCACATAGCTGCAGTCAATGCTTGTACCATCACATAGCTGCAGTCAATGCTGTACCATTACATAGCTGCAGTCAATGCTTGTACCATTACATAGCTGCAGTCAATGCTTGTACCATTACAGAGCTGCAGTCAATGCTTGTACCATTACAGAGCTGCAGTCAATGCTGTCATCACATAGCTGCAGTCAATGCTGTCATCACATAGCTGCAGTCAATGCTGTCATTACATAGCTGCAGTCAATGCTGGTACCATCACAGAGCTGCAGTCAATGCTGTCATCACATAGCTGCAGTCAATGCTGTCATTACATAGCTGCAGTCAATGCTGTCATTACATAGCTGCAGTCAATGCTGTCATTACATAGCTGCAGTCAATGCTGTCATTACATAGCTGCAGTCAATGCTTGTAGCATTACATAGCTGCAGTCAATGCTTGTACCATTACAGAGCTGCAGTCAATGCTTGTACCATTACAGAGCTGCAGTCAATGCTTGTACCATTACAGAGCTGCAGTCAATGCTTGTACCATTACATAGCTGAAGACTGTGAGCACATGTCGCTGGCTACTTTAAATTACTCTCAAGATGCAATGTTTTGGTTTGATAATTATATAGTTTAGCTAGCTGGTCATGTTACGTGTGTGTGCTACCTCTTCTGATTGAAGGGGTGGCTGTAGCTCTCTGGGTACTGCAGGTTGGTCTTGATGAGGTGGGAGAGTTGTTCCATAGAGGGCCGTGTCATTGGAGGCGGCAGCTCCGGTTTAAACTTCAGCAGCACCATCTCCTGAGCCTCCTACAACAGGACAGAGGAACACAAATCAGATCCGGACGCAGGAAGAGTAAACAACACCATTACCTCAAACACACTGCAGATACAAAGTGTATTCGGAAAGAATTCAGACCCCTTTACTTTTTCCACATTTTGTTACGTTAAAGCCTTATTCTAAAATGGATTAAAATATTGTCCTCAATCTACACACAATACCCCATAGTGACAAAGGGAAAACAGGTTAGAAATGTGAGCAAATGTGTTAAAAACGAAAATACATTCATTACATAAGTATTTGGTTTGAAAAATACTTAAATGACTTATAATAAGCAAACCAGATAGCGCCATTATGCTTTTTTATTTATTTACAGAAAGCCAGGGACACACTCCACACTATTTACAATTATAAACTGGGTGGTTCAAGCCCTGAATGCTTATTGGCTGACAGCCATGCTAAAACAAAATACTTATTTGTACTGCTCTAATTACATTGATAAACAGTTTAAAATAGCAACAAGGCACCTCCGGGGTTTGTGATGTGTCCAGGCACTCCGCATAAGAACAGCCCTTAGCCGTGGTATATTGGCAATATACTACACCTCCTCGGGCCTTATGGCTTAAATGAAGCACGTGTGTTTAGTGAGTCCACCAGATCAGAAGCAGTAGGGATGACCAAGGATGTTCTCCGTTTAGTGAGTCCACCAGATCAGAGGCAGTAGGGATGACCAGGGATATTCTCTGTTTAGTGAGTCCACCAGATCAGAGGCAGTAGGGATGACCAGGGATGTTCTCTGTTTAGTGAGTCCACCAGATCAGAGGCAGTAGGGATGACCAGGGATGTTCTCTGTTTAGTGAGTCCACCAGATCAGAGGCAGTAGGGATGACCAAGGATGTTCTCTTGATAATCACGTAACAATTTTCTGGTCCTGCTAAGCATTCCAAATGGAAAGAGTTCTTTTGGGTGTCAGGGAAAATGGAATAAAAAGTACACAATTTTCTTTAGGAATGTAGTGAAGTAAAAGTTGGCAAAAATATAAAAGTACAGATACTGCACTCTCCCACTAACGTGCTCATTCATGGTTTTGTTTGTTGATGTTTAAGAATTTCCCACTATATATCAGCATTATCACCAGTAGTAAATGTAGGCTACCATTAATCATTGCCATTTCCCCATTAATCTAGAATGTTTGGTTGTGGTCATTTCTGTTTATTCAATGTGTTAACACTGCATACCGTTCTCATAGCGTACACATTTGGAGAGCTTGCAAACGGCACAGTGATAATGAAGTTGTGGTTTATTTAATTATATTTATCAGTTAATGTAAATTGTGTGAACGCACACAGACTAGAGGCCTAAGCGCCAGTATAGGCAGTCGCGTTAGAGTTCCTAAATCTGCATTTTCAAAACGCAAACCATCAAGAAAAGCCATGTTATAAACTATTTCACCTGCGTTTTGTATTGAAAGTGTGTGTTTTATTATTGCCCGGAGGAAAATGTGGAATTGACATATTGAACTCTCATTCTCCTGGCTGAGCCCGGCTGGGTGGGCATTTCGCTTTTACCTTGCATTGGCCGTTCGATCAGTCCCCTTTGTGCATCCAGAACGTGTAGAGTATCTGGCGAATCAAATATGGCTTGTAGAGATGACATGGGGAGCTAGCTTTCTTTGCAGTCTCTGTCCGATGAAGAGTCCAGAATAATTTAATGGAGTTTTGGAGTTGAAGGGAGATAGTTCCTCAAAGTGAAAGCATTAAACTTGGGTGTAGGAGTTCTTGCTACCGGATGGGGAGGACAACAGTCCATTTCCGGACTATCTGTTTCGAGCGATACGTTCATCCTACAGTCCATTTCCGGACTTTCTGTTTCGAGCGATACGTTCATCCCACAGTCCATTTCCGGACTATCTGTTTCGAGCGATACGTTCATCCTACAGTCCATTTCCGGACTTTCTGTTTCGAGCGATACGTTCATCCTGCAGTCCATTTCCGGACTATCTGTAGGTGAAAAGCTGTTCTCCTTTTTCGAGCGATACGTTCATCCTACGTTCATTATTCATAATAATTCCTCTTTAGCTCTTGGAGTCCCAGGAGAAAAAGGTAGACTAGGCCTACAATAGCTTGTTGTACACTTATTTGGGTCATTTGATTTACTACTACAGCTTGCTCGCTGAATGTAAAATAGAGAAACCAAAAGAACAAGAGCGTATTCATTACGCAGATTCTGTTGTGTTTTTTTAAATGAAGCGGGACCTACCAAAATTTGTCCAATAGAAACATATTGGTCAGTCAGTCAGTGTTAGAGCAGGATGGTGTGATCAAAATACACCATGAGTACACCAATGTACTTTTCTGGATGTTGTAAATGATTGAGAATAGACCGGAACCAAACCAACCATAATCAGGCAGAGGCTTTATCCCTTATATAGCGCCATTCTTGTGTATTTTATTCCTTGTGTTATTATAATAATTATTTTTTAAATTGGAGTCTCGCAAGCAAGCATTTCACGGCAAAGTCCACACCAGTTGTATTCGGCGCATGTGACGTTTAAGCGGTTCTTGTCTTTACTGTAATCAGAGGGTTAATATCAATACTATACATATATATAGTATCTTTATTTTCAGAAGCATCAATGGTGTTCAATTCCAAATGGTTTACATTGTCAACTTACCACACAGCACTGACACACACGTACTCCATAAACTATATGTGACTTTTTTTAATCCTTAGGCGGTTGTTGTCTATTAAATGTTCTGTCTTATGTTTTGTGTGGAACCCAGGAAGAGTAGCTGAGGATCCTAATAAATGTGATTTAAAAAAGTACAATTTAAAAATTAACCTACATCACCTAGCTAATAAGTGTGTACTCACTTTATAACAATAGTACATTCCTAATTGCACTGTGTTGTTGTAGCCTAGGTAGAATAATATTAGTGTCTAAAAATCTAGGCCTAATCAATAGTGGAGCTTTGCATGCCCAACTGCTGCAGAGCATAGCCTGGAAGAACTCACATTTCATAATCTGTGAGAAGAAAAAAAATCCTTGCACTTTGACAGGTAAATATTTATAGAGCTAATATTTAGCTAATGAGTGGCCTAATATTTAGCTACACAACTCTCATCCAGCCGTGCACGATAGTGGTCTCCGTTTTGTTATGCGACCCCCTACAAGTGTCACGGGACTCGTCTGAAGGCAACCCATACAACTCTCATCCAGCCGTGCACCGATAGTGGTCTCCGTTTTGTTATGCGACCCCTACAAGTGTCACGGGACTCGTCTGAAGGCAACCCATACAATTGAGTGGATGTATGGAGGTAGTTTTGTGACAACAAACTAAAGGAGGTTAAAAGGAGTCAAATACATCCCGAGCTTTTCTCATTTCCTTTTTATTGAATTTTAGACGGTCTTTGCCATTTATGTGTTATTCAAATTGTTTTTCTATTGGCAAGAGTAGAAAGGCCAAATTCAACATTTTATCAAATCATAAAAACATTCAAATGTCTAAAGTTCAAAATCAAATAGCTAAATGATGTGTGACCATTTTAAAACAATTCTAGATGTGAAGTTAAATCTGGCATTTCACCGGATAAAATGGAGGCGACACAGAGAACGTTCTGCTGTAGCCTCTAACTTTCTCAATTATTCATTCATGGTTTTTCTTAATCGTGCCATTTATCAGGATTAATTTACAAGTGTTCAAAAACATCTTATCTACTCACTTTAAAACGTTTTACTCACCATTCAGTTACTATTGGGCAAAACAACTCATAACATGACCAAAACAAACTGCAAATGCATCAAACAAGTTTGTAGAGTCACAAGCTTGATGTAGTCATTGTGTGCTGGGAATATGGGGCCAAATACTTCACTTTTGACTACTTTAATACACTTTGAGCAGATTAATCTAGAGGTTCACGTACCTTTTCCAACAAATAGAATGTTGGATCAATTTAATCAATAATGAAATGAAAAAGTAGAATAGTTTGTTATTTTGTTTAACTTGATCTATTATTAGTACTTAGATGAAGATCTGATTTTTGTTTTAGGTCAAACGTTTGCAGAAATACAGAAAACCCTAAAGGGTTCACAAACCTTCTTAATAAAGTCAGAGACCATTATGTCAAACATACTGCTTGTTTATAAAGGTAACTGTCACCAGAACAGCTTCAGTGCATCTTGACATAGATTCTACAAGTCTGGAACTCTATTGGATGGACGTGACATCATTCTTCCACAATAAATTCTATCAATTGGTGTTGTTGATGATGGTGGTGGTGGAAAAAAAATACTAATCTCAGGCACCGCTACAGAATCTTCCATAATTGTTCAATTTAAACCCCGTATGCTCCTTTGAGACCCCTCTTTCAAAGTCACCAAGATCTCTTCTTCTAGCCATGGTAGCCAAAATAATGGGAAACTGGATATTTTTATACATGACCCTAAGCATTATGGGATGTTAATTGCTTAATTAACTCAGGAACCACACCTGTGTAGAACACCTGTTTTCAATACACTTTGTATCCTCAATTTACTCAAGTGTCTCCTTTATTTTGGCAGTGACCTGAACATATAGCCATACAGACTACTTGTTGTGGTATCATTTGTTCACCATTGTGCAGCCTGCTCTGCACAGAACATTTGCTTTTACAAAATATTATTAATGGCCTCCGACAAAATGACTTCCTGGAGACATTCATAGAACTGTAATTCCACGTTTTGATAATAGGAACAGTTTTCAGCTGGTGTGTGTGTGTGAGTGAGTGAGTGTCGGGTTAGAGGCAGAGATTAGAGGCTGGGAGGGTGTTTATCAAAACATTAACACAGGATGTCAAGACATCCATACAGCTAGTCATGCACTGGAAACATGAACATGTTCTATATCTATACATTTGTGAGCCCTATAAATGCAATTCACCTGTATGGCATTCTGATATTCAAGCCAAGGTAGGTAGAAACAATCACTAAGTAACTCTTAGCAAACCTTTGCTAAAGGCAATTCCAGTTAGAAGATCTCATAATTTCCTATGAGAAAGCGAGGATGCAAGAGGGACGGAAAAAGGTGGCCCTGGCGACTCACGTGCAGAGCTATAAAAAGCCAAAGGAAGAAGGAAGTTCTGTCCAGCGTTAGCGAGCCGTGGACACTGTTGCTATGCAACGGCTTGTCTTGGAGGAAGGTGTGTGTGAGGGGAGAGTTAAAGAACAATAATACAATTTTTTTATCTGGCAATGTGGATGAATTCAGGCCGGGTGAGTGGTTGGAAGAGGGAGCAAGGGGAAAGATATTTTTTTTTAGACAGGCGTGAAGATCTCATGCTAAAACCAGATCAAGCACCTAAATCCCACTACTATGTGTGGGAGGGAAGTGTACCACTGTGATGTGCATGTGATCGTGTAAAAGTGAAGAGAAAAATACTTCCCTGATGTATTTTCTAAAGTGTGATACGGTGTCACTTTCTCTCAGACAGACACTTAATGGCTGCGATATAAGTCTTCAAAAAATAAAAAGACACCAGCTTTAATTTTTGCTGAATGTGACTTTGGGCCTGTGACGTGTGTTAAAGTGTGTGTGTGTGTGTGTGTGTGTGAGAGAGAGAGTGTCAGAGTTGAAAACATTTCAATGAGAAAAATCTGGATCCGGAGCCAAATATCACCTACAGTACCAGTCAAAAGTTTGGACACACCTGCTAAATTGTTATTTATTTTTACTATTTTCTACATTTACATTTAAGTCATTTAGCAGACGCTCTTATCCAGAGCGACTTACAAATTGGTGCTTTCACCTTATGACATCCAGTGGAACAGTAGTGCATCTAAATCTTTTAAGGGGGGTGAGAGGGATTACTTTATCCTATCCTAGGTATTCCTTAAAGAGGTGGGGTTTCAGGTGTCTCCGGAAGGTGGTGATTGACTCCGCTGTCCTGGCGTCGTGAGGGAGTTTGTTCCACCATTGGGGGGCCAGAGCAGCGAACAGTTTTGACTGGGCTGAGCGGGAACTGTACTTCCTCAGTGGTAGGGAGGCGAGCAGGCCAGAGGTGGATGAACGCAGTGCCCTTGTTTGGGTGTAGGGCCTGATCAGAGCCTGGAGGTACTGAGGTGCCGTTCCCCTCACAGCTCCGTAGGCAAGCACCATGGTCTTGTAGCGGATGCGAGCTTCAACTGGAAGCCAGTGGAGAGAGCGGAGGAGCGGGGTGACGTGAGAGAACTTGGGAAGGTTGAACAAGTTCTACATTGTAGAATAATAGTGAAGACATCAAAACAAATTCTAAATAAATGACTGACAGTGTCACCAGCAAAGCACCCCCACCTCCATGCTTCACGGTGGGAACCAAACATGCAGAGATCATCCGTTCACCTACTCTGCGTCTCACAGACACTGCGCTTGAACCAAAAATCTCACATTTGGATTCACACAGTCTCCTCTGAACGGTTGGATGTTGAGATGTGTCTGCTACTTGAACTCTGTGACAAATTTATTTGGGCTACAATTTCTGAGACTGGTAACTGTAATGAGCTTATCCTCTGCAGCAGAGGTCATCTCTGGGTCTTCCTTTCCTGTGGCGGTCCTCATAAGAGCCAGTTTCCTCATAGCGCTTGATGGTTTTTTGCGACTGCACTTGAAGAAACTTTCAAAGTTCTTAATTTTCTGGATTGACTGACCTTCATGTCTTATAGTAATGATGGACTGTTGTTTCTCTTTACTTATTTGAGCTGTTCTTGCCATAAAATGGACTTGGTATTTTACCAAATAGGGCTATCTTCTGTATACAACTCCTACCTTGTCACAACACCACTGATTTGTTCAAATGCATTAAGGAAAGAAATTGCACAAATGAACTTTTAACAAGGCACACCTGTTAATTGAAATGGATTCCGCGTGATTACCTTATGAAGCTGGTTGAGAGAATGCTAAGAGTGTGCAAAGCTGTCAGAGGCAAAGGGTTCTTTGAAGAATCTCAAATAGAATCTCAGAAATTATACTATGATTTGTTTAACACTTTTTTGGTTACTACATGATTCCATGTGTGTTATTTCATAGTTTTTATGTCTAAAAATAAAGAAAAACCCTTGAATGAGTAGGTGTCCAAACTTTTGACTGGTACTGTATATAAACATCCATCTGTATAGTAGGCCTATAACAGCACATCAGTAGAGTATGGAGCTGAGGTACTTTACTTAGTCTGTATGTAGTCTAAGAGCCCTCTATGTCCCACTGGCCACTCTCTGGAGACAGCTCTCACTCTCAGTAAAGCAAACCATCAGCCATCCCCCTCTCCACCTACTAAACAAGTCATCTGACCTCCCTTAGTCGTTTAAGCAGAGATGGAGGGAGCCACTGTTCATCTCTGCACCAATCACTCCTGAAGGGCATTCCTCTTTCCGTAATCACTGTTAGACCGCATGACATCATCAACATACACACACACAGGCGTGCACAAAGACACTCCTTAAACACCCTGGCAAAATGCAAGATGTGTGTGTGAGATGGTAAGTGAGTATGTTCATGAACATGTGTGGCAGTTAGTTGGATATACTTGACATTGCTAAGCTCATCCTTGACTACTGCTGGAGAGAGAAACATTTTGAAGAACGCAAGCGTTGGTTGGTTCACTGTCAGCATTGAGAGCGTCACTAGGTGGTATGAAACATAACATACTGCTTGCAATACAGGAGTGATGCATTCCACAGAAACATATTTGAATTGAAGTGGATCAACTTTATTGATCCATAGAGACTAAATACAGTCACCAACATAGGACACATACAGCAAGAACAATATACAAAGGTATACATCAGAATGATATGACGTCAATACAAACCTATTGAATACATTTCTATAGACGTCATATACTGTATTTTGACTAGCCATCCATGCGCAAGTGCATTCGGAAAGTACTCATATTTTGTTACAGCCTTATTCTAAAATGTATTATATTAATTGTTCTCATCAATTGACACACAATACCCCATAATGACAAAGTGAAAACAGGTTGAGAAATTTTTGCAAATGTACCTTATTTACATAAGTATTCAGACACTGCTATGAGATTCAAAATTGAGCTCTGGTGCATCCTGTTTCCATTGATTATCCTTGAGATGATTCTCCAACTAGATTAGAGTCCACCTGTGGTAAATTCAATTGATTGGACATGATTTGGAAAGGCACACACCTGTCTATATAAGGTCCCACAGTTGACAGTGCATGTCAGAGCAAAAACCAAGCCATGGAGGTTGAAGGAATTGTCGATAGAGCTCCAAGACAAGGTTGTGACGAGGCTCAGATCTGGGGAAGGGTACCAAAACATTTCTGCAGCATTGAAGATCCAAGAAAACTGTGGCCTCCATTCTTAAATGGAAGAAGTTTGGAACCACCAGGACTCTACCTAGAGCTGGCCACCCGGCCAAACTGAGAAATCGGGGGAGAAGGGCCTTGGTCAGGGAGGTGACCAAGAACCCGATGGTCAAGCTGACAGAGTTCCTCTGTGGAGATGGGAGAACCTTCCAGAAAGACAACCATCTCTGAAGCACTCCAGCAATCAGGCCTTTAAGCCATTCCTAGGCAAAAGGCAAAGACAGCCCGCTTGGAGTTTGGCATAAAGCACCTAAAGGACTCTCAGACCATGAGAAACATTGGTGCCCTGAATTCCAAGCATCACGTCTGGAGGAAACCTGGCATCATCCCTACGGTGAGGCATGGTGGTGACAACATCACGTCTGGAGGAAACCTGGCACCATCCCTACGGTGAGGCATGGTTGTGACAACATCACGTCTGAAGGAAACCTGGCACCATCCCTACGGTGAAGCATGGTAGTGGCAGCATCATGCTGTGGGGATGTTTTTAAGCAGCAGGGACTGAGAGACTAGTCAGGATTGAGAGAAAGACAAGCAGAGCAAAGTACAGGGAGATCCTTGATGAAAACCTGCTCCAGAGCACTCAGGACCTGACTGGGGTGAAGGTTCGGGACCTCTTCCAACAGGACAACAACCCTAAGCACACAGCCAAGACAACGCACGAGTGGCTTCGGGACAAATCTCTGAATGCCCTTGAGTGGCCCAGCCAGAGCCCGGACTTGAACCCGATCGAACATCTCTGGAGAGACCTGATATTAGCTGTGCAGTGACGCTCCCCTTCCAACCTGACATTGCTTGAGAGGATCTGCAGAGAATAATGGAACAAACTCTCCAAATGCAGGTGTGCCAAGCTTGTAGCGTCATACCCAAGAAGACTTGAGGATGTAAATCACTACCAAAAGGTGCTTCAACAAAGTCCTGAGTAAAGGTTCTGAATAATTATGTAATATTCCTGTTTTTGCAAAAATATCTAAAAACCTGTTTTTGCTTTGTCTTTATGGTGCATTTTGTGTAGATTAATGAGAGGGAAAAAAATATTTAATCCATTTTAGAATAAGGCTGTAACGGGACAAAATGTGGAAAAAGTCAAGGGGTCTGAACTTTCCGAATGCATTGTATATGTGTTGATGCATCTGTGTACAGTATATTGCCTCCCTTACTGTATGTCTCCTATGCTGTTTAGTGGTGACCAATTGAATTTTACCTCTGAGGATCAATAAAGTTTGTTCAATTCAAAGAAAATCTTCCACTCAGCCTTGAGATAGCAAAGCATGGGCCTGCCTCTTAAGCACTCATCTGTGTAGAGTAGACCCTTCCTTACTCATGTTGGCCTATAAACCCATGAGGAGCATAGGTCAGAGTAGACACTAACCCTGGAAAAACCTCTACCAGGCCCGAGTCCGACATACCAAGCTTTCCAGTGTCACCCTGGCCCCACAGCTTACAGGGTGTTTGGGAGGTGGCCAGGTAAACACTCGACACCCTGTTGGACCTTGGCAGGGAGATATAGGGGCTTTTAGGTAGTGAATGAGAGAGAGGTAGCGTTCTCCAAGAAGTCGGATCGCTTTGTTTTGCTTGTGCTTTAGTCGCAATGCAAAGGAGTCCAGGAGTGTATAGTTATTCAGCACCGTTAGAACAAAATGGTGATTTGAATGTTTACAATTGTTACATGTGTTTACCTCTTTGTGTGTCAAAGAGCAGGCCTCTTTGTCGATGGTCTGTAGGGCCACATGAAGCTGTCCCTCTAGGATCACCTGCTTGTTGTCCTCAACAACAAATGCCTGTAAACAAACAAATAAATGAGCAACTATCATAGGCCTTTCTACAACAACAAACATTAGCAACATCATTGGCCTGATGCCAAAAACAAAACAGCAGCAAATTCCTCAATAAAAACTTAACATAAAGATTTTACTAATTAAACAATGGAGCACGTAGAAAAGGCTACGTCTGCACATGTGACTGTAGCTGTATAGTACCGCTGGAGCTTACGTGCATGTTGTTTATAAGGGCCTGTATTGAATTGAATGCATGAGTGTTGTGCAACAGATGTTCTTGTTTAGAGATGGTTAATCCCTATAGCCTGTAATGCTTTATACTTTACCTCTGTGCTTTCATAGTTTGCGCAACTGTTAAAGCTGCAATACTTGACTTTTTGGGCAACCTGACCAATTTCACATAGAAATGAGTTATAGATTATAGATGTGTCATTCTCATTCAAAGCAAGTCTAAAAAAGTGGTAGATAAGTGCCCGCTATTTCTATGCTTCCCAGTTCTTAAGTTTAGTTTTTGCATTTTACCTTTGTTTTGTACACCAGTTTCAAAAAGCTGAAAATAAAATATCTTTGGTTATGGAAAATATATTTCACAGAGGTTTCGATGGTACAATGACTCTCTACACTATACATGTTTTGACACAAACTATTAGAATTTTAGCAACCAGGAAATGGCGGCGTGACTTCTGCATAGCATCTTTAAGCCATGGTGCGAGATTCTAGAAGTTTCAGTCTGTCCTCGGCCCTGCATGCACAGTGAGATTTGACTCTTTGGCACCAGAAAAAGAACAGATATGAGCACCACCAGTCCTGAGAGCAAGGGCCATAAATCATGTCAAAGTAAGTTCTCTCTCCTGTGAGATGATTATACATATACTGCTGTTAAATGTGTATGCTGTTATTTGAATGTTTTTATTTATTTTACCTTTATTTAACTAGGCAAGTCAGTTAAGAACAAATACGTATTTTCAATGACGGCCTAGGAACAGTGGGTTAACTGCCTGTTCAGGGGCAGAACGACAGATTTTTACCTTGTGAGCTCGGGGATTCCACCTTGCAACCTTTCGGTTACTAGTCCACTAACCACTAGGCTACCTGTATATCCCTGTATAGATGCACAATATAATTGGTGAGCATATCGGAATTGGACAATATTAACTAAAAATGCCAACATCGGCCCGATGTCTAGTTTAAAGGCAATGTGCAAAACCAGTGTCAAAGCTGATGTGCATACGTATATAACGTAAGTAGATGACAATGACGGCACTAAAAATACAATACACTTCAAACAACTAAACAAGTTCAAGTTGAGCAGTCATTTGAAAAGAGTACGAACATTTCAGCGAGACAACTCGAAGGCGAAACCCATTAACGCCAAGATAATTGAATGCATTGCCATTGACAATCAACAGTTCTCTGTCGTGGATGATGTTGGCTTAATGACTGACATTTGGACCAGCGATGTCAGCCCCATGAGCATGCTGAGTATGATGGCACAGTGGGGTGACAAGGATTTCGTACTGAGGAAAGCCGTATTGCTCAAGAATGTGCTGGTTCTCATACCGCTGCTGCCATTTCGATGGCATTTGAGAACATGCCATTGAAACACGAACACACTCCTAGCGCCATTCGAACAACTGACTCGAGACATAAGATAATCAACTGCGTCTGCAGCAGACGTGATGCCCTCAGTCATGGCATTGAAACGCCTGATCGACATAAACCATTAAAACTTAAAGGTACTCGGTGGCTCTCTGAGCCTCTTTACCCTTTACCGTGTGTGTTAACTATTTAACAGGACCAGAATGCTTAAAAGGCCGGTATCAGAATCGTTATTTTTTGGAGTCGCAAGGAAAATTCTGGATATCGGTATCGGCCAAAAATGTCATATCAGGGCATCCCTAATGCTATGCGATTCTTTCCTGAGTAGATATTCCTACTGCATAGCTTACAACAATATATACTGGTTCTTACCTTTCAGAACCACAAGTCCATTCCTAATTGTAACATGAAGCTCACTTCTAGCCTGTGTTCTAATGTGTGGTGCTGACCATGAGCCAATTAAACTCTGCATATGGACACGTCTGCCTTGTTCTTGCCGGGCAGCCTGTAGTGAGTCTAAATACAAAAACATATGGACACCCCTTCAAATGAGTGGATTCAGCCACACCTGTTGCACACAACCATGCAATCTCCATAGACAAACATTGGCAGTAGAATTAAGAACTTTCAAAGTGGCACCGTCATAAGACGCCACCTTTCCAACAAGTCAGTTAGTCAAATTTCTGCTAGAGCTTCCCTGGTCAACTGTAAGTGCTGTTATTGTGAAGTTGAAATGTCTAGGAGAAACAACGGCTCAGCCACAAAGTCGAAGGCCAAACAAGCTCACAGAACAGGAGTGGCGAGTGATGAAGCGCGGTTGTAACACTCACTACAGAGTTCCAAACTTCCTCTGGAAGCAACATCAGCACAATAACTGTTCGTCGGGAGCTTCATGAAATGGGTTTTCATGTCTGAGCAGCCGCCGCACACAAGACTAAGATCACCATGCGCAATGCCAAGGGTCGGCTGGAGTGGTCTAAAACTCGCCTCCATTGGACACTGCAGTTTGTGCCCATAGACGACACTGTTGCCGGTGATGTCTGGTGAGGAGCTGCCTTACAACAGGCCTACAAGCACTCAGTCCAGCCTCTCTCAGCCTATTGCGGACAGTCTGCGCACTGACGGAGGGATTGTGTGTTCCTGGTGTACCTCGGGCAGTTGTTGCTAACCTGTACCTGTCCCGCAGGTGTGATGTTCGGATGTACCGATCCTGTACAGGTGGTCTGCCACTGCGAGGCCAATCAGCTGTCCATTCTGTCTCCCTGTAGCACTGTCTTAGGCGTCTCACAGTACGGACATTGCAATTTATTGCCCTGGCCACATCTGCAGTCCTCATGCCTCCTTGCAGCATGCCTAAGGTGCGTTCACACAGATGAGTAGGGACCCTGGGCATCTGTCTTTTGGTGTTTTTCAGAGTCAGTAGAAAGGCCTCTTTAGTGTCCTAAGTTCTCAGAACTGTGACCTTAATTGCCTGCCGTCTGTAAGCTGTTAGTGTCTTAACAATGTTCCACAGGTGCATGTTCATTAATTGTTTATGGTTCATTGAACAGGCAGGGAAACAGTGTTTAAACCCTTTACAATGAAGATCTGTGAAGTTATTTGGATTTTTACAAATTATCTTTGAAAGACAGGGTCCTGAAAAAGGGACATTTATTTTTTTGCTGAGTTTAGTAATGGTAAGAGTCCCTTTAATTCTGTGGTTTTACCTTCCAGAGGATGATGATGTCGAGGTCCACCTCGTTACACTTCCTGACCACGCCCGCTATATCCTTGTCCCCGCCCCCGTGCCCCACCCCCTGACTCCTGGAATGTCTCCCCTGTGTCTCCATGGCAACGGGAGGTCTCAGAGACTCCAAGGGCTGACACCTCCGGAAGAAGAAATCTGCACATGGAGTGGTGGAGGTGATGATCTGAAGAGAGGAGACACCAGACTTAGAGAAGGGAAAGGCTGATCGTTTCCTTCTCTTTTATAATGCATTCACAGCATTAACACTCACAGATAACAATGTGTTTCCTCTACATACCAGTTCATTCCCAAGGCTCAGGTCTGCAAATGTGTATTTCTCTGCTGCCTTCAAGGTAACTGAAAAACATAAGTTAAAAACAGGCATGACAGAGAAAAGAGATTCTCATATTGACTGATATTGCTGGTAGTGTGTGTGTGTGATGCGCGCATGCATGCGTATCATGTTACCTTGCAGGGGTTTGCATCGTGTTGCTCTGAAGCACAGCTTTCCTCGCTCTCTGCTGGTGAGTTTGCAGTCTGGAATGACAACAAGAGGATGAAAGGAAAGACCTTCTCCCTCTGAACTATAACAAACACTCTTGAACAGCATTCTTACAGTAACTCAGAAAGCCTCTAAAAACAACTATCAAAGCACCCCCCCCAGCAAAACCTTCCCTACAGATTAAAACTCCAAACCTACAACCTAATTTTGGACAAAAGTACCTGGAAGGATTAATACTACCAAGGACACCATCCAACCTGGAACTGAGACAGACAAGATACAACTTCAATTAGCACTGAGGTGTGAAGTGAGAGGTGTCGAAGCATGAGCCCAACAAATGGCAGGCTACCCCACCCAAATCCAGGGGCATGGAAGCCCCCTCCTGCTGTTCAGAGACCATCTGCTGGCATTTTTTTTTAATACAAGAAATCTACCTCCAGAAATAAAAGCTTTTCCCAAGTGGGTGTGGCACCTACTCCTGTTGCCTGCTGCACTGCTGCTTGGATTCCACCTGGTGATCTGTTCACCATCTGCCCTGGTTGTTGCCCCGTCTGGTACAGGTACCTCCACCACACTCCCCCCTCTCTGTTCACCGTCTGCCCTGGTTGTTGCCCCGTCTGGTACAGGTACCTCCACCACACTCCCCCCTCTCTGTTCACCGTCTGCCCTGGTTGTTGCCCCGTCTGGTACAGGTACCTCCACCACACTCACCCCTCTCTGTTCACCGTCTGCCCTGGTTGTTGCCCCGTCTGGTACAGGTACCCCCACCACACTCCCCCCTCTCTCCCAAGCTTTTGCTCACCTCCAGCACACAGGCACTGTCGGGGCAAGTAACTCTGAACTTACAATGGCTAGCCCCGAATCGTTATATTTGTTTTCTTGTGCATTTTGCTATTTGACCATGTTTGTTCCCACACTCGGGACTCTGACTCTCTATTGGTTATACAGACTTTTGACCTCCCATCCTATTCTAACCACCTCTCGCCGGCATTGTATTCATGTTAACTGATGAAATTGCTGTATAATATGATCTTGTTGCCATCTAATGCACATTCAAATGTCATAAATCAACACCGCAGAGCTCTCCCTGTCCTCTGCCATGCCTTGATTGTATTACTATTGATGATATCTAGAAATGTGCACGTCTGCTTCACTGATTTCTGCGTAAAAGGGTTTTCTGCACGTTAACACTAGAAGCGTATTATCAACACAAGGAGCGAGTGGCATTTCCCATATGATCGATGAGGATCTCCATATTGCAAATGTACGGTCCCTTAAACATCCGCAGGTGTTATTAAAATAGTCCGACGGCCCCAGGTCATCCCCCAGGGACCAGTCTTCCGGGGAGTCATCAAATGAAGTCTCGGACATTTGGTTTCCGTGTTATAAAATATTACATTTTTGAAAAATGTTCTGCTGTACTGGAAATTTCCACCAGATGGTGTCTGGCTAACTTATGGCAAATGGACAAAACGTCCCCAAATGTCTAACCCCAAGAACTTCTGGAAAACGATTAAAGACCTGGAGCAATATTCTCTCTGGTGTGCAATCTGGTTTCCACTCAGGTTATGTATGTGTCACTGCAACCTCAAAAGTCCTCAATGTCACCATTGCCCTTGATTCTAAGCAATGTTGTGCTGCTATTTTTATTGACTTGGTCAAGGCTTTTGATACAGTGGAGCATTCCATTCTTGTGGACCGGCTAAGATGTATTGGTGTCTCTGAGGGGTCTTTGGCCTGGTTTGCTAACTACCGCTCTCAAAGAGTGCAGTGTATGAAGTCAGAATAGCTGCTGTCTCAGCCACTGCCTGTCACCAAGGGTGTAGCCCAAGGCTCGATCCTAGGCCCCACGCTCTTCTCAATTTACATCAACAACATAGCTCAGGCAGTAGGAAGCTCTCTCGTCCATTTATATGTAGACGATACAGTCTTACACTCAGCTGGCCCCTCCCCGGATGTTTTGTTAAATGCTGTACAACAAAGCTTTCTCTGCCCTTACCTTTGTTTTGGAGGTATTCAGAAGGTTAATGTGGTTTGGTAAGAAAAATGCCCCTCTATTTTGTGGAATTTCCTTACTCCTTAATGCGTTTGAGCCAATCAGTTGTGACAAGGTAGGAGTGGTATACAGAAGATAGCCCTATTTGGTGAAAGACCATATTATGAAGGTCAGTCAATCTGGAAAACTAGATAGCCAAATCAAGGTAGCCCCTCCAAACAAGTACACCTCACTGATCAAACCACCAAAAGGCATCTATGTAATGAACTTAACAGCTATGCAACAACACATCAAACCAAACCAGTGGATGAAGTGAAACGTTTCTAAGCCAGTCTGGCTGCTGCCACATGGTTAACTAGTGATAGACTCCTCACAAAAACCTCAATCAAATCCTTCCAAATAAAAGGACGGAAAGACACTGAGCGAAAGAATTGAGAGAAAAGAGTGAAACGCCACAATCTGAAACTTCTTAAGTCAACCATCTTTGAATGGAAATGCACAAAACAAAATCTGAGACCGAAATGTTAGTCATCCAGTAAATGAGTTCGACTATTTGTAGTCCCTTCTGAGAGGCTGCAGAGAGGGACAAACCTTTGTCTTCTGCTGGGTTTATACACTTGTGTAGTCTCCACTGTTTACTGCTGCTAGAGACCTGTGCAATGTGAAACTCACGCACCCCAGCCTCGCTCTGTAGAGAGAGAGAGAGAGCACGAATAAGTATCATAACGACCAGCATTTAAAGTCAACACAATGAACAGCAATGTCTCTCATAACATTCAAATCTTCACATCAGCATACTTGTACAGAACACAAAAACGGAACTTTGAATAACAATGTTCCATCAAACATCAGCTTAACTGCGATTGTGTGACTGAAATAGTATGTGTGTGTGTATGAGTATTACAATGGAAAGTGTTAGTGTGTGTGTGTATATATAGCATGCTTGTGGAGCTCACAGAGTTGATGTTCTCCACGTCAACAAAGACCAGCATGCTGCCGTTCCTCTCCTCCTCCTCCTCCTCAGGTAGTGTGTTACTACGACAAGCTGTGGCCCGAACAGACAGCGAACGACTCGCACAAATAAATACCGTGTGACGCAACACCCTGTGACTGGGGGGAGGAGAGAGAGGGGGAGGGAGGTAAGGAGGGGGAGAGAGAGAGAGGGGGAGGGAGAGAGAGGGGAAGGGGTTTGAGATGAAAGCAGAGAACGTGAGTAGAGTGACAGAAGGAGAGCAGAAATTAGATGGAGGGAACGAGAGACGAGGAAAGAGATTGAGTTCATGTAATGCATTTCCAACTCATAATCATAATTGAAACTACAGAAACCACGTTAAACAGATGATCAGGCACGTCCTTTAAGAGAAAAATATATTACTTTCTAAAGATATGGCTTTTCAAAATATATTACTTTCTAAAGATATGGCTTTTCAAAATATATTACTTTCTAAAGATATGGCTTTTCAAAATATATTATTTTCTAAAGATATGGCTTTTCAAAATATATTAATTTCTAAAGATATGGCTTTTCAAAATATATTACTTTCTAAAGATATGGCTTTTCAAAATATATTAATTTCTAAAGATATGGCTTTTCAAAATATATTACTTTCTAAAGATATGGCTTTTCAAAATATATTACTTTCTAAAGATATGGCTTTTCAAAATATATTACTTTCTAAAGATATGGCTTTTCAAAATATATTAATTTCTAAAGATATGGCTTTTCAAAATATATTACTTTCTAAAGATATGGCTTTTCAAAATATATTAATTTCTAAAGATATGGCTTTTCAAAATATATTACTTTCTAAAGATATGGCTTTTCAAAAGTGCCCCAATTTGATCTCATTCGATCTCCAATGAGCAAATGTTTTATTTTATTTCACCTTTATTGAACCAGTTGAGAACAAGTTTACAACTGAAACATGGCCAAGATTAAAGCAAAGCAGTGCGACACAGAGATACACGTGGAATAAACAAACGTACAGTCAATAACACAATAGAAAACATCTATATACAGTGGGGAGAACAAGTATTTGATACACTGCCGATTTTGCAGGTTTTCCTACTTACAAAGCATGTAGAGGTCTGTAATTTGTATCATAGGTTATTATGCAATAAAATGCAAATGAATTACTTCAAAATCATACAAAATGATTTTCTGGATTTTTGTTTTAGATTCCGTCTCTCACAGTTGAAGTGTACCTGTGGTATAAATTACTGACCTCTACATGCTTTGTAAGTAGGAAAACCTGCAAAATTGGCAGTGTATCAAATACTTGTTCTCCCCACTGTACAGTGTGTGAAAATTAGGTAAGATTAGGGAGGTAAGGCAATAAACAGGCTGTAGTGGTGAAGTAATTACAATGTAGCAGTTAAACACTGGAGTGATAGATGTGCAGAAGATGAATGTGCAAGTAGAGATACTGGGGTGCAAAGGAGCAGCAACAACAAAAAACAATATGGGGATGAGGTAGTTGGATGGGCTAATTACAGATGGGCTATGAACAGGTAAAGTAGAGATACTGGGGTGCAAAGGAGAAACAACAACAAAAAACAATATGGGGATGAGTGAGTTGGATGGGCTGTTTACAGATGGGCTATGAACAGGTAAAGTAGAGATACTGGGGTGCAAAGGAGCAGCAACAACAAAAAACAATATGGGGATGAGTGAGTTGGATGGGCTGTTTACAGATGGGCTATGAACAGGTAAAGTAGAGATACTGGGGTGCAAAGGAGCAGCAACAACAAAAAACAATATGGGGATGAGTGAGTTGGATGGACTAATTACAGATGCGCTATGTACAGTACAGGTGGGCTATGTACAGGTGCAGTGATCTGTGAGCTACTCTGACAGCTGATGCTTAAAGCTAGTGAGGGACATATGGGTCCCCAGCTTCAGTGATTTTTGCAATTTGTGCGTCATTGGCAGCAGAGAACTGGAAGGAAAGACGGACAAAGGAGGAATTGGCTTTGAGGATGACCAGTGAAATAAACCTGCTGGAACGCATATTAAGGGTGGGTGCTGCTATGGTGACCAGTGAGCTGAGATAAGGCCGCACTTAAATCGATGACCTGGAACCAGTGGGTTCGGCGACGAATATGAAGCGAGGGCCAACCAATAAGAGCATACAGGTCGCAGTGGTGGGTTGTATATGGGGATTTGGAGACCAAACGGATGGCACTGTGATAGACTGCATCCAATTTGCTGAGTAGAGTGTTGGAGGCTATTTTGTAAATTACGTCGCCGAAGTCAAGGATTGGTAGGATGGTCAATTTTACAAGGGTATGTTTGGCAGCATGAGTGAAGGATGCTTTGTTGCGAAATAGGAAGCCAATTCTAGATTTAACTTTGGATTGGAGATGTTTGATATGGGTCTGGAAGGAGAGTTTACAGTCTAACCAGACACCCAGGTATTTGTAGTTGTCCACATATTCTAAGTCAGAGCCGTCCAGAGTAGTGATGTTGGACAGGCGGGCAGGTGCGGGCAGCGATCAGTTGAAAAGCATGCATTTAGTTTTACTTGCATTTAAGAGCAGTTGGAGGCCACGGAAGGAGTGTTGTATTGCATTGTAGCTTGTCTGGAGGTTAATTAACACAGTGTCCAAGAAGGGCCAGAAGTACACAGAATGGTGTCGACAGCATAGAGGTGGATCAGAGAATCACCAGGAGCAAGAGCGACATCATTGATGTATACAGAGAAAATAGTCTGCTCAAGAACTGAACCCTGTGGCACCCCTATAGAGACTGCTAGAGGTCCGGACAATAGGCCCTCCGATTTGACACACGGAACTCTATCTGAGAAGTAGTTGGTGAACCAGGCGAGGCAGTCATTTGAAAAACCAAGGCTGTTGAGTCTGCCAATAAGATTGACAGAGTCGAAAGCCTTGGCCAGGTCGATAGAAGCGGCTGTTATGATCTCGTTTAGGACCTTGAGCGTGGCTGAGGTGCACCCATGACCAGCTCGGAAACCAGAATGCATGGGGGATTGGAAATGGTCAGTGATCTGTTTAACTTGGCTTTCAAAGACCTTAGAAAGACAGGGTAGAATAGATATAGTTACGTAACCGTTTGGGGCTGGAGTGTCACCACCTTTGAAGAGGGGGATGATCACGGCAGCTTTTACAAGATGCCCTCAATCTCACTCAAATCATCAAGGAACCCACCAGGTACAACCCTAACTCTGTAAACAAGGGCACCCTCATAGACGTCATCCTGACCAACTGGCCCTCCAAATACACCTCCGCTGTCTTCAAACAGGATCTCAGCGATCACTGCCTCATTGCCTGTATCCGCCACGGAGCCGCAGTCAAACGACCACCCCTCATCACTGTCAAACGCTCCCTAAAACACTTCTGTGAGCAGGCCTTTCTAATCGACCTGGCCCGGGTATCCTGGAAGGACATTGACCTCATCCCGTCAGTTGAGGATGCCTGGTCATTCTTTAAAAGTAACTTCCTCACCATTTTAGATAAGCATGCTCCGTTCAAAAAATGCAGAACCAAGAACAGATACAGCCCTTGGTTCACTCCAGACCTGACTGCCCTCGACCAGCACAAAAACATCCTGTGGCGGACTGCAATAGCATCGAATAGCCCCGTGATATGCAACTGTTCAGGGAAGTCAGGAACCAATACACACAGTCAGTCAGGAAAGCTAAGGCCAGCTTCTTCAGGCAGAAGTTTGCATCCTGTAGCTCCAACTCCAAAAAGTTCTGGGACACTGAAGTCCATGGAGAACCTCCTCCCAGCTGCCCACTGCACTGAGGCTAGGTAACACGGTCTCCACCGATAAATCCACGATTATCGAAAGCTTCAATAAGCACTTCTCAACGGCTGGCCATGCCTTCCGCCTGGCTACTCCAACCTCGGCCAACAGCTCCGCCCCCCCCGCAGCTCCTCGCCCAAGCCTCTCCAGGTTCTCCTTTACCCAAATCCAGATAGCAGATGTTCTGAAAGAGCTGCAAAACCTAGACCCGTACAAATCAGCTGGGCTTGACAATCTGGACCCTCTATTTCTGAAACTATCTGCCGCCATTGTCGCAACCCCTATTACCAGCCTGTTCAACCTCTCTTTCATATCGTCTGAGATCCCCAAGGATTGGAAAGCTGCCGCAGTCATCCCCCTCTTCAAAGGGGGAGACACCCTGGACCCAAACTGCTATAGACCTATATCCATCCTGCCCTGCCTATCTAAGGTCTTCGAAAGCCAAGTCAACAAACAGGTCACTGATCATCTCGAATCCCACCGTACCTTCTCCGCTGTGCAATCTGGTTTCCGAGCCGGTCACGGGTGCACCTCAGCCACGCTCAAGGTACTAAACGATATCATAACCGCCATCGATAAAAGACAGTACTGTGCAGCCGTCTTCATCGACCTCGCCAAGGCTTTCGACTCTGTCAATCACCATATTCTTATCGGCAGACTCAATAGCCTCGGTTTCTCGGATGACTGCCTTGCCTGGTTCACCAATTACTTTGCAGACAGAGTTCAGTGTGTCAAATCGGAGGGCATGCTGTCCGGTCCTCTGGCAGTCTCTATGGGGGTGCCACAGGGTTCAATTCTCGGGCCGACTCTTTTCTCTGTATATATCAATGATGTTGCTCTTGCTGCGGGCGATTCCCTGATACACCTCTACGCAGACGACACCATTCTATATACTTTCGGCCCGTCATTGGACACTGTGCTATCTAACCTCCAAACGAGCTTCAATGCCATACAGCACTCCTTCCGTGGCCTCCAACTGCTCTTAAACGCGAGTAAAACCAAATGCATGCTTTTCAACCGATCGCTGCCTGCACCCGCATGCCCGACTAGCATCACCACCCTGGATGGTTCCGACCTTGAATATGTGGACATCTATAAGTACCTAGGTGTCTGGCTAGACTGCAAACTCTCCTTCCAGACTCACATCAAACATCTCCAATCTAAAATCAAATCAAGAGTCGGCTTTCTATTCCGCAACAAAGCCTCCTTCACCCACGCCGCCAAGCTTACCCTAGTAAAACTGACTCTCCTACCGATCCTCGACTTTGGCGATGTCATCTACAAAATGGCTTCCAACACTCTACTCAGCAAACTGGATGCAGTCTATCACAGTGCCATCCGTTTTGTCACCAAAGCACCTTATACCACCCACCACTGCGACCTGTATGCTCTAGTCGGCTGGCCCTCGCTACATATTCGTCGCCAGACCCACTGGCTCCAGGTCATCTACAAGTCCATGCTAGGTAAAACTCCGCCTTATCTCAGTTCACTGGTCACGATGGCAACACCCATCCGTAGCACGCACTCCAGCAGGTGTTTCTCACTGATCATCCCTAAAGCCAACACCTCATTTGGCCGCCTTTCGTTCCAGTACTCTGCTGCCTGTGACTGGAACGAACTGCAAAAATCGCTGAAGTTGGAGACTTTGATCTCCCTCACCAACTTCAAACATCAGCTATCCGAGCAGCTAACCGATCGCTGCAGCTGTACATAGTCTATTGGTAAATAGCCCACCCATTTTCACCTACCTCATTCCCATACTGTTTTTATACTGTTTTTTTATTTATTTATTTACTTTTCTGCTCTTTTGCACACCAATATCTCTACCTGTACATGACCATCTGATCATTTATCACCCCAGTGTTAATCTGCAAAATTGTATTATTCGCCTACCTCCTCATGCCTTTTGCACACATTGTATATAGACTGCCCATTGTTTTTTCTACTGTGTTATTGACTTGTTAATTGTTTACTCCATGTGTAACTCTGTGTTGTCTGTTCACACTGCTATGCTTTATCTTGGCCAGGTCGCAGTTGCAAATGAGAACTTGTTCTCAACTAGCCTACCTGGTTAAATAAAGGTGAAAAAAAAACAAAAAAAACAAAAACAAAAGGGCATATTGACTAGGGCTGGAGCAATGGACAGCAATGGACAAGGCATATTGACATTAGGGCGAGGTATGCGTAGCAGAGTTATCATAGGGACCAGTGAGTAGTTAGGCGAGCTGGAGACACAGCGATTCAGACAGCTAGCGGGCCGGGGCTAGCAGAAGAGCCTTAGGGGGACGTCGCGACTGAAGAGTCAGTTGTAGCCCCCGCGGATGGTTACGTCGGCAGACCAGTCGTGATGGATAGGCAGTAAAAGGGTCCAGGCCAATTGGCAAAATAGGTATTGTAGCCCAAGAAATTGGCTGATGGATCTCTTCAGCTAACAGTCCTATATCTAGACAGCTAGTGGGCCGCGGCTAGCAGGCTTGCGGATGGGCCCTTCAGGGGACGTCGCAACGGAGGAACCTGTTGAAACCCCCTCGGGCGGATTTTGTCGGTAAACCAGTCGTGATGGATCAGCGGGGCTCTGTGTCGGCAGTAAAGGGGATCCAGGCCAATTGGCAAAATAGGTATGGTAGCCCAAGTAGTGGCTGATGGACCCTCTTCAGCTAGCCGGGAGATGGTTCTAGTACGAGGCTAGTTCCAGGCTAACTGGTGCTTGCTTCGGGACAGAGACGTTAGCAGGAGTAGCCACTCAGATAGCTAGATACGATGATCCAGGTGAAAAGGTTCAGAGCTTGCGGTAGGAATCCGGAGACATGGAGATTTGGTGTAGAAAAAGCAGTCCGGTATGCTCTGGGTTGAATCTCGCTGTGCAGACTGGCAGGAGTTGACCGGGCTAAGGTTAGCTGATGACCGCTAGCAGTGGCTAACTGACTACTAGCTAGTTAGCTGGCTAGCTTCTGTTGGGGGTTCCGGTTCTAAAGCATAGAAAATAGCAGATCCACATTGGGTGAGAAGGGCTAACTGACTACTAGCTAGTTAGCTGGCTAGCTTCTGTTGGGGGTTCCGGTTCTAAAGCATAGAAAATAGCAGATCCACATTGGGTTGTTGAAATGTTGTCATTGAGGTTTAAAATATACAAAATATGTACAAAGAAAAAATATATATACATGGGTCACGACAAGACAAGGACGTCTGACTACAAGCAGTGAACACTGATTTTAAAGCAAGACTGACATATGCAGGTGTACATTCAGGATAACTAGGAGACTTAAGAAATACACACCGGTATTGAAATGATACCTAATATGCTTCAGGCAGTGCTTAAGTTTGGCCAGGACTCATCGTAAGTTTTCTACTGCTTGATTACACCCACAACTCTAACATAATATTTGCTCTAAAATGTGAAATTAAAACATTTCATTCAACTTGAAGCACTAGGCTATAGTCATGCTTAATAAAAGAGACTCAAAATTACCACTGAAAATCAACATTTACTTAAATCATATATTATAATTTAATACAATTGGAGAAGAGACACGAGAAATCTCTCATGTTCCACTCCTTGGTTTGTGTATTAGTGAACACAACTCTCCCTATGCCTCTCCCCTACCTGAATATAAAAAGCTACTTTCTGCCCTTAGTGTCAACCTATTTGACTTGTGTGATGTGACTAATGAGTGAATGGGAGAGAGCTGCCTGTTAATCAGGTAGAAGAGGTGTGACCTTGGGGAAGCTGCCTGTTAATCAGGTAGAAGAGGTGTGACCTTGGGGAAGCTGCCTGTTAATCAGGTAGAAGAGGTGTGACCTTGGGGAAGCTGCCTGTTAATCAGGTAGAAGAGGTGTGACCTTGGGGAAGCTGCCTGTTAATCAGGTAGAAGAGGTGTGACCTTGGGGAAGCTGCCTGTTAATCAGGTAGAAGAGGTGTGACCTTGGGGAAGCTGCCTGTTAATCAGGTAGAAGAGGTGTGACCTTGGGGAAGCTGCCTGTTAATCAGGTAGAAGAGGTGTGACCTTGGGGAAGCTGCCTGTTAATCAGGTAGAAGAGGTGTGACCTTGGGGAAGCTGCCTGTTAATCAGGTAGAAGAGGTGTGACCTTGGGGAAGCTGCCTGTTAATCAGGTAGAAGAGGTGTGACCTTGGGGAAGCTGCCTGTTAATCAGGTAGAAGAGGTGTGACCTTGGGGAAGCTGCCTGTTAATCAGGTAGAAGAGGTGTGACCTTGGGGAAGCTGCCTGTTAATCAGGTAGAAGAGGTGTGACCTTGGGGAAGCTGCCTGTTAATCAGGTAGAAGAGGTGTGACCTTGGAAGCTGCCTGGTCTTCTCTTCCTCCACCTGGTCTTAACTTGTGGAGTCTTGTGTAGTCTTGTGTAGTCTTGTGTAGTCTTGTGTGAAGACTTCAAACGTAGGCTGCTTTTTTTTTGAGGATTCTATCAGCTCCATTCCATTTTTATACATTTTTATTTATAATGAGATAGTTTCTAGTTTCATGTCTTACATCAGGCAGCTTCCCCAAGGTCACACCTCTTATACCTGATTAACAGGCAGCTCTCTCCCATTTCTGGATGGCTGGTGTAGGCCTAATGTGCAATGAGTAAGAGGCTTCTCTCTTTAATCACTTTGCCCTATCAGATTATGAAAGTTGCTCTTCATAGTTGCTTCAAGTTGCTCTTTCGCTCTTGGATTCACTCCCCCGCTTCAATGGCTAATGTGGCTTTCAGTACGCAGTGCATATCATACTTTGTTCTTTTTTAAATTTGTATTTATTTTACCCCTTTTTCTCCCCAATTTTCGTGGTATCCAATTGTTTAGTAGCTACTATCTTGTCTCATCGCTACAACTCCCGTACGGGCTCGGGAGAGACGAAGGTTGAAAGTCACGCGTCCTCCGATACACAACCCAACCAAGCCGCACTGCTTCTTAACACAGCGCCATCCAACCCGGGAAGCCAACCGCACCAATGTGACGGAGAAAACACTGTGCACCTGGCAACCTTGGTTAGCGTGCACTGCGCTCGGCCCGCCACAGGAGTCGCTGGTGCGCGATGAGACAAGGATTTCCCTACCGGCCAAACCCTCCCTAAACCGGACGACGCTAGGCCAATGGTGCGTCGCCCCACGAACCTCCCAGTCGCGGCCGGTTACGACAGAGCCTGGGCGCGAACCCAGAGTCTCTGGTGGCACAGCTGGCGCTGCAGTACAGCTCCCTTAACCCACTGCGCCACCCGGGAGGCTCATACTTTGTTCTTGAATAACTCTCCCATACCTGATCTTGGCTTGTGTAGTGAATATCCTACCTGATCTTGCCTCCCTTCTCGGCGCTCTCGTAGTAGAACAGGAAGTGGATCTCGTGGACTCCTTCCTGGTCCGGTCCTCTCAGCCACATGGGCAGCTGCGTAGATTCTCCAGGCTTTAGTGTCCCCTCTCCTAGAGGGATCTCCGTTATCCCTTTACCCCCCGTACCCGCACCGGACACTCCTCCTCCCCTCAACCCTGTCCCTGTCCCTGACCCAAAGTCCCCCTCTGAAACCAGTGTCACCGCAGCAACAGACCCGGGCGTGGCGCCAGGGGGTGTGGCCAGGGTCTTGTAGGCGGAGCAGTTTTCAAAAGAGGTGGGGCTGAGGGGGGTGAGAGGTGTGGCTAAGGAGGAGCTTCCAAAGGTAAAGAAGTCTGGGTGCGTGGACGCCACCCGCAGGCCACACAGGGTAACGCGACTCATGTTACAGAACTCCACGTAAGCCTTCCTGATCTCACCACATAGCAGGGCAGTAGGGAACTGGAGGAAGAATACCTGGGGGGGAATGGGAGAGCGAGGAAGAGGGGTGGGATAGTGATAGAGAAATGGGGACAGAGAGAGGTTAGTTAGTGTGTGACCAGTTACAGTGTAACAGCCCTTCTCAGGAGATTGGCAGATATATAAAGCAGTGATAGGGAGGGACTTGGCTGCCAGTCATTTGAATATAGACTAGTCTGAATCCATCCCATAATCACTCATATACTGCCCAGTTCAATCTAAATGGTAATACATCGCATAAATTGAAAAAGTAGATGGGAGAAATGGTAGATGAAATCTCCCATAGACCAATTCACATCGCTGGTATGAAACCATCAGTCATACAGGGAAAGAGGGCAGACGGCAGAGGAAAAAGGACCCTGAATCAAACATTTACCCCCTAGCCATTCCTGTGAATCTAAGAATTACTTCCACCAATCCAATCCTCTCAGATCTACAGAAGTGTCCAGTGAGTAGGGACCTAGAGATCAAGGGGTTGATTTTGAATTGAGCGAATACCTCTAGCAGGGGCATGGGAGGGGTGATGGTGGGGTCAAGACGTCGGTCAGGACCGTGGCTGACTGAGGTCTTCTCCTCTTTGGTCTGGTTCAACCGCGGCCCCTGGATCTCTAGGTCCTGTCGACCACGAACTGATGTCCCCTCTGCCGCTGAGGGACCTGTTGAGAGGATCGCAACCGTCAGGTGAGAGGGACCAAAACAGGATTATAAACCAGGTGGTTCAAGCCCTGAATGCTGATTGGTTGAAAGCCGTGGTATATAGGATCCTATTCCTCGCGAATGACAGAAAATGACTATTTACTGGTCTAGTTATGTTTGTAACTAGTTTATAATAGCAATAAGGCACCTCAGGGGTTTCTGGTATACGGCCAATATACCACAGCTAAGGGCTGTGTCCAGGCACTCCGTGTAAGCTGTGCTAAGTACAGCTCTTAGCCATGGTATATCGGCAATATACCACACACCCGCAGGCCTTATTACCTAATTATAGTACTGGTTTCACTGTGCGTGTGTGACTGCATGACCATGTGTATGTCACCTTCAGTCTGTGAGGCTGCGGTGCTGTTGATAGTAGTGTCTCCAGTAGAGGAGGTTGAGGCCAGATTATAGACTAGACCCAGGATGTTGAGCTGACCTGTCTGGTGGGGCAGCAGCTTCAGACGAGCCTGAGGGAGGAGACAGAGAGGAATCAGACAGAGAAGAAATTGATAGAGACTTTTAAGAAGAAAAAGAAGACTGTGGGTCGGAGATCGAGAAAAGTCAGAAAATTAGGGCGAGAGAGGAAACACAGCAAGAAGAGAGAACTAGAGAATCATAAAAAGGCAGCTTACCAATTTAGTCTCCTCAGGGCTCAGGTAGAACTCTGGGATGACTTCTGTGGCAATGACATCATCTTTCTGGGAAGTCTGCAGCAAGAGGGATTGTAAAAAGTAGAGGTTAAATGAGCCGGCTGATGACATTTGCAGATATGACGAGCTGATTGAAGAATAGTTGGGTCATATTCAACAGGCACCAAACGAAAGAAAAACAAATTGTGAGGGACTTATTCAATAAGAAAAAGGTATTTTTGTTTTTGCTACAGTGTGTACTTATGAATACGACCCTGCTCTTACAGCACTGTAGCCTCAAAGACCAAAGGTAACACACACTCTTACCCTGGGAACGCTGGCCTCCTTCTCGTTGCTGATGGGCACAGCATCTCCGACCGAGTCTTCCTGCGGTTGCGGTCGATTGAAATCTTTGAGTGTAAACTTCCAGAGCAGC
The DNA here is from genome assembly GCF_034236695.1 of Oncorhynchus nerka. Lineage (NCBI taxonomy): Eukaryota > Metazoa > Chordata > Actinopteri > Salmoniformes > Salmonidae > Oncorhynchus > Oncorhynchus nerka. The sequence continues at coordinate 52,143,319 of NC_088412.1, read as the reverse complement.
GAGAGGTCAGAGAGAACCAGTGGAACCTTTAGAGGGTTCCGGAACACCACCTCAACTATGATGGGTTCTAGAGGGAGAGAGAGAGAGAGCGCGAGTGACGAGGAGTGGGTAGAGCGAGCGCCGAGGGGCGGGTAGAGCGAGCGGCGAGGGGCGGGTAGAGCGAGCGGCGGGTAGGGCGAGCCACGAGGGGCGGGTAGGGCGAGCCACGAGGGGCGGGTAGAGCGAGCGGCGAGGGGCGGGTAGGTCGAGCGGCGGGTAGGGCGAGCGGCGGGTAGGGCGAGCCACGAGGGGCGGGTAGAGCGAGCGGCGGGTAGGGGCGAGCCACGAGGGGCGGGTAGGGCGAGCCACGAAGGGCGGGTAGAGCGAGCGGCGGGTAGGGCGAGCGGCGGGTAGGGCGAGCCGCGAGGGGCGGGTAGAGCGAGCGGCGAGGGGCGGGTAGGGCGAGCGGCGAGGGGCGGGTAGTGCGTGCCACGAGGGGCGGGTAGAGCGAGCCACGAGGGGCGGGTAGAGCGAGCCACGAGGGGCGGGTAGAGCGAGCCACGAGGGGCGGGTAGGGCGAGCGGCAGGGGCGGGTAGGGCGAGGGGCGGGTAGGGCGAGCCGCGAGGGGCGGGTAGAGCGAGCGGCGAGGGGCGGGTAGAGTGAGCGGCGAGGGGCGGGTAGGGCGTGCCACGAGGGGCGGGTAGAGCGAGCGGCGGGTAGGGCGAGCCACGAGGACGGGTAGGGCGAGCCGCGAGGGGCGGGTAGGGCGAGCCGCGAGGGGCGGGTAGGGGCGAGCGGCGGGTAGGGCGAGCGGCGAGGGGCAGGGCGGCGAGCGACGAGGGGCAGGGCGGCGAGCGACGAGGGGCAGGGCGGCGAGCGACGAGGGGCAGGGCGAGCGACGAGGGGCAGGGGGCGAGCGACGAGGGGCAGGGGCGGCGAGCGACGAGGGGCAGGGCGGCGAGCGACGAGGGGCAGGGCGGCGAGCGACGAGGGGCAGGGCGGCGAGCGACGAGGGGCAGGGGATGGCGAGCGACGAGGGGCAAGGGCGGCGAGCGACGAGGGGCAGGGCGGCGAGCGACGAGGGGCAGGGCGGCGAGCGACGAGGGGCAGGGCGGCGAGCGACGTGGGGCAGGGCGACGAGCGACGAGGGGCAGGGCGGCGCCGGGCCGAGCGAGTGACGCCGAGCGAGCGAGAGGCAGCGAAAGGGATTGCAAAGTAGCGGCGAAAGGAAGAGACGAGAGGAAGGGAGCAGGATGAGAACAGAGACAACACAACTTCTAAAATGAAAGAATTGTCAATCTACACAATATACCCCATCATGACAAAAGGAACTCAGGTTTTTTGTAATTTTTTGAGGTTTGAGACCGGAGTGCTGGAGTTCACAGCTGACTTTGAGACTTGTGTTTTGCGGGTACTATTTAATGAAGCAGCCAGTTGAGGACTTGAGGCATTTGTTTCTCAAACTAGACATCCAATATACTTGTCTTCTTGCTCAGATGTGTACCAGGTACTATTTAATGAAGCTGCCAGTTGAGGACTTGAGGCATTTGTTTCTCAAACTAGACATCCAATATACTAGTCTTCTTGCTCAGATGTGTACCAGGCCTCCCTTCATTTCTCAGAACAAGAATAGACTGACGAGTTTCAGAAGAAAGGTCTTTGTTTCTGGCCATTTTGAGCCTGTAATTGAACCCACAAATGCTGATGCTCCAGATACTCAACTAGTCTAAAGAAGGCCAGTTGTATTGCTCCTTTAAACAGAACAACAGTTTTCAGCTGTACTAGCATAATTGCAAAAGGGTTTTCTAACGATCAATTAGCCTTTTAAAATGATAAACTTGGATTAGCTAACACAACATGCCATAGGAACACAGGAGTGATGGTTGCTGACAATGGGCCTCTGTAGATATTTCATTAAAAATCAGCCGTTTCCAGCTACAAGTCATTTACAACATTGTCTACACTGTATTTCTGATAAATTGAATGGACCAAAAAATGTGCTTTTCTTTAAAAAAACAATAACATTTCTAAATGATACCAATCTTTTGAACGATAGTGTACATTTGCAAAAAATGACAGAAAACTGTTTTTGCTTTGTCATTATGGGGTATTGTGTGTAGATTGATGAGGGAAAAAAATGTGCTAAAAGTCAAGGTGTCTGATTACTTTCCGAAAGGCACTGTGTGAGGATAGTGAATTCAATACTATTTATAACCTGCATGTGGTTGTAGGTGAAGGGTTGTGTGAGTGGTCTAACTATCAAGCTATCAGACATAGTTGAATAGAAGAAAGAGAGATGATGCAGTGGGATAAGAAAAGAAAGCTGTGCTAAAGGGAGAAGGGATGAGAGACAGGAGTGCTAGAGTGTAGTTACCCTCCACAACAGCAAGCGGGAAGCGGAGGTTGTCCGTCTGACTGTTCAAGTAGCACTGGGTGGATTGAAACGTTGCCGGAACGACCCCACGTTTTGCGGCGGCAACCACCTGTTCCTCGAGGTCCTGCCACATGGCAGCTAGGTCCCGGTCAAACTCCTGGTCCAAGGACACGTGGGTGGCTGCCTGCTTCTCACCTGATTAATACATCAATATCACAATCAATTAGGGAACTAATGATTTGCCGATATGCATCAATGTTTAAGATATGAGTGCATTGGTCAGTTGGACCACAAACCGATCCAAATGTAGCATGCATTGGTCAGGAAATAGAATAAAACGTTCCAAAATCGCCAAATCACAAAAATGTTTCTCAAATTTCAGATTTGCGTGCTGACCAATGAGGAAGGCCTATTCCTGATCTGATACGTTTGTAAACTGGTTTGCGCAAAGCTGCTTTATAAGTTGAGTGACAACCAATGTAAATTTACTAGGTTACATTTATCAACTGCGCTGTTGAAAATTGTGTTTTACCGGAATGAAAGTAGCCAATGCTACTGCCAGAGAAAACTTCTGGCTATAGGTAGGCTCACATTCCCCCCCAAAAAATTGGGGCTCACATTCAATTTTATTTTAATTGTTCAGGTTCACCATCAGCAATTGTTTTATGCAAAAAAACAAAAAAAACAAAAAAAGTTATATATACATATATATATATATACACACACAACATATATATATTTCTTTATTTTTTAGATTTCCAGTATAAAGTTAATAACTTCACAACATGGACAACAGAAGAGCTCAGAGTCAAAACTATTAAGATTATGAGACGGTGAAAGTACATATATTTGATAAATATATAGCAGAACTTCAGATATGTCATAGCCAATTTAAAAATATAAATATTGATAAATTACACTTTAAATCTACAAAAAATGCCTAATTCATGGCTGACTGTGATTTCAGATCAAAAGTGGGGAGGGGACAAAGAGCAAACATTGCCCCACCCCCCTAACTGATAGTAGTGTGGTAGATGCCCAGTTTCCCCTCATGGCTCAGCTCAGAATCGCACCAAATCAAACTAAAACATATCGTTCCTGTATCATATCGGAGCCCATGTATCTAGATGCGTATCAAATCGTCTTGAAAGTGAAACACTCACAACCAATTAATTGATCAATCAATCAGTTCACTATGGACCAAACCAGCACTGTGCAGTAGCACATATAATGCATAGTGAAATAATACAACTGAACAAGGACATATTGGGCAAAACAATTTAATAAAAATGTCTATAGGAGTTGGTTGGTGCAAAAGGGATACAAACATGCACACTCCTACAAACCTTCCATAAATGTCACACTATCTCTGGTGGCTCTGTTGTCACAGACAGTGTCAGGGGATAAATGGCTCATCTAACTTCATGTTTATGTGCCCTTCAGTCCTCAACACCAACACTCCCCACTTATGACACTGTGTGCCACCTCTCAAACCCCACAGGACAATACCTCCTTTTGTGCTGAAAATGTGTTTTTGATTTGAAAATGATTATGTTTTGTTTGGATGTTTAAATGAAGCAGCTGTAATCAGGAAGGAACTTTCTTCAGCCCAGGCAGCCACACTTTGTCTGAAACGGCTGCCTATTCCCTACTTGGTCAAAAGATGTGCACTATATAGGGAGCCATTTGGGACTCAATCTTTGACTCCTCTGATATTCATTCAAAGTTTCACTCTAATGACGAAGATAGTCGCTCAGCAGCAGTGCGCAAACACTAGACGTCTCGTTTCAGTGTCTTCAAAACGCACATTTAAATTCACACACAATGCACTCGGTCTCACTGCAATGTTTTTGTAGCATGAAATGTATGATTGGTGAGCAGAGCAGTGCTTGTGTTTGTCTCAGTCTTACCCTCTGCCAGGCGGCGTTCATGGCCGAAGTAGACCCTGGTGGCAGAGCTGTTGATGCAGGGTAGGGGCAGCTGGGGTAGCGCCACCTCACATGCCCCCGTAACATTCTGGAGGAAAAGGTAGAGAGCAAGGAGACACTTAACACGGTCTTGGAATGAGGTTACAGAAATTGGCCAGGCCAACGTACACGGTGGGAGGGAACGACGACTCAAAAGAAACACGTGGCTTTTCTCCACAACTACACTATTGTGTGGCATTTCATTATTATTATTCAAGTTAATGTTACTTCTAAATATTAGTCTAGTATACAAATCAAGAAATGCCAGATTAGAGGATTCACATTTTTCTATTGACACAACTTAACACGGCTATCAGACTCAAAAGAAACGTGCAATTTCACTATTGCAATACACTTAGTGTACACCCACACACAGTACCTGGACGACAACAGTACTGCAATACACTTAGTGTACACCCACACACAGTACCTGGACGACAACAGTACTGCAATACACTTAGTGTACACCCACACACAGTACCTGGACGACAACAGTACTGCAATACACTTAGTGTACACCCACACACAGTACCTGGACGACAACAGTACTGCAATACACTTAGTGTACACCCACACACAGTACCTGGACGACAACAGTACTGCAATACACTTAGTGTACACCCACACACAGTACCTGGACGACAACAGTACTGCAATACACTTAGTGTACACCCACACACAGTACCTGGACGACAACAGTACTGCAATACACTTAGTGTACACCCACACACAGTACCTGGACGACAACAGTACTGCAATACACTTAGTGTACACCCACACACAGTACCTGGACGACAACAGTACTGCAATAGACTTAGTGTACACCCACACACAGTACCTGGACGACAACAGTACTGCAATACACTTAGTGTACACCCACACACAGTACCTGGACGACAACAGTACTGCAATACACTTAGTGTACACCCACACACAGTACCTGGACGACAACAGTACTGCAATACACTTAGTGTACACCCACACACAGTACCTGGACGACAACAGTACTGCAATAGACTTAGTGTACACCCACACACAGTACCTGGACGACAACAGTACTGCAATACACTTAGTGTACACCCACACACAGTACCTGGACGACAACAGTACTGCAATACACTTAGTGTACACCCACACACAGTACCTGGACGACAACAGTACTGCAATACACTTAGTGTACACCCACACACAGTACCTGGACGACAACAGTATTGCGGCAAGGAAACAAAATATGAAGTGGATGTGACTTCTTCAGGAAAACAGCTCTAATATTAGGGGTGAAAGTAAGGGGGTACAATCCGGTAATATTGGGGGTATGCCGTACCGGTAAAACATGAGCCCATCACAATAATTAAAATGTCAAGTAAAATCTAGGCTATTACACCATTTTATCACTTCTGCATTTCAGATGCATGAAAAATTTGCGAACGGAGTAGAAAAAAGTTTGTATAGGCTACTCTCCAAAATATGATTTGATGAGAACATTGACATTTGGCCAAACCGAGAAACGTGCAGACAGCAATGGATGCATACATTCTGGCCTAATGACAATTGCCAAATGTCGTGACAGTTTTTGGTGTTTTGTGTAACAGATGTCTCTTTCCATTCACCACTGTTTGGAGGCTGGAAATATATTGCAAGTGAATTGAACGTGTGCAGGTAGCCGAGTAAAGAAAAACTGTGAAGTGATTGTTTGACAATACGATGAAAACATGACTGGTTGTGTCAATTCCAGAATAAAAGGTAATGCATTCAAAAAGTTAAATGACAAATCTTTACGACTAGGTTACGGCTAGGTTACGACTAGGGACTAGGTTACGGCTGGGTTACGGCTAGGTTACGACTAGGGACTAGGTTACGGCTAGGTTACGACTAGGGACTAGGTTACGGCTGGGTTACGGCTAGGTTACGACTAGGGACTAGGTTACGACTGGGTGACGACTGGGTGACGACTGGGTCACGGCTAGGTGACGGCTGGGTGACGGCTAGGTTACGGCTGGGTGACGGCTGGGTGACGGCTAGGTTACGGCTAGGTGACGACTAGGGACTAGGTTACGACTGGGTGACGACTGGGTTACGACTGGGGACTAGGTGACGACTGGGTCATGACTAGGTGACGGCTAGGTGACGGCTAGGTTACGGCTACGGCTGGGTGACGACTGGGTGACGACTGGGTTACGACTGGGTTACGACTAGGGACTAGGTGACGACTAGGGACTAGGTGACGACTAGGGACTGGGTGACGACTAGGGACTGGGTGACGACTGGGTGACGACTGGGTGACGACTGGGTGACGACTGGGTGACGACTGGGTGACGACTGGGTTAGGACTAGGTGACGACTAGGGACTAGGTGACGACTAGGGACTAGGTGACGACTAGGGACTAGGTGACGACTGGGTTACGACTGGGTTACGACTAGGGACTAGGTTATGACTAGGGACTAGGTGACGACTAGGGACTAGGTGACGACTAGGGACTAGGTGACGACTAGGGACTAGGTGACGACTAGGGACTAGGTGACGACTAGGGACTAGGTGACGACTAGGGACTAGGTGACGACTGGGTGACGACTAGGGACTAGGTTACGACTGGGTGACGACTGGGTGACGACTGGGTGACGACTGGGTGACGACTGGGGACTAGGTTACGACTAGGTGACGGCTAGGTGACGGCTAGGTGACGGCTAGGTGACGGCTAGGTGACGACTAGGGACTAGGTTGCGGCTAGGTTACGGCTAGGTTACGGCTAGGTTACGACTAGGGACTAGGTTACGGCTAGGTTACGGCTAGGGGCTAGGTTACGGCTAGGGGCTGGGTTACGGCTAGGGGCTGGGTTACGGCTAGGGGCTGGGTTACGGCTAGGTTACGACTAGGTTACGACTAGGTTACGACTAGGTTACGACTAGGTCCACAGAGAACCTATTGAATTAATAGGGATTCTATACTGTATCCAATTCTATGATTAGGCCCATACATTGTTTGGGTGCAACCACATATAGGAGGTCCCGGACCAGGAAGAAAATGTATTCTCTGTTCACCACTGCCGAATGTAGAAAACAACATGTTTTTGTCATCCAGAGTCATATCCATATTTATTTACTGTCCAAGCTATAGCACACTATTCTACATACTGCAGGTTTGTAAAAGGACCAAGCTATAGCACACTATTCTACATACTGCAGGTTTGTAAAAGGACCAAGCTATAGCACACAGAAAATCACATTGTAAGATTTTTTATGAATTTATTTGCAAATTATGGTGGAAATTAAGTATTTGGTCACCTACAAACAAGCAAGATTTCTGGCTCTCACAGACCTGTAACTTCTTTTTTTACGAGGCTCCTCTGTCCTCCACTCGTTACCTGTATTAATGGCACCTGTTTGAACTTGTTATCAGTATAAAAGACACCTGTCCACAACCTCAAATAGTCACACTCCAAACTCCACTATGGCCAAGACCAAAGAGCTGTCAAAGGATCTCTTATCACACAGTTGTCTCAACATTTGAGGAGCATGAAATTGGCATGCTGACTGCAGGAATGCCCACCAGAGCAGTTCCCAGATAATTTCATGTGATTTTCTCTAGCATAAGCTGCCTCCAACGTCATTTTAGTGAATTTGACAATACGTCCAACCGGCCTCACAAACGCAGATCACATGTATGGCGTCTCCCCTTGGGGACAGAGTGCCCCAAGACGGCGGTGTGGTTATGGTAAGGGCAGGCATAAGCTAGGGACAACGAACATGATTGCATTTTATCGAAGGCGATTTGAATGCACAAAAAAAAACACAATGACGAGATCCTGAGGCCCATTTTCTGTTAAGGAATCTGTGACCAGATGCATATCTGCATTCCCAGTCATGTGAAATCCATAGAGTCGGCCTAACTAATTAATTTCATTCAATGATTTCCTCATATGAACTAACTCAGTCAAATCAATGAAACTGTTGCATGTTTATATTTTAGTTCAGTATAATTATAAGCAGTGACGTAGTGCACACCCCCGCGGGGTTCATTTGGGTCCAATACTTACGGAAATCATACAGTCAATATACGCATCACCCAAGCCTCGACCTAAGTGAATTTGAACAATCCTTAAATGGAACAGAATATGGAAAAATTTGACCTTTGCATAACAACTTAAACATTTTATGTTTGTTCACAGGCTGCATTAATAAACACCAAGGAAACGGTTAACAATGAAAATTGGCCCCAACTCCCAACTGTTCACTGTGTACCAGAAAATCAGGCAGACACATTCCTTTGTAATTATGTTGGCGTGCCCTGCAGCTAAATGCTTCTGGGACAAAGTTACACAATTAATTTAGAAGTGCATGAAAGTAAATATTAAGTCTGCTATGTTGCTTAATGATCGCATTGCTATCTGCATTGTTGGTTAGGGGCTCATACGTAAGCACTTCACTGTAAGGAATAACTGTTGTATTCGGCGCATGTGACTAATACAATGTGATTTGAGCTGCTTGAATCTGACTGCTGGCAGGCAGCACTGTTGCAAAAAATATGCTCTTAGATGGCAATCAACTCACGCTTCCCATTGTTGGTTAGGGGCTCATACGTAAGCATTTCACTGTAAGGAATAGCAATCAACTCACGCTTCCCAACTCACCAGTGGTAACAGTTAGAAGTCCTAACATTTTAATGATCTGCAGCGAGAATGAATGGTGCTAGTCAACTACTGTATGCTCTGTAAAGAATCATCTCAGCTAAACTCCAACAAATAAACAATCTATGAAGTCCAACAGATACACTGCACTCCAAATGTTATTACGTTACAGCCTTATTCTAAAAGAAATGTTTGTCCTCATCTATCTACACACAATACCACATAATGACAGTGAAAACAGGTAGTAAAAAAAAACAGAAAAACCTTGTTTACATAAGTATTCAGACCCTTTGCTATGAGACTCGAAATTGAGCTCATGTGCATCCCGTTTCCATTGATCATCCTTGAGATGTTTCTACAACTTGATTAGAGTCCACCTGAAAGGCACATACCTGTTTATATTAGGTCCCACAGTTGAGCAAAAACCAAGCCATGAGGTTGAAGGAATTGTCTGTAGGGCTCCGAGACACGGCTGTGTCAAGGCACAGATCTGGGGAAGGGTACTAAAACATTTCTGCAGCATTGAAGGTCCCCAAAAACACTGTCCTCCATCATTCTTAAATGGAAGAAGTTTGGAACTACCAAGACTCTTCCTATAGCTGACCCCCCAGCCAAACTGAGCAATCGCAGGAGAAGGGACTGGGTCAGGGAGGTGACCAAGAACCCGATGGTCACTCTTGACAGGGCTCCAGAGTTCCTCTGTGGATATGGGAGAACCTTAGAGAAGGACAACCATCTCTGCAGCACTCCACAAATCAGGCCTTTATGGTAGACTGGACAGACGGAAGCCACTCAGTAAAAGGCACATGACAGCCCGCTTGGAATTTGCCAAAAGGCTCCAAAGGACTCAGACCATGAGAAACAAGATGCTCTGGTCTGATGAAACCAAGATTGAACTCTTTGGCCTGAATGCCAAGAGTCACGTCTGGAAGAAACCTGGCACCATCCCTACAGTGAAGCATGGTGGTGGCAGCATCATGCTGAGGGGATGTTTTTCAGCGGCAGGGACTGGGAGACTAGTCAGGATCGAGGGAAAGATGAACGGAGCAAAGTACAGCGAGATCCTTGATAAAAATCCTCCAGAGCACTCAGGACCTCAGACTGGGGTGAAGGTTCACCGTCCAACAGGACAATGACCCTAAGCACACAGCCAAGCTTGTATTATCATATGCAAGAAGACTCTAGGCTATAATCGCTACCAAAGGTCCTTCAACAATGTACTGAGTAAAGGGACGAGGGGGGGGGTAAAGATCTAGATGGGGTGCAGGTGGTTGGACAGAGACATGTTGGGCTGAGTGGAATGGGGAGTATAGGCCACCTGAAAATCCTGTGTGATCAACATGTTAATTTTTCTGTATGAATTTCTTACTTTAGTACATTTTTGAGTGAAAGCCCATGTTAAATAAACTGAATAAATAGTGTACAAAACATTATGGACACCTTCCTAATATTGAGTTGCCCCCACCCCTTTTGCCCTCAGAACAGCCTGAATTCCTCAGGGCATGGACTCTACAAGGTGTTGAAAGCGTTCCACAGGGATGCTGGCCCATGTTGACTCCAATGCTGCCCACAGTTGTGTCAAGTTGGCTGGATGTCCTTTGGGTGGTGAACCATGCTTGATACATATGGGAAAAACCCAGCAGCATTGCAGTTCTTTACACAAACCGGTATACTTGGCACCTATTACCATACCCAATTCAAAGGCACGTAAATCTTGTGTGTCTTGCCCATTCACCCTCTGAATGGCACACATCCACAACCCATGTCTCAATTGTCACAAGGTTTTAAAATTCTTCTTTAACCTGTCTCCTCCCCTTCATCTACATTGAAAGAAGTGACATCAATAATCTATCATGGATTCACCTGGTCAGTCTATGTCATGGAAATTGGTGTCCTTAATGTTTTGTACACAGTATGAATTGATATGAATATTGTACCTGTACGCAATGCAACACTATCACACATGGCCTTGTTCAAGGGTATAGAGGTACTCTAAGGAAGGCTTCCTGAGCCTCCCTGTGGCTGTATTAAGGTAATATTGAGGTTATGTTGTGATCTTGTTTTCTTGACTCCCCGCTGTGGGGTTGTAATAATGTGCTAACGTTGTGGAAAGGTTGTTTTAAGGTTGTGAACGGATTTTGTTAACATTGTGTGTTACCTTGTAGACGTAGAGGTATTCCCGGAGGAAGGCTCCCTGCTGTGTGGAGGTCTGCTGGCTGTCATTGGTGAGGATGTGTCTGAAAGCTGTGACAGCGTTCTCTGGTTGGCGCAGGGTGAAGGACTGGCGGCCGATAGTGAAGTTGATATGGTCCTCAGCCAGGGACCAGCCTTTACCCTTATACACCTGCATGGCCTGGCAGTAACACCGCAACGCATGGCGCTTCTACAGGGAGGGAGAGAGAGAGGGGAAGACTCAGAATGGGATAGAGAAACAGCAAGAGGAAGACCGAAGAAAGCGGAGGGGAAGATAATGACAGAGAGAGGAGGGGGAGAAAACAATCAACATGCTCCATCAAGAGTTCTGAAATGGAATGCTCTAACAGTTCTAGAACTCTGAGCCTTCCGCTCAAACGGGGCTCCAGAAGCCATATCACACGTCTGACCCACCAGACTCCTGTCTCACCTCACCACAAAAAGGCCTCATTGGTCACATTCTGCTTTTAAAATGGCCTGATTGGTGTTTACACACCCACAATTCCTCTTTACCAGGAATTGATATACCCAAGTACATGGTACCTCCCTGTTTCACCCTCTTCAGTTGCATGTCTACAGAACAAAGCCTAACTTTAGCCTGTTTCAGTCCCACTCACCTGCCCTGCCTTGCTGAAGCGATGTCCTGCCAGGATCATGTGGAAGGCAAACTTCCTGACCATGGGGTTCCGCATGTTAATGAAACAGTGGGCTGCCTGCTCCAATAGGAGGGCAGAACGCAGGTCAGAGTCCTGGGAGGGAGATAGACCGGGTTAAACAGGTTAGCGATTACCTTGGACATGCCACACAACATGTTAATTATACAGGTTAGTCTAACTTAGATCAAATCTGGTTTGCAAGAGAAACCTGTTCAAGACAGCAGTAACATTACAAAAGTTTCACACATAAATAGAAGCTACATGTAACAGTGATTTGAATGCTACAGATCCAGAGGTTAATAGACAGTGTAAAAACAAAGAACCTGATACATCAGAAGTAGCGTCTAGAGCCCGATGTTCATTTGGGTCCAATACCGATTCTTTGGGGGGGACAAACACTTAATTTAAATTAAATCATTATTCAATTGTCTAAGAAAAATGCTTCAAATGTTGCCTTCTTACATTGTGACAATAATGACATGAGAATGGCCGCAAGTGTTCAGATAAGCATGAGACTTTTTCCCCATCCCATTTACTGATTATCGGTGGAATTATCGGCGAATAACGATATAGCGTTAGAAGGCCAATATCAGCCGATAATATCGGTGACCTGATATATCGGTCTTGCTCCAGTAGAGTCTTCCTCTCACCTCACTGGTCATCTTGATGAGGAGGGTAGCAGCATCAGAGTACTTGGCCTGACTCTTCAGTACCTCAGCACTGAGCAGAGCACAACGTTCAGCTAGAACCATGTTCCTGTATGGGGGAAAATAATTTTAGAAAACATTCTTACACACACCACCACAGGGGTGAGAGAGCCTATTGTAGTTTTGTGGCTTGTTACACACATCACCACAGGGGTGAGAGAGCCTATTGTAGTTTTGTGGCTTGTTACACACATCACCACAGGGGTGAGAGAGCCTATTGTAGTTTTGTGGCTTGCGTGCGGCTTTTCAGCCAGGAGGTTGGTTATTTTAGCTTACTGGGCATTGTTAGTCAATGTGCAATTTTGTGACAACACATGAAAGTGTGTGTGTGTGTGTTAATGTCGTACTTGGACACATCTCTGTAGGTCTGTATTGCCGTGTCCATGTAGTGTGCTGGATACGGCCTTGGAGCTCCAACTTGAAGAAACGCAGACACTGCTGCCATCTCCTACAGACAGAGATGAGTGAGGGATGGATGCAGAGAGAGAGGGGAGATCAGGGGAAAGAGATGAATGAGTGAGGGATGGATGCAGAGAGAGAGAGAGGGGAGAGATCAGGGGAAAGAGATGAATGAGAGAGAGGAGAAAGAGAGCAGAGTGTGAGAGAGGGGAGATCAGGGGAAAGAGATGAATGAGAGAGAGGAGAAAGAGAGCAGAGAGAGAGAGGGGAGATCAGGGGAAAGAGATGAATGAGAGAGAGGAGAAAGAGAGCAGAGAGAGAGAGAGGGGAGATCAGGGGAAAGAGATGAATGAGAGAGAGGAGAAAGAGAGCAGAGTGTGAGAGAGGGGAGATCAGGGGAAAGAGATGAATGAGAGGAGAAAGAGAGCAGAGTGTGAGAGGGGCAGCAAAAGAAGAGAAAGATAATAATTTCAAATATATCCATACAACCATCCGTGTTGAGTGTTATAAATGGTGGGTGTGTTGAGGCTAGGTATCAGACACGTGAGGGGTGGTCACGGTTCCAGACCATCGGCCTGCCATTAATATTCTGGCTACACACACACACCTGTCTGCCATTAATATTCCGGTGACCCAGAAAGCCATGAGGCGTGACAGCATCCTTACAACCGCAGGATGCTAGGACGGGCAGCAGAGGGCAGGGAGATCAATACGGTGTGTGTGGCCATTTTCCCATATCATTCAGTGTTGGTTATCTGTCTAGGGAAAGGAAGATTACGATGTTGCCGCGATGCTTTCTTCAGATGTGCACCGGTGACGCCACCTCGAGGTCCGTCTCTGTGACAGACTTTGTTCTATATGTTCCATGACTCCTCTGAACATCCTACAGGAAAAACTCCACATTTATTTTCTTTCTAGTCTGCTGTGGTAGAGACGTACTGCTCAGGTCTCCAAGAGTACAACAAAAACATGTTTTGCTGTCGTCATTCAGAGGTGCAGGGTGGATTGATGTGCGTGTGCTCAGTCTTAGTACTGCTGATGTGCTGCTGCTGCCACCAAGCACCTACTTTACCTTCTGGCATCTCAACCTTCTGCTGTGTCCTTTCCGCGAGACAGTTCACAAACCTTCAAGACCATGTATTTTGTGTGTGTGCGCATGCGATGTGTGTGTATGAGCACGTGTATGCATGCGTGTGTTCACGCAATATGTGTGTTCTCTGAGAGAGTGTCTTTCCATCAGTGTACGTGCGTGTTCTCACCAGTGCCCCAGCGGCATAGAGCATGGCCTGGTCAGAGAGGAAATCCTTCTTGGCCGTGTGGTAGCAGCTGTACGCCAGGTCATAGAGCTGAACCAGGAAACAAAGGTCAGCCATCTTCCTGATCTGCAGCTCAGGGGCTTCTGGGGGATAGCTAATGACATCACACAGGACGGAGAGCAAAGGTCAGACAGCTCAGGAGATACAGAGGCGGAGGTGTTAGCAAACTGCCATCCAGAACCATTCTGAAGTTGCCTCACCAAATGGCAGCCTAGTGTTCTCTATTTAGTGTACTACTTTTGACCAGGGCCCATAGGCAGATGGCAAACCTTCATCCAGAACAATTCAATATGCAAACTGTACACTGCTTTGAGTGAAAGCCTAGAGCTAATTTCTGTCAGTAAGCAGTGTGATAGCTTTGGTCTAAGCACTTATTAACTGGACAATCTCCTCGCTAATGGTGATATGATGGTGATGAAGAGGAAGTTGAGGAGGAAGGGGATGTACTTACAGGAGGCCAGAAGTGTTCTTCAGTTCAGCGATGCTCTTCTCTGGAACTTTCCCTCCTCCAAACCACTTCTTAGTGGCAGAGAAAAGAGAGCGACTCAAGCCTTTCCTGGAGACCAGCTACAGAGGGAGGGATGAAGAGTGGGAGAGGTGGAAGGAGAGAGAAGGAATGAGTTCAGATCATTAGGGGGCCAACGGTCATATCATTGATCATGTCCATCAATCCCTCCCTCCAACATTTCACAGCTTTTTGGGGGAGTGATATTTGCAGGCAAAAAAGCTTGATTTTTGCATAGCAATCTGCAATAGTTTTGTCCAATTTTTCATTTTTTGTAGTGCAGTAACTTGACAGTTTTATGCTGTAATATTGAAGTGATTTGACTGTTTTATGCAGTTCTTGGTCAAATTTGAAAGTCCTCACTTAACATGCAAGGAATTGGCATTTTTGCAAAAAAAAAAAAAAAAAATGCAATTAGCGGAAGGACTGATGAATGAATATCTGACAAGAAGTTGATGTGGCAGCAGTCACGGGACAATTACCAATAAACGTGGCAATATTATATTACCGGAGCACACGGTCACTGAGCCGTCTCATGGTCATTGTGAGTCTCTCTACCTGGTCACTGAGCCGTCTCATGGTCATTGTGAGTCTCTCTACCTGGTCACTGAGCCGTCTCATGGTCATTGTGAGTCTCTCTACCTGGTCACGGAGCCGTCTCATGGTCATTGTGAGTCTCTCTACCTGGTCACGGAGCCGTCTCATGGTCATTGTGAGTCTCTCTACCTGGTCATTGAGCCGTCTCATGGTCATTGTGAGTCTCTCTACCTGGTCACTGAGCCGTCTCATGGTCATTGTGCGTCTCTCTACCTGGTCACTGAGCCGTCTCATGGTCATTGTGCGTCTCTCTACCTGGTCATTGAGCTGTCTGATGTTCTTCTCTATGTGAGGCAGTAGTCCCCTGAAGGTAAACTCCTGGATGAACAGTCTGATGCGGTCGTGGTCGTTCAGCGTGAGGCACGCCCCATGGCTGGTGGCCGCTGCCACTCCCGTGGCGAGGGGCGGTGGCTTGGTTTCCACGGCGACGGCCCTGAGAGCGTCGAGGCTACCGGGTGTGTCACTGGGTGTATCCAGCTGGAGGGGATGGGTGTTGTCCAGACTGTTGACCAAGACTCCGTCTGATGAACGACACACAATGTCATGGTCAACAATGTGAAGGCGTGTGGCCAGACTGTTGGTGATTCCGTCGGGGTAAACAACAAAACATGGTCAAGTACATTAAGCACATGATGGATGTGCGTCAAGAATGTTGGGAAACTCAATTATCAAACAAATCATCAACACCATGCTGTCAACCCAGGAAGGCTTCAGATTGATTAGTAAAGAGCATAGAGTATATCTGAATTAAATAAGTCAACTGAACTAGTGGTGTCTTTATTTATGCCGTCAATCTTTCAGTAGAGTGAGAGGAAGGAATAAGATACACAACAGGTGTAAAAGAGGCTTCAACTATACAAATGTGTATTTTACACATTTGAAATATATTTTTCCCCAACCACGTTGGAGTTGCTGAGCGCCGAGCTCTTTTTAGCTGAGCCACGAGTACGCGTAGACGCAGTCGGATTGAGGAGTGGCCGACGACATGGAAATCTTCATCTCCCGAGTACTGCTAAGTGGCTGCGCTCACCTTTCTCGTCCGAGTCATGTCCATCCACCTCGGATGTTCCTCCTACGTTGTTCTCTACAGCCGTGTTGTTCACCACTACAGGGGCTGGATCCTCATACTGATCCTGGAACAGCCACGAGCAAACACAAAAAGATGAGTCGTGTTTAATCGGCACGCAATGGAAGAAAATATTCAGAAACAGGAAGGTGCTAAGCTGAACTTGTCCAATAATCAACGTTCATTTTCTTTTCCCGTTGCAAAACAATGTGTCCTAATGAACCCGACAATGGTACTGTCGGTTGTATGCTACTGTACATTAGCAAGTAGATACTTGGAAGACTTAGTCTGGGCCCCAACTGCACCTGGCTTTGCAGGCTACTCTTGTGAAGGTACTGGCTCCATGGGTCTGGGATCTGTTCGTCTGCTCCTGCTGCCGCCGTACGAGAATTAACCTTCAACAGGTAACAACCCTGAGCACCATACCTCTGCTTCATATCCTCATACACAGAGTCAGCCCTGTGAGAGGGGGAGAGAGAGAGAGAATTAAGGGAATCCATAACTGCTGATGAGGAGCGGCGTCAACACCTTCCTGATTACTGCACGCGCACACAGGGTTAGCCCGAGGTCAATGGATTAAAGAGAAGGAGAGCCGAGGTCATAGACCTGGCTGTCAGATGGTGTGTGCGTACTTGCATGTCTGCGGTGGTTGCGTCACTACTACCTCACCTCTGTTCGTCTCCCTGGCTCATGTCGTGCAGTAGGACGTAGTACTTGAGTGTGTTGGGGATGAACCACTTGGGGTTGGTGTACTCGCCGCTGTGCTGGATCCTGTGCTGCTCCTGAGACAGCTTGAGGAACTTCTCCACTGGTACAGCCTCACTGGACGACACCACCAACAGACCTGCAGGGACGGCCGTCAAAGAACCACAACCAAAAAGAGCGAGAAGGAAAGGGGGAGGCAACCACGCAGACGGAGAACGAGGGAGGGTAGGGAGAGGATGGTGAAAACAGAGAGGTAAAGAATACCGTGAGAAAAAGGAGGAGTGAGTGAGTGACGAGAGAGAACTTGTCTCTCATCATCATAGTGTTCATTCTACTACGTTGAAGCAGTGAGAAGGATACAGGCGAGGTAGTGGTTGAGGAACTCATGGTCGGAGGCAGGCATGGACTGGAGGAAGCTCTCCCTGTACGCCTCAAACCAGGGAGTCGTGGCTGGAGAGATAGGACAACAAGATGAGAGAGAGAACATTACTCACACCAGGTCTCACCTCCACACAACCCCACGCTGAGAGTGGAGCTGCATAGAGCACCTGTAGCCGACACCCGGGGGGAGGGGGGGGAAAGAGGTCGACACACACACCAGGGTCAACCAGCCAGGAGAGGCCATCACAGGTGACACACACACACACACACACTAGGGTTGAGCGATATTACGATAGCATAGTCTATCAATGATTGACAGCCATCGTCGATGAGGACGCGACAGGCGATGGCTTAGCCTACTTTAACTTCACTGGCACCGCAGAGTAAAGAAACGGAGTCTTGCACAAGTTTAAGCTTATTAAGAAAGAAATGATCCATGCAGGACTGAAAAATGACTAATAACTTATCCTCCTACTAGGCCTATCATAAAAGTCAGTTACGAACAGTAGCTTATTTCCCAAATATTCTAGCTTAAGGCGTTGTCCTAAAGTTCCATGCTGAAGCTCCACCACCAGAAAGGAATATTTAACCTCTGCCCAGGCTTTAAACATCATTATCTTTCGCCCAATAGTCACTTAAGTTGAGTTTGGGGCGGGGGGGCGGCTGGCCAATAGGAGGAAATACTATGTAAAGAAATGTTTGATGGGTACATAATCACGATAGGACAAACCCTCACACACACACACACACACACCTGAAGGGTCTGATCGCAGAGCTGCAACAAATGATACTCTTGAGAAATATGTGATGAATTACTGATTAGCCAGATGGGAGTAGGGTTTGTATCACTACCGGATTGTTCTTTTATCCGAAACCCATTGAGATGCAGAGAGCATCATGCTGCTTGTTGTGGACTACATTTGTCATCAAGAGATTCACCAATTATTGTCCGAATAACAAAAATCAGCAGGAGTATATAATGTTACCATGGCCAAATGTAGACAACTACGTAAAGTAACACCTGTGTGTGTGTGTGTGTGTGTGTGTGTGTGTGTGTGTGTGTGTGTGTGTGTGAATGAGTGCGAAGCGTAGTCTGCATACTGACTCGGGTACTGTCTGAACTTGTCCAATAAGAAGCTCTCATGAGCTTTAAAAATGGTGGCCCTAATGAACACAACCCGGGTAATTCTGCCATCTCTGGTGTGAGTTCTCTGAACAGCTCCTTCGTGATACATCAGACTAGTACTCCCTCTTTCCACATTCATCACAACACAAAGACAGCAGGCTGTGTGTTTGGACACAGGCACAACAGCATTATGAGGATCCACATGTGCCCCTCTGGTCCAGATGATTAGGAGGTGATGCATTTACAGTGGTAATTTTATGGCAGGGAAATCATTCAAAAAAATCTCTAAAGCAACCAGTGCTCGGCCTTTGAAAAATGTGAAGACAAAAGATGACATCAAGTCAAAACAATGTTAGTGTCACTATCCACAAATTTGGTGACAAGTGTACCCAGAGCGACCAAATACACCAACATTGGATTTCATCAAACAAATTGTCTGTTTTTTAACACTTGTGCTATGCTTGTGTACAAACAGGCATGCTATGTGTCTTCCATCACGAGGACCACCAGTTAGGAACCTACTGATTGAGAGACAACCAAACAGATCAGTTCTATGCTACTTACAGACTGACTATTTGAAATCATTTCCAATACTTAACCTGTGCTTGATTGAGCTTGCCTGGCACAACAGGACCAATAGAAAAGTCCCAAAAGTGCAAACACTGCATACCTGGCACTCCAGGCAACAAAGTATTTGAAATGACTTCAAATAGTATTTGAACCCAGGTCTGTTTGCTCCTAAATAAAGCTACAAGGGAAACCTTGCGTGAGTGAGTCAGGAGTGAGCAACAGAGAGCTCACTTCAGTTAGTTCAGTGAGTGATCTCAGTAACCGAGAAGCACACGGCAGTCAAGATTCATCTCAGTTTAAAGCTTTCTGTTTTGAATCAATTCCAATTCCCAGTTATCAATTTTTAATTCACTGTTTGAGAGAAACCCCTTTAACTTGGAGTAAGAGTTAATGCCGGGGGGAAGTCAAAGTGCCCAGAGATGCGGCTCAGAAAGCAATAGGCCATAGCCAATTAGGGGGCGTATGTATGACTGTAAGGCACTTTGGGACCTGTATAAATCAAATGTAATTGACTGAGCACAGAAGTGAGAGTACAGGAAGTGTTCAGGACATAAACAATTCCCCACCCTGACTTCAAATAGCCTAAGATAGAAAGCATAGTTTCCATTTCCACTGGCTCCTCAAGTCTCAGGATATCTTACAAGACACCCTATCTAATATCCTGGGATTTAGATACAGGCCTAGGCCAATTATATATAAATAGGAGACAGAAGAACACTGACTAAATCATCCCACTTTACACCCATCCTTTATACACTGCTCAAACAAATAAAGGGAACACTTAAACAACACAATGTAACTCCAAGTCAATCACACTTCTGTGAAATCAAACTGTCCACTTAGGAAGCAACACTGATTGACAATAAATTTCACATGCTGTTGTGCAAATGGAATAGACAACAGGTGGAAAATATAGGCAATTAGCAAGACACCCCCAATAAAGGAGTGGTTCTGCAGGTGGTGACCACAGACCACTTCTCAGTTCCTATGCTTCCTGGCTGATGTTTTGGTCACTTTTGAATGCTGGCGGTGCTTTCACTCTAGTGGTAGCATGAGAAGGAGACTACAACCCACACAAGTGGCTCAGGTAGTGCAGCTCATCCAGGATGGCATATCAATGCGAGATGTGGCAAGAAGGTTTGCTGTGTCTGTCAGCGTAGTGTCCAGAGCATGGAGCGCTACCAGGAGACAGGCCAGTACATCAGGAGACGTGGAGGAGGCCGTAGGAGGGCAACAACCCAGCAGCAGGACCGCTACCTCCGCCTTTGTGCAAGGAGGAGCAGGAGGAGCACTACCAGAGCCCTGCAAAATGACCTCCAGCAGGCCACAAATGTGCATGTGTCTGCTCAAACGGTCAGAAACAGACTCCACGAGGGTGGTATGAGGGCCCGACGTCCACAGGTGGGGGTTGTGCTTACAGCCCAACACCATGCAGGACGTTTGGCATTTGCCAGAGAACATCACTGGCACCCTGTGCCACTGGCGCCCTGTGCTCTTCACAGATGAAAGCAGGTTCACACTGAGCACATGACAGACATGACAGAGTCTGGAGACGCCGTGGAGTACGTTCTGCTGCCTGCAACATCCTCCAGTATGACCGGTTTGGCAGTGGGTCAGTCATGGTGTGGGGTGGCATTTCTTTGTCCGCACAGCCCTCCATGTGCTCGCCAGAGGTAGCATGACTGCCATTAGGTACCGAGATGAGATCCTCAGACCCCTTGTGATATGCTGGTGCGGTTGGCCCTGGGTTCCTCCTAATGCAAGACAATGCTAGACCTCATGTGGCTGGAGTGTGTCAGCAGTTCCTGCAAGAGGAAGGCATTGATGCTATGGACTGGCCCGCCCGTTCCCCAGACCTGAATCCAATTGAGCACATCTGGGACATCATGTCTCGCTCCATCCACCAACGCCACGTTGCACCACAGACTGTCCAGGTGGATTCTTTAGTCCAGGTCTGGGAGGAGATCCTTCAGGAGACCATCCGCCACCTCATCAGGAGCATGCCCAGGCGTTGTAGGGAGGTCATACAGGCACGTGGAGGCCACACACACTACTGAGCCTCATTTTGACTTGTTTTAAGGACATTACATCAAAGTTGGATCAGCCTGTAGTGTGGTTTTCCACTTTAATTTTGAGTGTGACTCCAAATCCAGACCTCCATGGGTTGATAAATTTGATTCCCATCGATAGTGGAATGTGCTGGCAACAAAATCACACAAAAATGATGTAAAGAAAAAAGTATTTAATAAGAAGATTTCATTCATTCAGATCTAGGATGTGTTATTTTAGTGTTCCCTTTATTCTTTTGAGCAGTTCCATTACCAAGATTATATCAAAATGAGCTCTAACTTCCTGAATGAGCTCGAACTTCCTGAACCCGCATAACAAGACCATTTCTGAGACAACCAGTATAGAGTACACATACTTATATGGAAAAGTACACAAACATATGCAGGGATGTGATCAGGGCAACGTAGTAAAATCAGGAAATGTTTGATTTTTGCTTATACATTGAAGAAAATGTAAGAAAGGCAGGAATTGCTGATTGATCAGAAGAAAAAAAATCACATCCCTGATATAGACATCTGAAGCTACTACCTTGTGAGAGAGCAGAGAGAATAAGGAGAGATGGTAGAGTTCACTACACGGGTCTGCTACGGAGAGACTAGAGAGGAGAAAAGGACAGTCTGCTACAGTTAGGAGGGAGGGAGGAACGGAGGGAGGGATAGCTGTAAACGGAGAGAAGAGGGAGGGCCCTCCCCCCATACACCTGTGGGCCAGGTGAGGTGAGGTGAGAGTACAGGTACCTGTGTAGTGCTTGGAGGTGCTGAGTTCCGTTAGTGTGTCCCTCCAGTCACTGTACCAGGGGACGCTAGCTTTAAGAGAGCGATCTGACAGGGGGAGAGAGTCAGGGACTAGCGTTAGCAACATCCCATTACCTGTACAGGAGCTGATGTTCACCACTCATAGATCTACAGTACCAACATCATAGATATACACCATCTCACATAGTAGATTGTAGTTATGACCAATGTGGGTAAAACCAGGGAAGGGCAGCATTATAGGAGACTGAGACTAAGGTCAATCTTACCACCATGGCTCAAACTTTAAACCTACAAAGGGGCCCCTATAGATAGCGTGGAGAAAAGGTTAGCCCAAATCACAAGCTTAGCATTCAACAAAACATTGACGACAGAACATGTCATGTGTTTGCTCCATTCATAGGTCAAAGGGAGACACAGGAGGGCCATGGTTGGATTGACTTTAGGTTAGGGTTAGAGGAGGCTGTTTGACCCAAGCAAGGGAGACACAGGAGGGCCATGGTTGGATTGACTTTAGGTTAGGGTTAGAGGAGGCTGTTTGACCCAAGCAAGGTCCACTAATAGTATGGGAGCAACAGTGGGGATTGGAGGGGTTTGAGGAAGTGGACCATAAGAGGGACACGCTCTGTGGTAACGTCACCACAACAACGTTGCAACAACATCGCCCAAAGCTCATTCTTTAACAAATGGAACTGGAAACTCCATGAGCCTGTTTTTTTTGTTTTATTACCTTCCCGAAATTTAACACAAAATATATTATTTGTCTAGGCTACATTCATATCAGATCCAGTGAGAAAGAATGTCCTGCCAAGTGCATTTCACAGAGCTGAATTTCAAGTAAATAAAAGCTTTTATGGATATTTATATTCCATTGTCAAAAGGTGTGACCTGTAAAGTCATAGGTTAGAGGGCAGAGATTGTAGGAAGGCTCTTACCCAAGGGTCATCCAGGTGAGTAAAAGAGAAAATGAAATGGGGGAAGAAGGTCAGCAATGAGGAAATGAACAAAATAAATCAACATGGAAATCACCTCCCATGCCGCACTATACTTGGGGCAGCAGGTAGCCTAGTGGTTAGAGCATTGGACTAGTAACCGAAAAGTTGCAAAATGGAATACCCGAGCTCACAAGGCAAAAATCTGTCGTTCTGCCCCTGAACAAGGCAGT
Organism: Oncorhynchus nerka; assembly: GCF_034236695.1. NCBI lineage: Eukaryota > Metazoa > Chordata > Actinopteri > Salmoniformes > Salmonidae > Oncorhynchus > Oncorhynchus nerka. The sequence goes on along the minus strand of NC_088412.1, from coordinate 52,120,165 downwards.
TAACCTACTGTTCCTAGGCCATCATTGAAAATAAGAATTTGTTCTTAACTGACTTGCCTAGTTAAATAAAGGTTCATATATATATACATACACACATTTGCTGTTATTGTCAACAACAAAAAATGTACTAAATAACTCGTCATCCCCCATGTTCTCTCCTTAGTGTTTGTTGTCCTCTACAGGACAGTCTGTGGAACTACAGGACTTCTCATTCCTCCTCATCAACCAACACTACATTCCTACAGCTCATGATTTCAGGCCTCTGTTCTGTCTTAGTTTAACTATTACTAAACCTGTGGCCAGAGTTCATTCTTCTCACATCGGTCTTCGCCCAGGAACTTATGGCGTCAAATCAGCCTCAAGTCCATAATTGAGCAAGCAAACACTGAGTGGAGAGCAGGCTCCTGCGAGCAAAAAACGAGTGCCACTAGTGCACAGACCAGTCGAGAGCACAGAATGTGGTCCAGCAAGCAGAGGATGGGTCTCGCGAGTGCACAGACAGCGGGGTCGAGACGGATTTTTGTTTTGCATGTCAATATGCACAAAAAGCTTATTCATCTCATTTTGTGTACAAATTTGTTTACATCCCTGTTAGTGAGCATTTCTCCTTGGCCAAGATAATCCATCCACCTGACAGGTGTGGTATATCAAGAAGCTGATTAAACAACATGATCATTACACAGGTGCACCTTGTGCTGGGGACAATAAAAGGCCACTAAAATGTGCAGTTGTGTACCACAGATTTAGGCAGTACGTCCAACCAGCCTCACAACCGCAGACCATATGTAACCAGGCCCAGGACCTTCACATCCGGCTTCTTCACCCGCGGGATCGTCTGAGACCAGTCACCCGGACAGCTGATGAAACTGAGGAGTATTTATGTCTGTAACAAAGCACTTTGTGAGAAAAACTAATTCCGATTGGCTGGGTCTTGCTCCCCAGTGGCTGGGTCTTGCTCCCCAGTGGCTGGGTCTTGCTCCCCAGTGGCTGGGCCAGTCTCCCCAGTGGGTGGGCCAGTCTCCCCAGTGGGTGGGCCAGTCTCCCCAGTGGGTGGGCCAGTCTCCCCAGTGGGTGGGCCAGTCTCCCCAGTGGGTGGGCCATGGGTGGGCCAGTCTCCCCAGTGGGTGGGCCTTGCTCCCCAGTGGGTGGGGTGGGCCAGTCTCCCCAGTGGGTGGGGTGGACCAGTCTCCCCAGTGGCTGGGCCAGTCTCCCCAGTGGGTGGGCCAGTCTCCCCAGTGGGTGGGCCAGTCTCCCCAGTGGGTGGGCCAGTCTCCCCAGTGGGTGGGCCAGTCTCCCCAGTGGGTGGGCCATGGGTGGGCCAGTCTCCCCAGTGGGTGGGCCAGTCTCCCCAGTGGGTGGGCCTTGCTCCCCAGTGGGTGGGGTGGGCCAGTCTCCCCAGTGGGTGGGGTGGGCCAGTCTCCCCAGTGGGTGGGGTGGGCCAGTCTCCCCAGTGGCTGGGGTGGGCCAGTCTCCCCAGTGGGTGGGCCAGTCTCCCCAGTGGGTGGGCCAGTCTCCCCAGTGGGTGGGCCAGTCTCCCCAGTGGGTGGGCCAGTCTCCCCAGTGGGTGGGCCATGGGTGGGCCAGTCTCCCCAGTGGCTGGGTCTTGCTCCCCAGTGGGTGGGGTGGGCCAGTCTCCCCAGTGGGTGGGCCAGTCTCCCCAGTGGGTGGGCCAGTCTCCCCAGTGGGTGGGCCAGTCTCCCCAGTGGGTGGGCCCATGCCCACCCATGTCTGCGCCCCTGCCCAATAATTCAAAATCCAGATTGGGGACTAATTGATTTAAATAGACTATAATAGACATAAATCGATAATTTCCTTATATGAACTGTAGCTCAGAAAAAAAATTAAAATGTGTTGCATGTTTCGTTTATATTTTTGTTCAGTAAATCTTTGATCTACTTTGTGCTCTTTCCACAGATGGCTCTAGATTGCTGATAACAGCTGATGAGACTACCTTCGATTTGACTTCTGTATTACTGCCTGTAATCAGTACCACTAAAAAATAAAAAAAAATTAAAATAAATGTACACTAATTTCAGAGACAATGGTAGTTCCCAAATCAGACAATTACTATAAAACAAAAATCGGTTTTCCTCAATTAAAAGTTTGGAGAATGCCTGGCGGTGCTTGTCCTCAGTCCTCCTGAATGTGTGGCCAATCATTAACCTGTTAACCTGAGTTTAGCTGGTTAATCATTCATTTGTTTACATTCTATTATTTGTAACTGGTATTGTACTGTTAATGTAGAAGGGTCTGCCCTTCGTGTCTCCATTATAAAAAAAACTAAAAAAACATATGCTGTGTGCACCCTTGGGCTTAATAAATACCCTAAATATTAAATCCTACCGTTCTCTCAATTCCTGCACTCTCTTAACTAGCCCTTCCTTTCAATGTTACCATCATTCCATTATTATTTGTGTACCCACATGCAGGGGAGATTTACATGTAAGGGATTACAAAAGAAACAGTAACAAATACGTTAACAGGAAAAATATTGTAATCAGATGATTATACTTCAATTCAGAAATTATTTTTGTTAGAAAAAAATCTTTGACACTTCTGTTGTTTTCTCAGTGACATTCAAATCAAAAATGGAAAAAAGGCATAAGTTTAAGTTTGTTCCACCTGAGCGAGTCTGACCACAAGTCAGAGACCACTGCGGCGACACACCAAATGTTTCTGATCGATCGCAGGAAAGGTGTATCTAAAGCTACAGTTCAAGGTATATCTTCCAATGGTGCTGTCAAGATCCAAAGACAATCCAACTTTAATAAACACTTGGTGGTAAGGATGACAGCGGTGGTGTGTAGTCTACGGCGATACAGAGATCACATCATCGATATCTACATAGAGCATCGATGTGAATCACACTGCTGCTCTCTCATTTAGCTATCTGCGACTTACGGATTGTGGTTGTTGCTGTTAACAAATCTAAATGTGAATTTTAACCCAAAAATGGTTGAATTCAAGAAGTTTAAGATGCCTATCAATCATTGTTTTTTAAACCTGTGGACAGCCAGTGAAAAATGAGCACATAACGGCTGCATAGTGAGGACCCCAGCCGTGGGAATAAAAGTAGGTCTTATTGCTCAAACTAATTATTGCGGATACATTTTCTTTTAAATCCATTAGTCTAATGGACACATGCTGAAACTGGCACAGTTTTGAAATATTTAAAAAGGGTCAATCTGTAGTGAATGTGGTTGCTACATCCACTACACACATTTTTTTTTTTACTTGTTTGTGTTTTTCTACAGTGGGGAGAACAAGTATTTGATACACTGCCGATTTTGCAGGTTTTCCTACTTACAAAGCATGTAGAAGTCTGTAATTTTTATCATAGGTACACTTCAACTGTGAATGACGGGATCTAAAACAAAAATCAAGAAAATCACATTGTGTGGTTTTAAGCAATTAATTTGCATTTTATTGCATGACATAAGTATTTGATACATCAGAAAAGCAGAACTTAATATTTGGTGCAGAAACCTTTGTTTGCAATTACAGAGATCATATGTTTCCTGTAGTTCTTGGCCAGGTTTGCACACACTGCAGCAGGGATTGTGGCTCACTCCTCCAGATCCTTCAGGTTTCGTGGCTGTCGCTGGGCAATACAGACTTTCAGCTCCCTCCAAAGATTTTCTGTTGGGTTCAGGTCTGGAGACTGGCTAGGCCACTCCAGGACCTTGAGATGCTTCTTACAGAGCCACTCCTTAGTTGCCCTGGCTGTGTGTTTCGGGTCGTTGTCATGCTGGAAGACCCAGCCACGACCCATTATCAATGCTCTTAATGAGGGAAGGAGGTTGTTGGCCAAGATCTCACAATACATGGCCCCATCCATCCTCCCCTCAATACAGTGCAGTCATCCTGTCCCCTTTGCAGAAAAGCATCCCCAAAGAATGATGTTTCCACCTCCATGCTTCACGGTTGGGATGGTGTTCTTGGGGTTGTACTCATCCTTCTTCCTCCTCTAAACACGGCGAGTGGAGTTACAACCAAAAAGCTCTATTTTTGTCTCATCAGACCACATGACCTTCTCCCATTCCTCCTCTGGATTATCCAGATGGTCATTGGCAAACTTCAGATGTGGATGGACATGCGCTGGCTTGAACTGGGGGACCTTGCGTGCGCTGCAGGATTTTAATCCATGACGGCATAGTGTGTTACAAATGGTTTTCTTTGAGACTGTGGTCCCAGCTCTCTTCAGGTCATTGACCAGGTCCTGCCGTGTAGTTCTGGGCTGATCCCTCACCTTCCTCATGATCATTGATGCCCCACGAGGTGAGATCTTGCATGGAGGCCCAGACCGACAGTGATTGACCATCTTGAACTTCTTCCATTTTCTAATAATTGCGCCAACAGTTGTTGCCTTCTCACCAAGCTGCTTGCCTATTGTCCTGTAGCCCATCCCAGCCTTGTGCAGGTCTACAATTTTATCCCTGATGTCCTTACACAGCTCTCTGGTCTTGGCCATTGTGGAGAGGTTGGAGTCTGTTTGATTGAGTGTGTGTGTGGACAGGTATCTTTTATACAGGTGCATTAATAGAGGTAATGAGTGGAGAACAGGAGGGCTTCTTAAAGCAAAACGAACAAGTCTGAGAAAGCCGGAATTCTTACTGGTTGGTAGGTGATCAAATACTTATGTCATGCAATAAAATGCTAATGAATTACTTAAAAATCATACAATGTGATTTTCTGTATTTTTGTTTTAGATTCCATCTCTCACAGTTGAAGTGTACCTATGATAAAAATTTGACTTTTACATGCTTTGTAAGTAGGAAAACCTGCAAAATTGGCAGTGTATCAAATACTTGTGTATGTGTGTGTGTGTGTATATACACACACACACACTTGAAGTCAGAAGTTTACATACACCTTAGTCAAATACATTTAAACTCAGCTTTTCACAATTCCTGACATTTAATCCAAGTATAAATTCCCTGTCTTAGGTCAGGTAGGGTCACCACTTTAATTTAAGAATGTGAAATGTCAGAATAACAGTTGAGAGAATTATTTATTTCTGCTTTAATTTCGTTCATCACATTCCCAGTGGGTCAGAAGTTCACATGCACTCAATTAAGATTCGGTAGCATTGCCTTTAAATTGTTTACCTTGGGTCGAACGTTTCGAGTAGCCTTCCACAAGCTCCCCACAATAAGTTGGGTGAATTTTGGCCCATTCCTCCTGACAGAGCTGGTGTAACTGAGTCAGGTTTGTAGGCCTCCTTGTTCGCACACGCTTTTTAAGCGTGCCCACAATTTTTCTATAGGATTGAGGTTAGGGCTTTGTGATGGCCCCTCCAATATCTTGACTTTGCTGTCCTTAAGCCATTTTTCCACAACTTTGGAAGTATGCTTGGGGTCATTGTCCATTTGGAAGACCCATATGCGACCAAGCTTTAACTTCCTGACTGATGTCTTGAGATGTTGCTGCAATATATCCACATCATTTTCCTTCCTAATGGAGCCATCTATTTTGTGAAGTGCACCAGTCCCTCCTGCAGCAAAGAACCCCCACAACATTGATGCTGCCACCCTCGTGCTTCATGGTTGGATTGGTGTGTGCAAGCCTCCCCCTTTTCCCTCCAAACATAGCGATGGTCATTATGGCTGAACAGTTCAATTTTTGTTTCATCAGAACATAGGAAATTTTTCCAAAAAAGTACAATCTTCGTCCAGATGTGCAGTTGCAAACCGTAGTCTAGATTTTTTTTATGGTGGTTTTGGAGCAGTGGCTTCTTCCTTGCTGAGCGGCCTTTCAGGTTATGTCGGTATAGGACTCGTTTTACTGTGGATATAGATATTTTTGTACACGTTTCCTCCAGCATCTTCACAATGTCCTTTGCTGCTGTTCTGGGATTGATTTGCACGTTTCGCACCAAAGTATGTTCATCTCTAGGAGACAGAATGCATCTCCTTCCTGAGCAGTATTTTATTTATCCAACTACGCAAGTCAGTTAAGAACAAATTCATATTTCCATTGATGGCCTAGGGACAGTGGGTTAACTGCCTTGTTCAGGGACAGAACGACAGATTTTTACCTCGTCAGCTCTGGGATTTGATCTTGCAACCTTCCAGCACTCTGCAACAAGTCCAGCGCTCTGCAACAAGTCCAGCGCTCTGCAACAAGTCCAGCGCTCTGCAACAAGTCCAGCGCTCTGCAACAAGTCCAGCGCTCTGCAACAAGTCCAGCGCTCTGCAACAAGTCCAGCGCTCTAGCCACTAAGCTACCTGCCGTCCCAGGTATGACAGCTGCGTAGTCCCATGGTGTTTATACTTGCGTGCTATTGTTTGTATAGATGAACGTGGTACCTTCGGGCATTTGGAAGTTTCTCCCAAGGATGAACCAGACTTTGAGGTCCACAATTTTTAGTTCCTGAGGTCTTGGCAGATTTATTTTGATTTTCCCATGATGTCAAGCAAAGAGGCACTGAGTTTGAAGGTAGGCTTTGAAATACATCCACAGGTACACCTCCAATTGAATCAAATGAGAATCAGAAGCTTCTAAAGCCATGACATAATTTTCTGGAATTTTCCAAAGCTGTTTAACCTCTTCAGTCGACCCTCTACTTTTTTGAACATTCTGTTAAAAATCGCGCAACATTTCAGCGCCCTGCTACTCATGCCAGGAATATAGTATATGCATTTGCTTAGTCTGTGTGGATAGAAAACACTCAGACGTTTAAAAAACTGGTTAAATCACTGCTGTGGCTTTACCAGAACGGCATTTACATCGAAAAGCACAGGAAAAACTGATCACTGAAAATGGGAAAATATATCCATGCGCTACTTGATCCCATTGATAAAGGTGAACCACAATTAATTGACTGAGGTTGCACTACCTACAGCTTCCACACGGTGTCTAGAGTCTTGTCATTTCCCTTCAAGTTTTTTCTTGGTCAAACACATGCAGGACACCGTATCTCCTCCGGTCTAGGACCGGATATTTTCGTTGAGTTTCTAGCCGGACATTTTTCCAGACGGACAGCTAATGATCTTTACATCGCCTCCTGATGAATTTTATCGCTTATTAACGTTTACTAATACCTAAAGTTGCATTACAAACGTATTTCGAAGTGTTTTGTGAAAGTTTATCGTCGACTTTTTGAATTTTAAAAAATGACGTTACGTTTTGAAACGATGTTTTTTTCGTTTATCACACAGTCTACATATAACGATATCTAGGCTTTATATGGACCGATTTAATCGAAATAAAGACCCAAATAGTGTTTATGGGACATCTAGGAGTGCCAACAAAGAAGATGGTGAAAGGTAATGAATGTTTTCTATTTTATTGTGCGGTTTGTGTAACGCCGAAATGCTAATTATTTTGTTTACGTCCCGTGGGTCTTTTGGGGTGTTGCATGCTATCAGATAATAACTTCTCATGCTTTCGCCGAAAAGCATTTTAAAAATCTGACTTGTTGCCTGGATTCACAACGAGTGTAGCTTTAATTCGATACCCTGCATGTGTATTTTAATGAACTTTTGAGTTTTAACTAATACTATTAGCATTTAGCGTAGCGCATTTGCATTTCCAGAGCTCTAGTTGGGACGCAAGCGTCCCGAGTAGAAGCAACAGGTTAAAGGCACAGTCAACTTAGTGTATGTCAACTTCTGAACCACTGGAATTGTGAACAAGTTCAATAATCTGTGCAAATAATTGTTGTAAAAATTACTTGTGTCATGCACAAAGTAGATGTCCTAACCGACTTGCCAAAACTATAGTTTGTTAACAAGAAATTTGTGGAGTGGCTGAAAAACAAGTTTTAAAGACTCCAACCTAAGTGTATGTAAACTTCGACTTCAACTGTAAGTACCAGTCAATAGTTGACACACCCACTCATTGAAGGGTTATTCTTTATTATTACTATTTTCTACATTGTAGAATAATAGTGAAGACATCAAAACTATGAAATAACACATATGGAATCATGTAGTAACCAAAAAAAGTGTTAAATTAAAATATATTTTATATTTGAGATTCTTCAAAGTAGCCACCCTTTGCCTTGATTAACATCTATACATGGACAGCCATGTAAACTTTAACATTATTATAGAAAAGACAGTCTGCTTTGTCATACAAACAAACGTTGCTGGCTAACTTTAGAAAGTAGATTCCACTCAACTCAAGGTATAGTATAGCCATGTATTTATTTCCCAATAACTGTGCTCATGTTTCAAGTTGAAGCGGTTTCCAAGTCGTTCTGTGCTTACTGTTCAAGCTGGCTAGCAAGCTAAACAGCCGGCTCTGAAGCACATGTATATGTTTGATGTCATGCAATCACACAACACTGGACTGGCCAAGGGTAAGCATGGCCGTTTGTCCATCACTCCAGTGTAAGTGACCAATCGAAGGTTTCTAGACACGCACCCGCCCTCTAAGCCCACCCCCACTAGATTGGATTTCAATCGATTCTTTTTTTTTTTTAAACCCAAAGGTGATCTGCAGCAATGAGGTTCTGCTTGCCCAAAATCACACTTTGCAAGCTCTCACGTCTGGCCTGTTGGATCGCGGGACATCCTCTGCTCTCTCGAGACCATTTCTTGACTGGCCTGTGTGCTCGCTGCACTCATCTCTCCTCTGTGCCCTCGTCTCAGCGTTTGCTTGCTCAATGATGTTTAATCAGGTTCGACAGTGCCATCTCACACATAATGGACTTGAGGCTGATTTGACACGATAGGAATTTAGAAGGGACTGAGGTTGTACCACAGATAACAGCTTTGGTGGTACTGTGAACTCAATGGAGTCAGCTATGGCTTGTGGCTGCCCAAGCCCAACTTCTCAGTTTTACTTTGACTGCACTATGGAGGTTCCCTGACTGTCGCACTAGTTTGGCAGACAGAAACCATGCTCGACTGCAGTTAGCATCTGAAAATAAATTTGACTGGTCATGCTTATCAGTCTATAGGTTCTTTTGCATAGTTTTGCGGAATTAAATTGTCAGAATTTAATTAATTGTGTCAGTCATAAAACAGGAACAGTGTCTTGATGGACTGGAATCATTATTTTGCCTAAAATAAAGTACAGTGAGTTTATAGAGCTAGAAAGTAGCTTACTTACATCAACTAATGCCTGTCTCTACTCAGAGTGAGCAAGCCAGAGCGGAGACTTGTTGCTAGGCAACTCACAGACGGAGGCTGCAGTGGGGGAGAGTGGAGCAGCACGAAGCAGCGAACAGCTAATAAAAATAAACGTTTCACAGTATTTCTGTCCTACTGGTTTTCATATCAACTTTCTTTGGTTGTCCAGAAGCCAAAGGCACAATCCTAGTCACATTAACAACCCATCCTAGTTTTTACATATTAAAATGGTCCCTCTAAGTTTCTAATGGAGATGTTCATCTCCGTCACATGAAATGGCTGGCATCAGGTGCATATTTTGGGAAACTCTACCGGCTGTAGAGTAGAGTTTAAATCATGCAAAACAAAATTATTTTTAGGCCTATACGGAGTCTAAATACACATTTTACAGAAAAATTATTTATGATATTTTTTTAACAAAGGCCATAAAAAAAACTGCTGTTTTCCCCATGATTGCAAGAATTGTTGTGCATTGACCTCTTCTCAGAATGCATGTTTACAAGGGCTTGTCAGAATGCATGTTTACAAGGGCTTGTCAGAATGCATGTTTACAAGGGCTTGTCAGAATGCATGTTTACAAGGGCTTGTCAGAATGCATGTTTACAAGGGCTTGTCAGAATGCATGTTTACAAGGGCTTGTCAGAATGCATGTTTACAAGGGCTTGTCAGAATGCATGTTTACAAGGGCTTCCCACTGCATCGCTGTGCCACTAGAGATTCTGGGTTCGAGTCCAGGCTCTGTTACAGCCGGCCGCGACCGGGAGACCCATGGGGCGGCGCACAATTTGCCCAGCGTCGTGCGGGTTAGGGGAGGGTTTGGCCGGCAGGTATGTCCCTGTCCCATCGCACACTAGCAACTCCTGTGGCGGGCCGGGTGCAGTGCACGCTGACACGGTCGCCAGGTGCACAGTGTTTCATCCGACACATTGGTGTGGCTGGCTTCCGGGTTAAGAGGGCATTGTGTCAAGAAGCAGTGCTGCTTGGTTGGGTTGTGTTTCGGAGGACGCACCACTCTCGACCATCGCCTCCCCCGAGTCCGTATGGGAATTTCAGCGATAAGACAAGACTAACTGCCAACTGGATACCAAGAAATTGTGAAGAAAATGGGGTAAAAACTCAAACAAAAAAGGGAATGCATGTTTCCCTCCCTATGGCACACAACTTGAATGCGCCTCGAGAGGAATACTTGCATTGCATAGAACACACAAGCTCAGGGCTCAACATTAACCTCTCTTGGATAGGGGGCAATATTTTCATCTCCGGATGAAAAGCGTGCCCAAAGTAAACTGCCTACTACTCAGGCCCAGAAGCTAGGATATGCATATAGAATAGAAAACTCTAAAGTTTCTAAAACTGTTAAAATAATGTCTGTGAGTATTACAGAACTAATATGGCAGGCGAAACCCCGAGGACAAACCATCCGGGGGGGGTTAAATGGAGGTCATAGGATTTTCCAATTGTTTTCTATGGGATACCCTTATTAGGAACCTGGTTGCAGTTCCTATGGCCACCACAAGATGTCAACAGTCTTAAGAAATTGTTTGATGTTTTTCTTTTGAGAAATTAAGAAGTAGTCCTATTCATTGTAAGTGTCACAACTGGTGGACTATACTGTTTTGATTTGCGTGAACTGGAGCGCGCTTCGTTGTTTTCATCCGGGATTAGAAAGTTTATTCGGTCTAATTTTATCCATTATTTACGTTTTAGGGTACCTGAGGTTCGATTAGGAACGTTGTTTGAAATGTTTGGACCAAGTTTACAGGTAACTTATTAGATACTTTTTAGGCATGTTGGGCGAGTTGAAACCGGTGTATTTCTGAATCAAACGTGCCAAATAAAAATGTCCCAAAAATATTTTTGGGCCATAAAGAAGGACATTATTGAACAAAATAACCATTTGTGATGTTTCTGGAACATTGGAGTGCCAACAGAAGATCTTCTAAGATAAGGCATGAATTATATCGCTATTTCTGACTTTTGTGGCCCACCTGCCTGGTTGAAATATGATTTTCATGTGTTTGTATGCAGGGCGCTGTCCTCAGATAATCGCATGGTTTGCTTTCGCCGTAAAGCCTTTTTGAAATCTGACACAGCGGCTGGATTAACAAGAAGTTGAGCTTTATTTTGATGTATAACACATTTTCAAGAATGTAAAATATTTGAATTTGGTATTTTTGAATTTCGCGCTCTGCAATTTCACCGGATGTTGGGCAGGTGGGACGCTATCATCCCACCTGCCCATAAGAAGTTAACGCCTCTCCTTTTGCCCGGGATAAGAAAAAATATATTTAAAAAAAAAAAGTATATATATCAAAACAATACTCCAATAAGAATTGGAGCAGAGGTCAATATTTGAATAATATTCAAGTAAATTTTCCATGTAGGCCTACATAAATAAAATTGTCTACATGTCAAAGTGTAGGTGACATGCAAATTAGCTACAGCCTCGTGTCGAAAAAGATGCTGACATAACGGAGGTGCCAGAAAATGTTGCCAAACTTCAATGAGCCTTAAATCACTCAAATATAGCTGAACGCCAGTCATGCTTGACAAAATATAATGAAGGCACGAGGGGGTGATGTATATGGCCTATATAGCATGGCGAAGGCTGTTCTTAGGCACGATGCATCGCGGAAAACCTGGGCAGAGCCCTTAGCCATGATATATTGGCAATATACCACAACCCCCCGAGGTGCCTTACTGCTATTAAATTGGTTACCAACATAATTAGAGCATAAAAGACCAAATGTCTTGTCATACCCGTGGTAAACGGTCTGATAATGTTTATAATGAAGGATAATTAACATTAACGTCTATAAGTTTAATTGTGTCGACATACTCGGGCCATGGTTCGTTTAGATTAAAATGGTCACAAGACCAGAGTGAAGGACCATGCATGTTGCACACCGCACATCACCCACCTTGAATCTGAGCGAAGGCAGTCAGCAAAATGAAACCATTTATTTAAACATAAACTTAGTTCTTTAAAAACTGGATGCTTTTGAAGCATGTCTTACCTGGTTTCAAAGTAGCCTAGCCAAAACACAACCATCAAAATGTTGAGGAAAATATTTTATAAACACTTAACCAGATCAGTCCCAAAAATCGTCTTTTCATTTATCAGACTTTCATTTATCTGCATGTACAGCCCTTATATTTAACCATTTTCATTTCAGGACAACCAGGGCTACAAAAACAAAATAGACATACAGTGCCTTCAGAAAGTATCCACACCCCTTGGCTTTTTTAAACATTTTGTTGTGTTACAACCTCAATTTAAAATGGCTTAAAATTTGGATTTTTGAGTCTCTGGCCTACACAAAATACCCCATAATGTCGTAGTGGAATTATGATTTTCAAAATGTTTACAAATTCATTAAAAAGCTGAAATGTCAAATCAATAAGTATTCAACCCCTTTGTTATGGCAAGCCTAAATAAGTTCGAGTAAAAAACAAAAAAAGCTTTGTTGCAATAGTGTTCAACATGATTTTTGAAGGACTACCGCATCTCTGTACCTCAAATGTTGTTTTTTTTTACACCTTTATTTAACTAGTCAGTTAAGAACAAATTCTTATTTACAATGAAGGCCTACCGTGGAACAGTGAGTTAACTGCCATGTTCAGGGGCAGAATGAGTCATTGAAAATAAGAATTTGTTCTAAACGGACTTGCCTAGTTAAGTAAAAAGGTAAATAAAGATTCAACCCAAAACCAGGGCAGTTTTCCAATGCCTCTCAAAGAAGGACACCTATTGGTAAATAGGTAAAATAAAAGGAGACATTTAATATCCCTTTGAGCATGGTAAGTTATGAATTACACTTTGGATAATCATTTTAAATCCACAATTAGAATTCCTCCACAGTCTCAGAGGATCAAGATACTTTTTCTAACCTCTGGATTAAAACCAAATTATGATAAGTATTCAACATTATGTATTGAATCACGAAAAAATGCAACTAGTTTACCAATAAAATGGTCTGACGGGGATGTGGACATACTCATATCCCGAAAGAAAGAACTTTTTTTTTAGAAAGTCACCAAAATGATTTAAGATCTTACTACCACGGAAATGGAAAATACCTGTCTATTTGTGGAAAAATCACCCTGACTAAGTCTTTAGTCACATCACAGGTTACCTATTTGCTTATGGTTTTGCCTACACCTAGCGAACCAGCTTTTTAAATTATATGAGCAAAAACATATTCAATTTGGTATGGAATGGCAAACCAGAAAAGGGTCTATTTATATAATTCGGAGGGCTGAAATTATTAAATATTAATTCATTAGACCTCTCACTAAAGGCATCAGTTATACAAAAGTTATACTTAAATCCAAGTAAATTATTAATGTCTCGCCCCATGTCCAAGAATGGCCTTTCTCCCTTTATTCAGATTACAACCGCTCACTTTCAGTTATTTGAAAACAAAATCTCCAAAATATATATATTTTTAAACAAGCCTTATAAAGTTGGTTGTAATTTCAGTTGTATCCACCTATGTGAGAATGCTGTTCATTGACTACAGCTCAGCGTTCAACACCAGTGTCCACAAAGCTCATCACTAAGCTAAGGAACCTGGGACTAAACACCTCACTCTGCAACTGGATCCTGGACTTCCTGACGGGCCGCCCCCAGGTGGAAAGAGTAGGCAACGTGTCTGCCACGCTGATCCTTAACACTGGGGCCCCTCAGGAGTGTGTACTTAAGTGTCCTCCTGTATTCCCTGTTCACCCATGACTGAGTGGCCAAACAACTCCAACATCATCGTTAAGATGGCTGACGACACAACTGTGGTAGGCCGGATCACCGACAACGATTAGACGGCCTACAGGGAGGTGGTCAGAACTGGCAGTGTGGTGCCAGGACAACAACCTCTCCCTCAATGTGAGCAAGACGAAGGAGCTGATCGCGGAATACAGGAAAAGTCAGGCTGAACATGCCCCTAATCTCATCGACGGGGCAGTAGTGGAGCGGGTCGAGAGTTTCAAGTTCCTTGGTGTCCACCAACAAACTATCATGGTCCAAACTAGAGGTCGGCCGATTAATTAGGGCGCCGATTTGCCCATTTCATATTTATATTTATATTTATATATATATATATATATATGGGTTTAACTGCCTCGTTCAGGGGCAGAAAGACAGATTTTCACCTTGTCAGCTCGAAGGATCCATCCTTGCAACCTTACAGTTAACTAGTCCAACGCAATAACAACCTGCCTCTCTCCCTCTCTCGTTGCACTCCTGTTACGCAAATGCAGTATGCCAAGGTAAGTTGCTAGCTAGCATTAAACTTATCTTATAAAAAACAATCATAATCACTAGTTGATGATATTACTAGATATTATCTAGCTTTTCCTGTGTGGCATATAATCTGACTGAGCATACAAGTATCTACGTATCTGACTGAGCGGTGGTAGGCAGAAGCAGGCGCGTAAACATTCATTCAAACAGCACTTTCGTGCGTTTTGCCAGCAGCTCTTCATTGTGCGTCAAGCATTGCGCTGTTTATGACTTCAGACCTATCAACTCCCGAGATAAAGCTGGTGTGACCTTAGTGAAATGGCTGGCTAGTTAGCACGAGCTAATAGCATTTCAAACGTCACTCTCTCTGAGCCTTGCTCTGCATGGGTAACGCTTTGATGTGGTGGCTGTTGTCGTTGTGTTGCTGGTTCGAGCCCAGGGAGGAGCGAGGAGGGGGACGGAAGCTATACTGTTACACTGGCAATACTAAAGTGCCTATAAGAACATCCAATAGTCAAAGGTTAATGAAATACAAATGTTAGAGAGAAATAGTCCTATAATAATTACAACCTAAAACTTCTTAACTGGGAATATTGAAGACTCACACTTCGTTTTTGCATTATTTAAACCAAATTGAACATGTTTCATTATCTACTTGAGGCTAAATTGATTTTATTGATGTTTTATATTAAAATAAGTGTTAATTCAGTATTGTTGTAATTGTCATTATTACAAATACATGTTTTATTTGATTAAATTGGCCGATTAATCGGTAATCGGCTTTTTTGGCCCTCCAATAAATCGGTATCGGTATTGAAAAATCATAAAATCGGTCAACCTCTAGTCCAAACATACCAAGACAGTCATGAAGAGGGCAAAACATTTTCCCCCCTCAGGAGACTGAAAAGATTTGGCATGGGTCCTCAGATCCACAAAAGTTTCTACAGCTGCACCATCGAGAGCATCGTGACCGGTTACATCACAGCCTGGTATGGCAGCTGCTCGGCATCTGACCATAAGGCACTACAGAGGGCAGTGCGAACGGCCAGGTATATCACTGGGGCCCAGCTTCCTGCCATCCAGGTCCTATATAATAGGCGGTGTCAGAGGAAAGCCCATAAAACAGTCAGAGACTCCAGTCACACAAGTTATACACTGTTCTCTGCTACCACACGGCAAGTGGTACCAGAGCGCTAGGTCTAGGACCAAGAGGCTCCTCAACAGCTTCTACCCCCAAGCCATAAAACTGCTGAACAATTTATAAAATCGCCACCGGACAACTTACATTGAGTCCCACCCCTTTTGTACAATGCTGCTACTCTCTGTTTATCATCTATGCATAGTCACTTCACCCCCACCTACATGTACAAATTACCTCAACTAACCTGTACCCCCCGCACACTGACTCTGTACCGGTGCCCCCTGTATATAACCTCATTGTTATTCTTAGTGTTACTTTTTATATTTCATTTGGTAAATATTTTCTTAACTCTTCTTGAACTGCACTGCTGGTTAAGGGCTTATAAGTAAGCATTTCATATGGGGGATTGGAAATGCAAACAATTACATTGACAGAAGCGACCATCTGTCCACAATATTAAAGCTGATCCACCCCCTAATTTATTTATTTTTTAATTATATATATATATATATATATATACCCAGTCACGACAAAGACTCAAGCGTCCTTCCTAACTCAGTTGCTGGAGTGGAAGGAAAACAACCACTCAGGGATTTCACCATGAGGACAATAGTGACTTTAAAACATTTAGAGTTGAATGGATGTGAAAGGAGAAACCTGAGGATGGATCAATAACATTGTAGTTACTCCACAACACTAACCTAATTGACAGTGAACCGGAGGAAGCCTGTACCCGAATACAAAGTGTTATGTTCGGGGGCAAATCCAATACAACATTGGTACTATGTATTCTCTCCATATTTTCAAGCATAGTGGTGGCTGCATCATGTTACAGGTATGCTTGTAATCGTTAAGGACTAGGTCGTTTTTCAGGATAAAATAAAAAAAATAGACGGAATAAGCTAAGCACATGCATATATTCTAGAGGAAAACCTGGTTCAGTCTGCTTTCCACCAGACACTGTGAGATGAATTCACCTTTCAGCAGGACAATAACCTAAAACACAAGGCCAAATCTACACTGGAGTTGCTGACCAAGAAGACCGTGAGTGTTCCTTAGTTTCCGAGTTACAGTTGACTTGAATCTACTTGAAAATCTATGGCAAAACCTGAAAATGACTGTCCAGCAATGGTCAACAAACAATTTGACAGCGCTTGATGAATTTAGAAAATAATAAATAGGCAAATGTTGCACAATCCAGGTGTGAAAAGAGACCCAGAAAGACTTGGTTGTTATCATTGCCAAAGGGGATTCTAACATGTACTCAGGGGTGTTGAATAGTTATGTAATGAAGATTTTATTTTTCACAAATGTTATAATTTTTCTTCCACCTTGACATTAGAGTATTTTGTGTAGATCGTTGACCAAAAAGGCAATTAAATCCCAACTTGTAACAAAAAGTGGAAAAAGTCAAGGGCTGCGAATACTTTCTGAAACCACTGCAACTAATCGAATGTAGCCCATGTCTTCTCTCTCCATCACCTCTGTTTGCCATTCCATGTTGCTCATCTCTTGCCCCCTCTCCTGCTTCTAAACCCACCCTCGTACCCGCTTCTCGATATACTCACCACTAATATTGAGATCATAGTCACCAGCAGTAATGACATTGGCAACACCACCCTCAGCCGGTTGGCACGTCAACACCACCTCGCTGAGCAGCCGTCGGTGGGCATGGCCAGGGACGCCGGAGGAAGGGACAGAAGGGCGTGTCACCACGTTGTGGACACTGATACGAAGGTTCTTCACCACCTGCAGCTGGTTGCTGGGGTCCCTCATGTGACCTAAGAGACAGAAAGTGTGTGTTTGAGATAGACTATATTGACTGTATAGAATCAGTGATCTTGCATCTCAAAATAACGTATGGTTTAAAACTGATCCCATCGAACATGCTGAAACGCATACAGTGGCAAGAGAAAGCATGTGGAACCCTTTGGAAATACATGAATTTCTGCATAAATTTGATCCGATCTTCATCTAGGTCACAACAATAGACAAACAGTCTGCAAAAACGAATAAACAATAGACTGTCTGCAAAAACTAAAACAATATGTTTTCATGTCTTTATTGAACACACCATGTAAACATTCACAGTGCAGGGTGGGAGAAGTATGTGAACCCTTGGATTTAATAACAGGTTGACCCTCCTTTGGAAGCAATAGCCTCAACCAAATGTTTTCTGTAGTTTTGGACCAGACCTGCCCAATGGTCAGGAGGAATTTTGGACCATTCCTCTTTACAAAACTTTCAGTTCCACAAGATTCTTGGGATGTCTGGTGTGAACCGCTCTCTTGAGGTCACAGCATCTCAATTGGGTTGAGGTCAGGACTCTGACTGGGTCTCTCCAGAAGGCGTATTTTCTTCTGTTGGAGTCATTCGGTTGTTGATTAACTTCTGTGTTTTGGGTCGTTGTCATGTTGCGTCACACAACTTCTGTTGAGCTTCAATTGGCGGACAGATATTTGCAGGAGAATGTAAGGCTGTCTTGATAAACTTGGGAATTCATTTTTCTGTTGCTGATAGCAAGCGGTCCAGGCCCCGAGGCAGTAAAGCAGCCCCAAACCATGATGCTCCCTCCGCCATGCTTCAGAGTTACGATGAGGTTGCCTTTTTCCCTCCACAGTGGTGTGTTCCTTCCCATCAACACAACTGTAGTATCATCGGTCCACAGAATATTTTGCCAGTAGCACTGTGAAACATTCAGGTGCACTTTTGCAAACTTCAGACGTGTAGCAATGGGGTTTTTTGGACAGCAGTGGCTTCTTCCGTGGTGTCCTCCCATGAACACCATTCTTGTTGACGTATCGTAGACTCGTCAACAGAGGTGTGCGTGTTCCAGAGATTTCTGTGTCTTTAGCTGACACTCTAGGATTCTTATCCTCATTGAGCATTGAGCACTTTCAATTTTTGACAATATTGTCTTACCGTGGACTGATGAACATCAAGGCTTTTCTGAGATAATTTTATAACACGTACCAATCTTTATGCAAGTAAACAATTCTTAATATTCGGTCTTCTGAGATATCTTTTGTTTTGTTCGAGGAATCAGGCAATACTTATTTCCCTCATTAAAATGCAAATTAATTTATAACATTTTTGACATGTGTTTTTCTGGATTTTTTTGTTGTTATTCTGTCTCTCACTGTTCAAATAAACCTACCATTAAAACTATAGACTGATCATTTCTTTGTCAGTGGGCAAACGTACAAAATCAGCAGGGGATCAAATAATTTCCTTCACTGTAATTCCAAGAGGTTCACATAATTCCTCTTGCCACTGTGTATAGTCAGATTTTAAAGTAACTGTCCAGTTAAAATTCCACTTAAAAAAAAGTTCATATTCTGTTAACTCAAACCCAAATAAAGTTATTGACTAATCTTATACTCGTATGTGGCCAATGCATTGTTTGGAAAACCCCTCCCCCCAAAGAAAAACACTTAAAGTGCTTCACCTAAAACTTGTATCTCAAAACAGACATCTCAAAATGCTTGCCATTTCCTCAAAGTATGACGTCATACTCCTGAGAAGGATGAGCTGGCCAATCAGCGGTCTAAATGCATGAATATTGTTAATGACCAGTACACACCCTTTCCAACACAAAAGCTGCCTTTTAACATAATTACCCATTTTTGGAAGGAAAACAATTTCACTCGTATTGTAAGTTATTACATATATTTCAGACATCTGGAAACACTGGACAAAAAAAGGAAGGGGATGTAGTTAGTTTGGTTAATGTCAGTGAAGATGTTTAGGCCTATATATGAAACATAAGAGTCCCTTACATAAACTAACCTATGGACAGAGATCAAATGAAGTGTTAAACAAGACCTAGGGCCTATGGATAAATACTTTTGACTACCGCTAACATTATCAAGGCTGAGGACACCCGGACAACTGAGCATGCACAGAGTCTCACATATGCCCGCCCCCCCCCCCCCAAAAAAAAAACACTTATTGGCATTCGCATATATGATATTTGGCTAAATAAAGCTTTGTTCATGTGAGGTTGTAGTAGCAAATGGCCATGTAACTTATGGTAGTAGTGTTTTCCACAAGAACAGAGCAGCCAGCAAATAGAAAGAGTAGCCAGCCAGTGCCCCCAGCCCAGCGTGGTCCAGGGAGGCTTGCAACCGGTGTGATGTTTATTGCAGAAGGAGCTCTACTTATGGCAGCCTCTGGTTCATTCTAATGCCTTTATTCTATCTGTAATAGGTATTTCTATTCATAAATAGGAAAACATGTAACATCACAGTGAACATTTCAAAAAGGTATGACATACATTTAAATAGGATTTTCTTGCAGCTTCACATGTGTAGTTACCGGAATAAGAGTCTCGATAGCCACAATGAGGCCAAAACTCCAAAATGTCCCATGGACACTGTTTTTGTCATGCCTTGTTGCCAAGTCTAGTTGTGCTTCAAATAGTCAACTTCTCCATCATTTACAGCCATGCTAAACTTCCCAGAAGAATCCAAAAGAAAAACAGCATTTCTATAGTTCATATGATACAATGGGTTCTGTCCAAAAAAAATCATTGACAATAACCAATAATTAAATTATAATTAGGCGCAGCAGCCTAAGGCACTACATCTCAGTACAAGAGGCATCACTACAGTGCCTGGTTCGAATCCAGGCTGTATCACATCCGGCCGTGACTGGGAGTCCCATAGGTTGGCGCAAAATTGGCCCAGTGTCGTCCGGGTTTGGCCATCATTGTAAATAAGAATTTGATCTTAACTGACTTGCCTAGTTAAATAAATCCAAATAATCAGTCAACTCTTCAAGCAGTGTGTGAGAAAACTAGACATCACATTCTTGCTTCCTTTGTCCATGTCCCTCCACAACTTGCCTCTACTTGAAAGTGCATTGGAGCCCAAGGGGAGGAACCTTCCCTCTCCCATGTGCTATGAGAAGGAGGTGATGAATGGTGGAAACAAGGGGAGAGGATCTCAATTGCATTTCCTTCATTCCTCACATCCGCTCTCCTTCTCAAAACCCATTGGATAAGAAGGTGAGAGGGGAGGGAACTTCTCATTCAATGGGTTTTGAGAAGGAGACGAGGAGAGAGGATGCAATGAAACAAAGAATTGCAATTGAGATTCTCCCAAGGACAGACTAAGCAAGTATGACAACTATTCATGTTTTTTGACAGTGCCAGACTGACTGAGCTACCATAATACCCTTGGCCTCTGCGCCACCTTACCCTCTGACAGGCTTGGTGGAATTTTGTTTACACTTGTCCAATTGTCTCAGATCTCAACAAGTGTCTAGGTCTAGGGGTTGTTTCTGGACAGGACCCCACAACCCTTCGGGTGTGTGGTGGACCTACAGCACAACACTTGATGCATTGGTTGGATGTTTAATTCCATTGCTATACACACACACAGATTAGCACAGGTGTAAACTGGACAAACCCACGGCACCCCATCAGGCTGCTCAGACAGGTCTGGGTAGCTGAAAACCTGTTGTAAACAGTGAACGGATACACTTGTATGTCTACTATACATACCCTTGCTTCATTCCAGCTAGTTAGATGTGCAACCAATGACTAACTATAGCTAGGGCATATCTCTAGTCTAGCAATAGATACTGTTGTTTTCACTGTATAGCATAATTTAATAAGATTAACAATTGTTAGCTAAGATTTATCAGTGAGCTAAACATTTACAGTAAAAGGAGTTCATTCATTAGTCAATACACACTAAATATTATGCAGAAATTGAGAAATCTTACCTTTGGCACTGTGGCAAGGTTTGGGCAGCAATTAATAAATGAATTAATAGATTCATAGAATGGAGTTAGAAGGGTGACCTCTTTGAAAGGACATGAAGTGTTGGCTGTGCACTTGACCAGGCATTCCACATTTAACCCCACCCACACTTGAACACCAAAATATCAGTTGTTTTTCCCCCCCTCTTTTATCAGTTAGTCTTATTTACTGCAAAATATGAATTGCTACAACGTTTATGTTTCAAATGATGCCTTTTATTAAAACAGAAAAAGGAAGTAAATAGCCTGGACTTAGACATTCAAGACACTGTCTTGAAAAATAAATGAAAGTTTTTATTTTATTTATTTTTTTAAGGTTTTCCCTCTCAAAATCACACTTTTTAATAGAAAATTAAATTAAAAAGAAATGGATGTTCTAAGTCCAAAACAATGCTTAAATCACATCATCAAACCACTTGAGGTCTGGGGGGGAAAATCTGGTAAATGTAGATCTATTACGTGTAGTTACCCTTTAATTCAAGTGTGCACTTAGCAAGAAGCTGTTAAGCAGTATTTTTGTAGATCACATGTGATTGTAGAGTTTGCAAAGCAAATACCCACTAGATTGATGAAAATAATCATATCATTCTGCCAGGTAAGCATGGGCTACTTTGAAGTTAACATTTCATTGAGAAGGTTTTTAGGAAAGCCTTTCATTTATCATCAGGGGATTTCAGAAACACTTTAATTAAGGGCTGTGTTTTAAGTTGACACCAGTGGCGATTTTATCATGTAAATCTTAGTGGGGCAAACTAAATAAAAAATGTTTTAGATGCATGCCAGTAAACCCATACCACAACACGAACCAACACATTAACTGCACTATAACGGTGACAAACAGCACCCACACAGTGTTAGGGCCTACATAAAGCTTTCCCAACAGTAGAGTTCCAACACCTTACCACTGCTACACCTGGCTATCAGCAGAGCCTTTCTGGAAGTGAAAAAGTTCATTCAGCCTCATTTAATGGCTTTTTTTTTTTTAAATACATTGCTGACTTGCTTAAACAAATGTGGTTTCTACTAGAGGTCAGATTATGATTTTTCAACGCCAATAACGATTATTGGAAGACCAAAAAAAAGCCGATACCGATAAAAAAACATATGCAATAAAGACTATTACAATACTGAATGAACACTTATATTACACTTATAGCACCGCATTGATTACATGCAACGCAAGACAAGCTAGTTAAACTAGTAATATCATCAACCATGTGTGGTTAACTAGTGATTATGTTAAGATCAATTGTTCGTTTTTTAAAGATAAGTTTAATGCTAGCTAGTAACTTAGCACGGCTTCTTGCTGCCTGCACTCGCGTAACAGGTGGTCAAGCCTGCCACACAGTTTCCTCGTGGAATGCAATATAAGTCGGCCATAATTGGCACCCAAAAACGCCGGTTACCGATTGTTATGAAAACTTGAAATTGTCCCTAATTACTCCGCCATTCCGATTAATCGGGCGACCTCTAGTTTCTACTGGCATTTTGAGATGTATAAACTACGCCATAAGAGGACGACGAGCGGGTAAGAGTCAATGCGAAATTTCGTCTAAGACATTAACGGGCGAGCTAGGCTGGACGTAGTGAATATAACTATTTGTTCAGCACTTTTGAAATGTACAGTGACAGAATTCCGAACATGTGCCGTTTTTACAGTATCCTCCCTGTACATTAAGTCAGAACCATAGGATAAATAAAGGGGGCATATAAGTAGACAACGAAAGCTCTTACAATATTCGATGACATTTCTCTAAAACAGGCTACATGTGCACCACCAAGTCAGAAGAGTACAGTCACGGCCAAAAGTTGAGAATGGACAAATATTAATTTCCACAAAGTTTGTTGCCTCAGTGTCTTCAGATATTTTGTCATATGTTTCTATGGAATACTGAAGTATACTTACAAGCATTTCATAAGTGTCAAAGGCTTTTATTGACAATTACATGAAGTTGATGCAAAGAGTCAATATTTGCAGTGTTGACCCTTCTTTTTCAAGACCTCTGCAATCCGCCCTGGCATGCTGTCAATTCACTTCTGGGCCACATCCTGACTGATGGAAGCCCATTGTTGCATAATCAATGCTTGGAGTTTGTCAGAATTTGTGGGTTTTTGTTTGTCCACCCGCCTCTAGAGGATTGACCACAAGTTCTCAATGGGATTAAGGTCTGGGGAGTTTCCTGGCCATGGACCCAAAATACCGATGTTTTGTTCCCTGAGCCACTTAGTTATCACTTTTTCCTTATGGCAAGGTGGTCCATCATGCTAGAAAAGGCATTGCTCGTCACCAAACTGTTCCTGGATGGTTGGGAGAAGTTGCTCTCGGAAGATGTGTTGGTACCATTCTTTATTCATGGCTGTGTTCTTAGGCAAAATTGTGAGTGAGCCCACTCCCTTGGCTGAGAAGCATCCCCACACATGAATGGTCTCAGGATGCTTTATTGTTGGCATGACACAGGACTGATGGTAGAGCTCACCTTGTCTTCTCCGGACAAGCTTTTTTCGGGATGCTACAAACAATCAGAAAGGTTCATCAGAGAAAATGACTTTACCCCAGTCCTCAGTAGTCCAATCCCTGTACCTTTTGCAGTTTAACAGTCTGTCCCTGATGTTTTTCCTGGAGAGAAGTAGCTTCTTTGCTGCCCTTCTTGACACCAGGCCATACTCCAAAAGTCTTCGCCTCACTGTGCATGCAGATGCACTCACACCTGCCTGCTGCCATTCCTGAGCAAGCTCTGTACTGGTGGTGCCCCGATCCCGCAGCTGAATCAACTTTAGGAGACGTTCCTGTCCCTTGCTGGACTTTCTTGGGCGCCCTGAAGCCTTCTTCACATCAATTGAACCGCTCTCCTTGAAGTTCTTGAAGAGCCGATAAATGGTTGATTTAGGTGCAATCTTAATGGCAGCAATATCCTTGCCTGTGAAGCCCTTTTTGTGCAAAGCAATGATGATGGCACGTGTTTCCTTGCAGGTAACCATGTTTGACAGAGGAAGAACAATGATTCCAAGCACCGCCCTCCATTTGAAACTTCCAGTCTGTTATTCAAACTCAATCAACATGTCAGAGTCCTCTCTAGGCTTGTCCTCGTCAACACTCACACCTGTGCTAATGAGAGAATGACTGACATGATGTCAGCTGGTTCTTTTGTGGCAGGGCTGAAATGCAATGGAAATGTTTTTGGGGGATTCAGTTCATTTGCATGGCAAAGAGGGACTTTGCAATTAATTGCAATTCATCTGACCACTCTTCATAACATTCTGGAGTATATGCAAACTGACATCATACAAACTGAGGCAGCAGACTGTGAAACTTAATATTTGTGTCATTCTCAAAACTTTTGGCCACGACTATATGTGAAATTAGGAAGGGAATCGGGACCAAATTATTAGGGTGAGGCAAAATGGGCTACTAACAACTTACTACACAACATACACTTAGTATTACTTTCTTAGCTACAGTAAACATCGCATTATACATATTTTATGCAGAAGCATAGAAGACATTTTTGGACTCACGTTGTGGAATGTGGCACGACGGTCCTTCGAGGCAAACGTTGACATCAAAATCTGGCAATACTCTGAATTTATGGTGCTTTCAAGACAACTGTGAACTCGGAAAAAAACAAAGTAAAATCATGACAAAGTAAAATCATGATGACGTCAGTAAGCTTCAGGTCCGAGCTCTAGATAGAGGCCCGAGTTGGATGCCGGTTCAAAACATTAGTCCCCCCAAGTTTCCAGTTGTCTTGAACTCACTCAAATCAGTTCTCATTTGTTTTTTGAGCGCGGCAGAATTGATTGACACCATGGCCAATGTTGAATGTTAATCTTGTTAAGCTTAGAAGAGAGAGACCCTTAAATCCAGACTTGGACCACACATCCACTCTAATGAATAGAAGGCTAGTGTTTGCTTTGCAATTGCTTGCAGTTAGCCACTGATTCCTTCCAAAACACTCATTTTTAGTAGTAGAATGGCGCCCGAAGAAATGGCAGCAGTTTTACGGGCACCTAACCAATTGTGCTACTATGTGGGTTTTTGTGTTATTTGTAACTTGTATTATACATAATGTTTCTGAAACCGTATTTTTAAAAAAAAGAGCTTCTGGATATCAGGACAGCGATCAATCACCTCCGATTAGACTAAGATTATTATTATATATTTTTTCCAACAAGCAGGACCCACAGGATTTACTTCGAACACCCGACAAGGCCAACATGCCCGTCATTTCCAAGATAAAGACAAACAGGTACAGAGAACACAGAGCGGGGTGCCTCGTAAGGAACCACAGAAATCAAGCGGCAAAGCTGCAGTTACCGTCAATATTACTTGCCAACATGCAATCACTGGGCAATAAATTAGACAAGGTACGATCGTGAATCTCCTACCAACGGGACATCAGAAACTAACATCTTATGTTTCACTGAATAGTGGCTGATCGATGACATGGATATTCAGATAGAGGGATATTCACTGCACCAGTAGGATAGAACAGCACACTCACTCCAGTAAGATGAGGGGGGGGGGGGGGTCTGCACAAAATCTAAGGAAGTCTCTAGATATTGCTCGCCTGAAGAAGAGTATCTTAGAATAAACTGTAGACCACACTATTTGCCAAGAGAGTTTATCCATACTTTTGTTTATTTACCACCACAGAGATGCTAGCACTAAGAATTCACTCAGTCAGCTGTATGAGGAAATAAGCAAACAGGAAACCGCACACCCAGATGTGGCGCTCCTAGTGGCCGGGGATTTTCATGCAGGGAAACTTAAATCAGTTTTACCTCATTTCTATCAACATGTTAAATGCGCAATCAGAGGAAAAAAAATTCTAGATCACCTGTACTCCACACACACATACAAAGCTCTCCCTCGCACTGCATTTGGTAAATCTGACCACAATTCCATCCTCCTGATTCTTGCTTACAAGCAAACATTAAAGCAGAAATCACCAGTGACTGGGTCTATAGTGGTCAGATGAAGCAGATGCTAAACTACATGACTGTTTTGCTACCACAGACTGGAACATGTTCTGGGATACTTCCGATGGCATTGAGAAGTACACCACATCAGTCACTGGCTTTATCAATAAGTGCATCGAGAACGTCGTTCCCCACAGTGACTATGTACATACCCCAACCAGAAGCCATGGATTACAGGCAACATTCACACTGAGCTAAAGGGTAGAGCTGCCACTTTCAAGGTGCGGGACTCGAACCCAGAGGTTTATAGGAAATCCTACTAAGCCCTCATACAAAACATCAAACAGGCAAAGCGCCAAAACAGGGCTAGGAGTGAATCGTACTACACCGGCTCCGACGCTTGTCTTATGTGGCAAACTATTACTGACAACAAGAGGGAAACACAGCTGCCCAGTGACACGAGCCTGCCAGACGAGCTAAATTACTTCTATGCTCACTTCGAGGCAAGCAACACTGAGGCATGCATGAGAGCATCAGCTCTCATGCAGGCCTAAAAGACTACAGACCCCGTAGCACTCACGGCTGTAGCCATGAAGTGCTTTGAAAGGATGGTCATGGCTCACATCAACAACATGACCCCAGAATCCCTAGACCCACTACAATTTGCATACCGCCCAAACAGACCCACAGATGATGCACTCTCTATTGCACTCCACGCTGCCCTTTCCCACCTGGACAAAAGGAACACCTAAGAGAGAATGCTATTCAATGACTACAGCTCAGAATTCAACACCCTCGACCACACTGATCCTCAACACTGAAGCCCCTCAAGGGTGCGTGCTCAGTCCCCTCCTGTACTCCCTGTTCATCCACGACGGTGTGGCCAGGCACAACTCCAAAACCATCATTAAGTTTGCAGACGACAACAGTGGTAGGCATGATCACCAACAACGATGAGACAGACTATAGGGAGGAGGTCAGCGACCTGGCCGGGTGGTTCCAAGTTCCTTGGTGTCCACATCAACAAACTAGAATGGTCCAAACACACCAAGACAGTCGAGAAGAGGGCACGACAAAGACTACTCCATCTCAGGAGACTGAAAAGATTTGGCATGGGTCCTCAGATCCTCAAAAGGTTCTACAGCTGCAACATAGAGAGCATCCTGACTGGTTGCATCACTGCCGGGTATGGCAACTGCTCGGCCTCCGACTGCAAGGCACTACAGAGGGTAGTGCGTACGGCCCAGGACATCACTGGGGCTAAACTGCCTGCCATCCAGGACCTCTACACCAGGCGGTGTCAGAGGAAGGCCCTAAAAATGGTCAAAGAACCCAGCCACCCCGGTCATAGCCTGTTCTCTCTACTACCGCATGGCAAGCGGTACCGGAACACCAAGCCTAGGACCAAAAGGCTTCTCAACTGCTTTTACCCCCGACTCCTTAACAAGTAATCAAACGGCTACCGGACTGCCCCCCCCCCCCAACCCCTCTTTCAAGCTGCTGCTCTCTGTTTATCATATATGCATAGTCATTTTAACCATACATTCATGTATATACTACCTCAATTAGCCCGACTAAGCGGTGTCCCCACACTTTGACTACCCGGACTATCTGCATTGTGTCCCACCACCCACCAACCCCTCTTTTACTCTACTGCTACTCTCGATGTATCATATATGCAGTCACTTTAACTATACCTACATGTACATACTACCTCAACTAGCCTGACTAATCAGTGCCTGTATATAGCCTCGCTACTGTTATTTTTCACTGTCTTTTACTGTTGTTTTTATTTCTTTACTTATCTATTGTTAACCTAATACCTATTTTTTACTTAAATTGCACTGTTAGTTAAGGACCTGTAAGTAAGCATTTCACTGTAAGGACTACACCTGTTGTATTCAGCATTTCACTGTAAGGACTACACCTGTTGTATTCAGCATTTCACTGTAAGGACTACACCTGTTGTATTCAGCATTTCACTGTAAGGACTACACCTGTTGTATTCAGCATTTCACTGTAAGGACTACACCTGTTGTATTCGACGCATGTGACAAAACAACTTTGATTTGATTTTCCAACTTGTGTCATTTTTATGTCCAATGGCCAATGAGCAGAGATGTTTTATTTATTATTTCTCTTCATATGAAAAGGATTTAAAAAGATTTGCCAGTAGATTGTTGACTTGATTCATGATGACTGCTAGCTGGCTAGCTAAGATTTTGAAAGTATGACAGATATAAAATTACGTCAAATCACGTTATATGTGGCAAATGACCGTGCGCCTTCTTGAAGGCACTTCTAATGTAACTCCATGGCAGCACCCAAGGGGCTTGAATATTCGGGAGCTACTCTTAGATTTGGCAGTGACATAGTATCCCCATGAGTGACAGAAGACTGAGCCAATCACGGCGCAACTAGAGAAAGTACCAACCCCTAGGCTCCGTATTTTCCGCTGGCTGCCCCACCACTACAGAAAGCACTGGGCTAGGCTGAAACACCTGCATTTTGGAGCTGCCTTAATTAAGCAAAAAAGAGACCAAGTTTGTATATGGCTTTATTAACTAAATTTTTGCACAAAAAAATATATGTTTTTACATTGTTTGCAAACTGATGTGTGACCCTTAATGGCAAAAAATATGACTTATTTTGGGGGGCCTAGAAAGGTGGGGCTCAAAACAAGTGGGGTTCTGCCCCACCTGCACTGAATGACGAGTTGCCACTGTTTGACAAAATAGCCGTTAGCCAAGGTGTCAGCTAGAGATGACACACAACACGCAGGGATTTGTAGTTTGGCATGATGTTGATGCTAATTGGCATATTATTATTTATTTTTTTATTTATCCCCTTTTTCGTGGTATCCAATTGTTAGTAGTTACTATCTTGTCTCATCGCTACAACTCCCGTACGGGCTCAGGAGAGACGAAGGTCGAAAGCCATGCATCCTCCAAAACACAACCCAACCAAGCCGCACTGCTTCTTAACACAGTGCGCATCCAACCCAGAAGCCAGCCGCACCAATGGGTCGGAGGAAACACCGTGAACCTGGCGACCTGGTCAGCGTGCACTGCGCCCGGCCCGCCACAGGAGTCACTAGTGCACGATGAGACAAGGATATTCCTACCGGCCTCCACTTTGAGGCTCTAAGGAAAACACTCTGGCACTTCTTCACAGTGATGTCCTCCAAGTCAGCCCCGTCAACAATCTGGACGCATTCCTCCAGAAATTTGATTAAATGTGCTGGAAGTTAAACACACACCAAGTGCTTATTCTCTGGAGTTTTGTGAGATTGCCACTCCTTGTTCCCTGCTCCTCTTCTTCTCTTGGGGCCTTGTGTCTATGAGAGGACTCATTATTAGACAACTAGGGTTATGATAGGGCAACGACACTTATGGCTATGAGTTTATCACAGCCTGATAATCAAAACCTAGAGCCTTCTTGTTTTTAAAACAAGGCGGTTTTCCAATTTCACTTGAGCCATAGAAAAAATAAACACTAGATTGGTAGGCCTTGCCCTTTGCAAAGATATTATATGGTACCTATGGGATGGATATGGGTTGGTAGCTAGCTAGCTAGATTACATAATGAGTGTGGAACCAAGCCATTGGATTGTCAGTCTGACCATGAGTAATCTGGCGTTTTAAATGCCAGTGGTAAACCAGCATTAAACCGAATTACGAATACAACCGTCATCTACTCTAGCCAAAGACACTCTGGCTAGTGGCTGCTTAATCCAAGTTCAACTGAATGTCTATTTCTGTCTCAGAATCCATCTTGCTTAGCCAGTTAGGGAGTTTACTAGCTACGTTAAGTCAAATGTTGTTGGGCGTTGCTCAGCTAATATAGCTAGCAAGCAGATAGCTGCAACTTCAAGGAAGGGTGTCTAAGCAATTTAGCTAGCTAAATTAGCATGACAAGCGAAGCTTAGTTAACTCCCAAATCGTCCCTCCCATCCCCGGCCCTAATGGAAGTGGGCCTCTTCCCCGCTGCGTTGAAACGAAAGCAATTCTAACAAACAAACGTTACAAAGGCACCCAAGGCACTGGCAGACATCTTGGGTGTCAGTGGGCCCTATCGTGTGACACATTAAAGAAACAAGACAAGGCCCCTGTTCCAACACCACGTCTGCTACTGGTGGTTAGTCCTTCCTGTCACTTGACTTGACACAGCTAAGTGACGGCGGTAAATGCAATTGGCTAACGTTAGCTTAGTTGGCTAGGAGGACAACATCATGCTAAAGCTAACTAGTTAACAATTGTACACACAATGCCGCAAACATAGCTTGGTTTAAGATGTCTCTGTGTAATGGGTAGGTCTTGAGCATAAAAACGTTTAGTTGTTGTGTCAAAGCTCTTACCTTCGGATGTTAACCGGCAGAAGGGCCTTAGCAGCTCCGAGAAATTCAGGTTGTTTTTACGAGTCACTTTCTCCGCATCTTCGCTGCACAGGACCGCCACCATCGGGACAAACGAGTCCTGGATGAATTCCTGCACCGACTGTACGCACTGAGCCATCGCGGTCTGCTTGAGAGGCCCGGGCTACGACAATGTATTTCTCTCTGGATTTAGATAGTGAAACGCTAACTATCCACTTCTGACTTGAAAATAACTCCCTTACTGACGGTGAAAGGCAGCCATGTTGAATTCTACAGTTGCTTGCTGTGCACAGTGGTGGTCATGTTAATGCCGCGTTCACAACAACGGGGAACTAGGAAATCTCCGACTTCGGAGCGTTCAAAATAACTGGGAACTCGGGGGGGAAAAATTGCTCCGACTGGGAAATATCGATTTGAACAGTCATCAAACTCGGGAACTCGGGCCTCTGTCTAGAGCTCCGATCAGAAGATCACTGACGTCATGATTTGACATGGTATTTATTCCCGAGTACCCAGTTGTTTTAAATGCAGCATATGTAGGGAGACCAGACAGTGGCAGCTCAATCGTGTGGCTTGTTACGCCTCCAGCTGTTGGTCGGTTTTCACAAGGTTTGAGCCATAGTTCGAATCAAAATAAAGTTTGATTATTTGTTACAGGTCCGTGTACTTTTTGTCCAATTAATATGTCATATTAGATGACAAAATACAAAACGAGTAAAGAGTCGTTCCTCGTTTATTTGATTTGGATCTGAAATCAAACAACGCATAAACGGGTTTGTTTTTATTTTCTAAAGGAAATAACGATAAACTAGATAATTATTTGATTATTCAAATATTATGTTTTTAAGAATGTCAATTCCACAACGTTTACAACCTTAACGACTAAGCCAATTTATACTTGATCTGAAAATGTGATCCGAGACTCCTTTGGAGGGAGTGACCCAATAGTGTAGCCTCGCTGTGCGCCTCCGAAATGTTGTAACAATGCGGAGGGGTACATATCGTTCCGCATTGACATGATTGGTTGACGGTCGGTCGGGGTGGAGGTCCTGTATAAACACAAACTCACTTCCTTGGTAATAATATTTTACATAAGAAAGCGAGTGTGATTAGGGGTCGACACTGCATGGGAAGGGAGAGAGCCCCTGGGGGGCACGCTTGTTTGAAATTGAAAAATGTCACATCAAATACAAAGCAGCTGCATTATAAGTGGGATGCACTGTTGAGCACTACATCCGGAAGGGTTTGTGCTGATTGTATGGAGATTGTGACAGCCAGTTAAATGGCATCCCTTGAGAAAGCAAGAACAAGATATGTCAGGAGAAGTGCAGTATTATGATAAGGAGATGTATACTTGGAATATGGAGGAGGAATGGTGGGGGGGCAGAGGAGGTCTAAGAGAGAGCGGAAGGAACATACAAGCTTGAGTCAGTTAAAAATGGCAGAAAAAGGGAGATGGTTTGTTAAAGACGAATGGTAGAAAGTGTAAGCGAAGTGATCTGAAGACAGGAGGAGAAATGGAAGTGAATTAGGGCAAAGTACATGAGGTTGTGCTTTGAGAAAGCTAACTGGAAGTGAGCGGGCGGGACAAATGTTATCAATGGAGGGGTCGATGGATGAGTGCACTGAGGCAGTAACGTCTGTAATTATGTCAGCTGCAGATGTGACTGTTGCAATGTGTTCGGAGGGAGGAAGACTGTGGTTGGTGCCGTGGTGGACAGACGAGGGCTCAAAGGTGGTGCAGGAAAGAGATATGGCTCTACGGGAACTTAAGAACTTGTCCCAAGTAAGATGGCGGACTGAACACAGCAGTGTAGATCACCTCAAGATAAAAACGTAATATTCAATATCGGTAAGTTATTATCACTTCACAAACTGGTGGGTAATAACCTTCAATCTGGATAACAACACAAAACAAATCTTAAGACAAGAGACATGTATCAACAAATATTACGAAAACAAGCAACACCCAAACATGACGGAGAGTGATCCTGAAAACATGACGGAGAGTGATCCCGAAAACATGACGGAGAGTGATCCCGAAAACATGACGGAGAGTGATCCCGAAAACATGACGGAGAGTGATCCCGAAAACATGACGGAGAGTGATCCCGAAAACATGACGGAGAGTGATCCCGAAAACATGACGGAGAGTGATCCCGAAAACGTGACGGAGAGTGATCCCGAAAATGTGACGGAGAGTGATCCCGAAAACGTGACGGAGAGTGATCCCGAAAACATGACGGAGAGTGATCCCGAAAACATGACGGAGAGTGATCCCGAAAACATGACGGAGAGTGATCCCGAAAACATGACGGAGAGTGATCCCGAAAACGTGACGGAGAGTGATCCCGAAAACGTGACGGAGAGTGATCCCGAAAACGTGACGGAGAGTGATCCCGAAAACATGACGGAGAGTGATCCTGAAAACATGACGGAGAGTGATCCTGAAAAGAAAACGCGACTCTTCGACAGACACAAACAATTTAATCTTTTCACCACTGGGAATGGTAACGGTGGAAACGGATCTGTTAAAATCGCTAAATGACAAACTGGGCGTACTTGAATTAGTCAGTAAGGATATAAAGGAGTTGAAGGCCTCGAGATGAGTGTTGAAAAAGCTGCAACATTGGAGAAAGAAACAAACAACCCAAAAGGGACAGTGAATAAGACTGAAACCGATGTTTCAGAGAAGCCTTACTTGACATACAGACTAGATCCATGAGAGAGAATCTGGTACTTACTGGTTTCCAGGAGAACAAAGGAGATGTTCCTGAGGGCGTAGTTGGGGAGTTCCTCCTTACAGCGCTTCAGATCCCATGCGAAGCTGTCGAACAAAATCCAACAGAGGACAGAGATATGACTGCCCAATCTTTGCCAAATGTGCTGGGTAAAAGACTCGCTGGCACAAAATTAGGCATGAACGTTCAGTTCCCGAAGGAAATTGCAGAACAAAGCAAAGTTCTGTACCCAATCTTCAAGGAAAATAGATAAACAGTTAAACGTGTAGCTCTCGTAGTCGATAAACTGTATATTGATAACCAAATGTTCAGACCACTCCATTGCTATTCTAAATATTACAAAGTTCCCATAGAGGAGTCGAATAATGTTACACCCAATACTAGCCATGGTAGGTATTGTTATAAACAATATATAGAAAATAAATCAAATACAAAAATTGTTAAAGAAATAAACTACACTATACCATTCTAGATAGGGAATGTTGGAAAATAATTAGTTTTACTTTCCATTTATAGTATTTCATAAATTGATAAAACAGCGTTAGAAGAAAGGATCATTAGTGGAATAGTACAACAACAAAAAGGTACTCAATCAACATGGTAGAGATAAAACACAGAAGACATAGAAGGCACAATATGTGGGTATGTGCGGATGTATTGTCATGGAAGGTGGGGTGTGTGTTTTTGTGTTTGGAAAAGTGTGGAGTTAAGTGAGTGAAAAAGAATAGGGGTTTCAAATCCCAGAGCCCGTGTGTGTTTGTGAGCAGGGGTTGTGAGAGAGCTTTTAATAAATGATTCATGTTTATTTATCAACTGTCCTATCCTGATGGAATGGTCAACAACCCTATACCCTAGACACCCACCTGAGCGACCCATACACTAAGGAGAAGTCCTTATCTGTTTTATGGGCCTACTGTAAGTAGTCTATACGCAGCCAAATCAGAAAGATTAATGTAGTCAGAGACCTACTAAAGCAGCACCGCCCCCTCAAGATTGTGAGCCTGCCTGCTACAAAGCCAAAGCCCCCTGATGGGAGAGCATTATCTACAAGGAAATTCTCAAAGCTGCTACTGAGAACCTTGACGACATTGTACCTAGCCGGTGGGGATTGAAATCTTCAATAGAACGTTAGGGAACATGCTCAGAGCATTACCACTGAGGACCAAGCGAGGATGGCCTCAGCAGATCCAAACACCGACTTTCGTATATAATGCAACCATCCACAAGACCACAGGGTACGCAACCTTTTGCCCTATGTTCGGTCGTGTCCCCAGGCTTCCAGTTGACGTCATGTTTAAGGCAGTCCTCCAAGATCTTGTTGTGGTAGAATTCAGTACTTACTCCAAGACTCCTCTCGACCTTGACCGAAGCAGCAGGAATTGCACAGCACATTTGCAAAGAACAGCAACACCAGACAAGACAATACAACAAGGTGGTAAAAGGGGTCTCGCTCCACAAAGGAGATTGAGTGTTACTGGCAAACAAAGGGAAAAAGGGCTAAGAACAAACTGGCAGATAAGTGGGAGCCTGTGATGTACACAGGGGTCGAGAAGGAATCTACTGCTAGATGGCAACTTCTTACCTGTCAAGGAGCCTCTGGATGATGGATCTGAAAGAGAAAGTGATCTAACCTGTAGAAGTTCGGAAATGGATGATGTCAGTGACCTGGAAAGGGAATCTTCTGTTCGATAGGACAAGTATTGCCCCTGAGTCAGTCACATCTCTTGAAACAGTTCCTTCTCTAGCTGTGCCTGAGACAGACACCGTCATTGACCTGGACAACGTTGACTTTTACCCTGTTTACAGCTCAGACAACTGGTCATGACAGTGTCTAGACCCCCTTACCCATACTGGACTCAGTAGTTGCCCAGGGTCCAGTTAGAACAAGAACAGGAAGGGGGTTAGGTAGGGGGTTAGATAGGGGGTTAGATAGGGGGTTAGGTAGGGGGTTAGATAGGGGGTTAGGTAGGGGTTAGGTAGGGGGTTAGATAGGGGGTTAGGTAGGGGGTTAGATAGGGGGTTAGGTAGGGGGTTAGGTAGGGGGTTAGGTAGGGGAGTTAGGTAGGGGGTTAGGTAGGGGGTTAGGTAGGGGGTTAGGTAGGGGTGTTAGGTAGGGGGGTTAGATAGGGGGTTAGGTAGGGGGTTAGGTAGGGGGTTAGATAGGGGGTTAGATAGGGGGTTAGGTAGGGGTTAGATAGGGGGTTAGGTAGGGGGTTAGATAGGGGGTTAGGTAGGGGTTAGGTAGGGGGTTAGGTAGGGGGTTAGATAGGGGGGTTAGGTAGGGGGGTTAGATCAGTGAATTGCCTTATTGAGTCCAGACCTTTTACATGGAGCTGTGGGTTGTCGTCAGGGAAAGCTCAGGCCTAAGGACATGTTGCTTAAGTTCTAAGGTAATCCAGGAATATAATATGTTGAGGTCTCTCTATCAAACATGAATTGATTCGTTTTATGAGACACAATAGGTGTATGTCAAGTTGAAAGACCAAGTGTCCTGTGGTGTAGGCTGCACCACATTGCACTAGAAGGGTTAGAGGCCTGATCAACCTTTTAAACTCCTTTTTTAACTGAACTGAAGATGAGATCTTTAGAGAAGCTGGTCAAGTCAAGGGTCATTTGTCTCATTAACTATTCGTGCTGTTAAAGGCTAAACGTATATATTTTTTGAGTGTTTTGGTGAAATTCAGGTGAATGTAACAGGAGTTAGTTAACTGATGAATATTCACTCAATCACACTTTTCCTCATTTGCTTTTGGTTGAATCTCCTACTGGTTTTTGTTGGGCTCTGTGTGTGACGTCAGCGCTGCGCACACAAGCTTATTCTTGTTTACAAACGTTGGAGTAAAAAAAGTTTGCATTTTGGGTTCTGATGGGGCTTGACAGTTGAACTAAGCTCATGATGCCTTTATAAGTTATATTCTTCAAGAATCAATGAGTACATGTCATTAATTTATCAGTCCAAAAATGGATGTAGTAACTGCCGATTTCCCCTTTAAATTACATTACCAGTCAAAAGTTTGGACACACCTACTCATTCAAGGGTTTTTGCCTTCAAGCTGTCTTCAAGGTAAAGGGTGGCTACTTTGAAGTATCTCAAATATAATATATATTTTGATATGTTTAACACTTTGTGTTATTTCATAGTTTTGATTGTCTTCACTTTTATTCAACAATGTAGAAAATAGGACAAATAAAGAAAAACCCTTGAATGAGAAGGTGTGTCCAAACTCTTGACTGGTACTGTACATCTCAACTGGGAAACTAGGCCCTGATCCGTCAGTCTCTCCTGGACTGTCACCCCCAGACAGTCCCGGGGAAAAGTGCCTCACACATCAAAAACCAAATTGCGAATGAGGTATGCTAGGCTATGGTTTACAGTGTTTCTTTTTTCAAATTACATTCAGGAAGTATTCAGACCACTTGACATTTTCCACATTTTGTCATCTTGCAGCCTTACTCTAAAATGTATTAAATAAATAAAAATCCTCATCAATCTACACACAATACCCCATAATTACAGAGTGAAAACAGGTTTTTAGATATTTTTACAAATATATTAAAAATAAAACACGGATACCTTATTTACATAAGTATTCTGACCTTTTGCTATCACACTCGAAATTGAGCTCAGGTGCATCTTGTTTCCATTGATCATCCTTGAGATGTTTCTACAACTTGATTTGGAGTCCACCTGTGGTAAATTCAGTTGATTGGACATGATTTGGAAAGGCACACACCTGTCTATATAAGGTCCCACAGTTGACAGTGCATGTCAGAGCAAAAACCAAGCCATGGAGGTTGAAGGAATTGTCCATAGAGCTCCAAGACAGGATTGTGTCGAGGCACAGATCTGGGGATGGGTACTAAAACATTTTAGCAGCTTTGAAGCTCCCCAAGAACACAATGGCCAACCATCATTCTTAAATGGAAAAAGTTTAGAACTCCCAAGACTCTTTCTAGAGCTGGCTGCCCGGCCAAACTGAGCAATCGGGGGAGAAGGGCGTTGGTCAGGGAGGTGACCAAGAACCCGATGGTCACTCTGAAAGAGCTCCAGAGTTCCTCTGTGGATATGGGAGAACCTTCCAAAAGTACAACCCATCTCTGCAGCACTCTGCGGACTCGAACCCGATCGAACATCTCTGGAGAGACCTGAACAAAGTTGTGCAGCGATGCTCCCCATCGAACCTGACAGAGCTTGAGAGGATCTGCAGATAAAAATGGCAGAAACTCCCCAAATACAGGTGTGCCAAGCTTGTAGCGTCATACCAAAGACGACTCGAGGCTGTAATCGCTGCCAAAGGTGCTTCAACAAAGTGTTGAGTAAAGGGTCTGAATACTTATGCAAATATATATATTTTTTTAAACATTTTAATACATTTTCAAAAATGTCTAAACCTGTTTTAGCTTTGTTATTATGGGGTATTGTGTGTAGATTGATGAGGGTAAAAAAAAAAAAACAATTTAATCAATTTTAGAATAATGCTGCAATATAACAAAATGTGGAAAAGGTCAAGGGGTCTGAATACTTTCCGAATGCACTGTACGTAGGCTACTATACCGTTGCAGGGGCACATGTTGGCTCGCCAAACAAGACAGATAAAACATATCCTACGCCTACAAGGGGATAACTTCAACTTAAACAGACTTTCCTCTACATCTCTCTGTGCTGCTCTTTCGCTGACAACCAGTAGCTGTTTTCTAGAATTCCACGCTTTCTAAATCTCCAGTGATTGGATAAATGACTTCTTAGGGTATTTTTGCAGCATTGTGGGGAAAATGTATCGTAGCCAATATTTCTATCTGGACAATAGCCTACGATTCGATTAAGCTACAAATTAATAGACCTACGGTAGCATATAGCCTATAATTGAGGATGTATTTCTGCAGTATTCCATGGTGTCCGTCTCTATATCCTACCAGTAGTGTCGGTCAAGCTGTAGGCCTAATTGCATCCATAGGCCTATTGACAGTCTGTCCCGCTGGACTTAAAGGCCACTTAAGTTCACTCACGCCAGAGTTTGAGACAGGCCTAATTGGAAAATCGTCCCTTTTAGCAGGGCTACAGTGTGTTATCTGAAAGGCTGCTGTCGCGGGTAGTAGTGGCATTCTGAGATTCGAGGTAAAGAGCTGTGTCTGGGTGTTGGAGAGGCAGCCCGTTGGCAGGTTCGTAGGTCAACCTCCTCAACAGTAGTCGACAATGCAGAGGCTGGAGGAACAGCGGAAAGTCGGGTATAAATGTAAACAGGATGACATTGCCTAAATACCTCACGCTGTGTTAGTGGGCTCCAATCACTGCATCTCAGTGCTAGAGGTGTCACTACAGACCCTGGTTCGATTCTAGGCTGTATCACAACCAGCCGTGATTGGGAGTCCCATAGGGCGGCACACAATTGCACCAGTGTCATCTGGGTTAGGGTTTGTAAATAATTGCAAATAAGAATTTGTTCTTAACTGACTTGCCAAGTTAAATAAAGGTTAAAAAATATATAAGGGTTTGGAAATGACCATATCTCAACAGCAGAGCTGGAGTGCTTTGTATCCTATAGCCTTCCATCTCATCCTGGGCTCGGAGTAGTGCTTATCTCCTCCCTAGAGTTGCGCGCCTCTGTTTCGAAACGTTGCCTTTTAATGCAGGTAACCAGCCAATGTATAAACGCCATGCGGAGGTCTGCTGACAATACTTCCTTGTCGAGACCTGCAGAGGGAACAAGCTCTCCGAAACAATAGCACACCCAGCGTCAAGCAAGGCCCGTCTCAATAATAGAGGCTATGAGTCCCGCCCATTGCCTCTCATCAGCACCTGCATCCTTTATCAACGCTGTCCGGGATCCTGAACCTGTCCGAATACAGGTAAAACAGCTCAGTGCCAATTAGAGGCCAGTGCCTGAGATGATAAACAAATGGTTTATAAGCAAGCCTACAGTATAGTACACACGTTTTGTTCAGGCCTCCACATATAAACATCTTAAATGTCATCATGAGCGGACATATTGGAGCTTATTATAGGCCTAAATATATGAGCTTAGGCTGTTCCGAGTTAAGGGATTACCATTTATCAGTGGGGAAGCCCACGAATCCCGCGAATACGCATCAAACGATGTAGCGGCACCACGTTCTATAGTTTACAGACGATAAATCATTGGATCTATGAATTTGTTTCATGTAATTTTGTTAAAGTAGCTATAGGTGGGAAATGTACCATAAAAATACATTGTCACACAATAGCTTTATGTTTAGCCCATCCAACAATGTTATAGCCTATAGGCCTATGTAACCCATCTATGGTGCGCATAGGCCCTAAATCAATGTTGTATTTGAGTCAAGCCTCAAGCACGCCAGATGGACGCATTACCTATTGACCAACACCACTGGTTTAGAGCTGAACACCATGGAATACTCTATAAACCCTGTCCTCAATTATTAATGTCACTAAATAGATAGGATTTTGGCCTATTCAATAGTAACTTTTTCATATCCTAGGCTAATTGTCCAGTCAAAGTAGCCTATATTTCTACTAAACATTTCCCTGACAATCAAGGCCAGGCTACTGCAAAAATACCAACTTGTGAAATCGCTGGGAAGTGAATTATCTGCGCCCCTGCATTATAAGCAGTGAATAATTTGAGCCGGATCCTACCGGAACAGGATGCAGAACCTATCTGGCCAGATCTGGTACCTCTCTTGGCATGAAAAATAATTGTTACTTTTTGTACATTTTTTAATAAAAGCGTTCAAAGTTCATTCAAGTTGCCTCCGTTAATTCATTCATATTTAAAATACAATCGTGGGAAAACACAGGTTGGAAAGCAAATGGGTCCTGCTGAAAAGAGAAGATTCTAATCCCTCCATACTCAACTGGCGGACCGCAGACTGGATCCGGACACAGAACAGAGTTAATATGTTAAGTTAAGTTAATATATCATATATAAGTTAATATATCATATAAACCCACATAAGACATGGAAGAATGTGTGGAATTGTGGGAAATAAGCTTTAAAACTGTAACATTTTCTCTCTGCCAACAAGAGGGGTGTTTGTGTGACCAGACCTTCTCAAATAGTACTTGAGTACCCCTGCTCTAATCTATCTGCTGTAGGCTACCAAAAATAGTTGATCAAATTCCAAATATTGTTTTACAAAGTAACGAGGTTTTACAAAGTAAAACAAGAGAGAGAAAGGCTTTTGGCACAAGGGCATCAGCCATCATCAGTGAGTAAGCTGCGCATTATTTGGTGAGTCGGTGAAATTGGAAAGCATTTTTAGGACAAAAATGTCCTCATATTGGAGACTACAATATGTCTCCACACACCTACAGTGCCTTGCAAAAGCATTCACCCCCCTTTGCATTTTTTCTATTTTGTTGCTAAAATAAACCTATAATTTAAATGGATTTTTATTAGGATTTCATGTAAAAAATTACTTGTTTAAAAAAAAATCTGAAAAATTAAAAACGGAAAAGTGGTGCGTGCATATGTATTCACCCCCTTTGCTATCAAGCCCCTAAATAAGATCTGGTGCAACCACATAAAGTCCACCTGTGTGCAATCTAAGTGTCACATGATCTGTCACATGATCTCAGTATATATACACCTGTTCTGAAAGGCCCCAAAGTCTGCAACACCACTAAGCAAGGGGCACAACAAAGCAAGCAGCACTATGAAGACCAAGAAGCTCTCCAAACCGGTCAGGGACAAAGTTGTGGTACAGATCAGGGTTGGGTTAGAACAAAATATCTGAAACTTTGAACATCCCACGGAGCACCATTAAATCCATTATAAAAAATTAAAGAATATGGCACCACAACAAACCTGCCAAGAGAGGGCCGCCCACCAAAACTCATGAACCAGGCAAGGAGGGCATTAATCAGAGAGGCAACAAAGAGACCAAAAATAACCCTGAATGAGCTGCAAAGCTCCACAGCGGAGATTGGAGTATCTGTCCATAGGACCACTTTAAGCCATACACTCAGAGCTTGGCTTTACGGAAGAGTGGCCAGAAAAAAAGCCATTGCTTATTAAATAAAAAAATAAGCAAACATGTTTGGTGTTCACCAAGAGGCATGTGGGAGACTACCCAAACATATGGAAGAAGGTATTCTGGTCAGATGAGTCTAAAATTGATATTTTTGGCCATCAAGGAAAACGCTATGTCTGGCGCAAACCCAACACCTCTCATCACCTCGAGAACACCATCCCCACAGTGAAGCATGGTGGTGGCAGCATCATGCTGTGGGGATGTTTTTAATCGGCAGGGACTGGGAAACTGGTCATAATTGAAGGAAAGATGGACGGTGCTAAATACAGGGAAATTCTTGAGGGAAACCTGTCCAAATTCTCATCTTGTCAGTGTCAACGTAGCCTGTCATATGTGTGGTATTAAAATAGATTCTGCCAGTCTCCGGTCATGTAAAATTACATAGAATTGCATGAAATGCATTTTTATAAAAGGCCGCATTTTACCCAGACACAAGGCTACTAAAAATGTTCCCCATGTGTGTAACTTCTATAAGTGCCTCTACTCTTCTGCTCTATGTCACTACACAGTGGCATGACGTACTTAAGTCAAAAATACTTTAAAGTACAATTTTTTGGGTATCTGTATTTTACTATTTATATTTTTGACAACTTTAACTTTTACTCCACTACATTCACAAAGAAAATAATATACTTTTTATCCAAATATTGTCCCTGACACCCAAAAGTACTTGTTACATGCTTAAAATTTTTAAATTACAGGAAAAGGGGCCAGTTCACACACTTATCTAGAGAACATCCCTGGTCATCCCTATGGCCTCTGATCTGGCGGACTCACTAAACACAGTGGTGTGTATTCATGGATGCCAAGAGAAGCCAGGCTTCCCAAAAACATTGACCAATAAAAAAACATAAAATAGTGTATCTTTCGTCTCTCTGTGTTTCATAATTTTCCTTCAATTCGCAAGAGGCTCAATGTATCTCACAAGAGAAAGCATCCAAGCAAGCGAAACAGCTCCCTGCTGTCTCTCTGTGTGTAGGCCATCTATCTGATGCTGTCTGGTCCAAACGAGTATGACATTGTTGCTGCCCGTAGCATTGAAGGCGAGGGAAGCCTGCGAGCATCTGGCCTCCCTTAGACAAAAAAGCATAAACATTTTGCCATTCAGCATTGAGCTAAACTGAGCGAGCTCAACTGTGAATGGTCCTGGCGACAAGGGAAGACAACTTGGATTTTGCATCACTCCTAAGAATTCCCATTGAGAGCAAACGCAATTGACAGTAAAACTTGAATTGTTGCATCTCATTGTGTTGTTGACCTCCGGTGGCTAGCTAGCTAAAATTATCCCTTTCCTAAATTAGCCATGGATGGAGATAGGGATTTGGACTTGTGGTTTTACTTAATTCTTCCTACTGGCCAATGATTATCAAGGCAATTCTGATCCAACCATTAATTCATACATTGTTGTTGCTGTGGCCTGAGAGGATGGAAGTTCAATATGTAGCTAGATGTAGAAAGCTAATGTTAACTAGCTAACGTTGCTCATGAATGGAAGTAAGGCTAGTGAGCAAGCATTTTAGCCAGGTAGCCTAGGACAACAAAAAATATAAGTGTGCACTGTATGACAGAGTGATAGACCGTTTCGTCAACATGAGAGAGAGGAGGATGGCGTTGGCGTTTCTCTACAAGTAGGGTGAGCCAACATGAGAGAGAGGAGGATGGCATTGGCGTTTCTCTACAAGTAGGGTGAGCCAACATGAGAGAGAGGAGGATGGCATTGGCGTTTCTCTACAAGTAGGGTGAGCCAACATGT
This sequence comes from Oncorhynchus nerka, assembly GCF_034236695.1. Taxonomy (NCBI): domain Eukaryota; kingdom Metazoa; phylum Chordata; class Actinopteri; order Salmoniformes; family Salmonidae; genus Oncorhynchus; species Oncorhynchus nerka. The sequence goes on along the minus strand of NC_088412.1, from coordinate 52,077,119 downwards.
TTTTTTACTTGAACGAACGCACACACACACACACACACACACACACACACACACACACACACACACACACACACACACACACACACACACAGAGATATCAGAACCACAGACAGCCACATATTTAGCTTACATTGATTGGACTAAATTGTTGTTGGTATCTTTTAGTTGACACTGTATTAGACTAAGCAGAGGTGATTTGATGATGTTGAAATGTTGAAGTTGAAATGGTGCTAGAATAGTGGTGCTGGAATAATGGTGCTGGAATAATGGTGCTGGAATAGTGGTGCTGGAATAGTGGTGCTGGAATAGTGGTGCTAGAATAGTGGTGCTGGAATAGTGGTGCTGGATTAGTGGTGCTAGAATAGTGGTGCCAAGTAGACTAAGTAGAGGTGATTTTATGATGTTAAAATGTTGAAGTTGAAATGCTGCTGGAAGACTGGTCATGGAAGACTGGTGCTGGAAGACTGGTGCTGGAAGACTGGTGCTGGAATACTGGTGTTGGAATACTGGTGCTGGAATAGTGGTGCTGGAAGACTGGTGCTGGAAGACTGGTGCTGGAAGACTGGTGCTGGAATACTGGTGCTGGAATAGTGGTGCTGGAAGAGTGGAGGCAGCTCCTGTTTTCTTTGCGACTTGCGGTAACTCTGTGTGGTTCTAAATCAATAGTTGTTTAGTGGTCCAAAAATGTCAGACACATGAACTTGCTTGACCATGCTGTTGGTCATGTAACTTTCTATTACTGTACATGCAATATGCTTTGTGGACTTCACTGGACAGAGGTTGGAGGGTGCCCTTGACTATCCTTACATTTAAAAATGTTTAAATAAGAATACTGTGCCATTTGGTTTGCCTAATATAAGTCATTAGAACATATTTTTACTTTTACTTTTGATACTTAAGTAGATTTGATACCAAATACTTTTACTCAAGTAGCATTTTACTGGGTGACTTTCACTTTTAGTTGAGTCATTTTCTATTAAGGTATCTTTACTTTTACTCAAGTATGACAATTGGGTACTTTTTCCACCTCTGCCACTACACGCAAATGCAATGCACCTCCTAATTTACAATCAAGCACGGATTGTAACGGCGTAGTAGCCTACATATTTTGATTAACAAACATTGTAAACCATATGCTAATAGCCTAATAGCCAACTTGGTTGTCGAACTGTGAAGCACTTTTCTCTGGGACTGTCACTGAAGGTGACGCAGTACAGCAGGCCGAAGGAGTCAAGTCTTAAACGCTCGATAGCGCATTGGAGCGTTTCAAAGTACACATCATGCTCATAGATCCGTGGACAGAGCTCCGTTTTTATATCATACCTAATTATTGATGTAGTTTATAGGCTTATCAGAAGTGCCCAGATCCTGACACAGGCAAAACTAGAAACAGTTCTCAATGGGTCATGACTGCTGTGAAGATCATTGGTCATGACGCGCGATTTCCACCAACACATGATTAAATTCCTCTATGATGTAATATCGAATAACAATCATGCCTTCCTGTAAAAATCGACTGGTTATGTTGTCTGAGATCCTAGGCACTGAAGCTTGTGGGGATCAGTTGCATGTTATTGAGCCTATCCACAATTATATAGACTACAGGTTAAAGTGCTTAAGGTTGTAAAAGTGGCTTTACTCACTGAACTAGGTCAATTTGGACTGGGCACATGACTAACTACGGTAACTGTGAATCATCAATTAATGGAACGAGAAACAAAACAAATCAATAAATAACATTTAGCTGTTTATTCGATTACATAATATGTAAGATCAAAAACACCATAAACACCCATTTATCATGTTATGTGAACCAGAACCGATCATTAAACACGCAACGTTTGAATATTCAAATTATTACACCGTTTTTCATTATTTCATATTTCCTTTAGACAGTAAAAACAAAAAGCGAAACAGTTTATGTTGTTTGATTTCAGATTCAAAGAAAATAAAAGAGGAATGACTCTTTACTCGTTTTTTTTTATTTTTAAATCTCTAATAGGAAATATTAATTGGCCAAAAAGTACATGGAGAAATGTGAATAGGGTATATGGAGCTCACCAACTTGTAGTCCTAAAAAACTGAAATGATTTACCTCTGGTTCCTTCAGTCATTCCTATGAGCAGAATTAATGGGAAAGAAAAGGGTTTTGGAATAAACTCCCAATAAGCTTATGAGATCTTATGTGTTTTGTTCTATGAGATAATGTTAGTCAGTTAATAGGGCTACTTAATGTTAGATCCCTTACTTCAAAGGCAATTATAGTCAATGAACTAATCACTGATCATAATCTTGATGTGATTGGCCTGACTGAAACATGGCTTAAGCCTGATGAATTTACTGTTTTAAATGAGGCCTCACCTCCTGGCTACACTAGTGACCATATCCCCCGTGCATCCAGCAAAGGCGGAGGTGTTGCTAACATTTACGATAGCAAATTTCAATTTACAAAAAAAAAAATGACGTTTTCGTCTTTTGAGCTTCTAGTCATGAAATCTATGCAGCCTACTCAATCACTTTTTATAGCTACTGTTTACAGGCCTCCTGGGCCATATACAGCGTTTCTCACTGAGTTCCCGGAATTCCTATCGGACCTTGTAGTCATAGCAGATAATATTCTCATCTTTGGTGACTTTAATATTCACATGGAAAAGTCCACAGACCCACTCCAAAAGGCTTTCGGAGCCATCATCGACTCAGTGGGTTTTGTCCAACATGTCTCTGGACCCACTCATTGTCACAGTCATACGCTGGACCTAGTTTTGTCCCATGGTGTCACGCCTTGGTCAATATGTTTTGTGTTTTCGTTATATATTTTGGTCAGGCCAGGGTGTGACATGGGTTATGTGTTGTGTTCGTATTGGGGTTTTATAGCATTGGGATTGTGTATGATTAGGGGTGTGTCTAGTTAGGCTTGGCTGCCTGAGGCGGTTCTCAATCAGAGTCAGGTGATTCTCGTTGTCTCGGATTGGGAACCGTATTTAGGTAGCCTGGGTTTCACTTCGTATTTCGTGGGTGATTGTTCCTGTCTCTGTGTAGTGTTCACCAGATAGGCTGTAATAGGTTTCACGTTCCGTTTGTTGTTTTTGTATTTATGAATTATTTCATGTATCGTTCCGTTTTCCTTCATTAAAGTAACATGAGTAACCACCACGCTGCATTTCGGTCCGCCTCTCTTTCAACAACAGACGAACGCCGTTACACATGGAATAAATGTTGTGGATCTTAATGTTTTTCCTCATAATCCTGGACTATCGGACCACCATTTTATTACGTTTGCAATTGCAACAAATAATCTGCTCAGACCCCAACCAAGGAACATCAAAAGTCGTGCTATAAATTCACAGACAACACAAAGATTCCTTGATGCCCTTCCAGACTCCCTCTGCCTACCCAAGGACGCCAGAGGACAAAAATAAGTTAACCACCTAACTGAGGATCTCAATTTAACCTTGCGCATTACATTACATTACATTTAAGTCATTTAGCAGACGCTCTTATCCAGAGCGACTTACAAATTGGAATTGCGCAATACCCTAGATGCAGTTGCACCCCTAAAAACTAAAAACATTTCTCATAAGAAACTAGCTCCCTGGTACACAGAAAATATCCGAGCTCTGAAGCAAGCTTCCAGAAAATTGGAACGGAAATGGCGCCACACCAAACTGGAAGTCCTCCGACTAGCTTGGAAAGACGGTACCGTGCAGTACCGAAGAGCCCTTACTGCTGCTCGATCATCCTATTTTTCTAACTTAATTGAGGAAAATAAGAACAATCCAAAATTTCTTTTTTGATACTGTCGCAAAGCTAACTAAAAAGCAGCATTCCCCAAGAGAGGATGACTTTCACTTTAGCAGTGATAAATTCATGAACTTCTTTGAGGAAAAGATTATGATTATTAGAAAGCAAATTACGGACTCCTCTTTAAACCTGCGTATTCCTCCAAACCTCAGTTGTCCTGAGTCTGCACAACTCTGCCAGGAACTAGGATCAAGAGAGACGCTTCAGTCTGGTTTTAGACCCCATCATAGCACTGAGACGGCACTTGTGAAGGTGGTAAATGACATTTTAATGGCATCGGACCGAGGCTCTGCATCTGTCCTCGTGCTCCTAGACCTTAGTGCTGCTTTTGATACCATCGATCACCACATTCTTTTGGAGAGATTGGAAACCCAAATTGGTCTACACGGACATGTTCTGGCCTGGTTTAGATCTTATCTGTCGGAAAGATATCAGTTTGTCTCTGTGAATGGTTTGTCCTCTGACAAATCAACTGTAAATTTCGGTGTTCCTCAAGGTTCCATTTTAGGACCCCTATTCTTTTCACTATATATTTTACCTCTTGGGGATGTTATTCGAAAACATAATGTTAACTTTCACTGCTATGCGGATGACACACAGCTGTACATTTCAATGAAACATGGTGAAGCCCCAAAATTGCCCTCGCTAGAAGCATGTGTTTCAGACATAAGGAAGTGGATGGCTGCAAACTTTCTACTATTAAACTCGGACAAAACAGAGATGCTTGTTCTAGGTCCCAAGAAACAAAGAGATCTTCTGTTGATGGTTAATTAATCTTAATCTTAATCATTAATCTTAATGGTTGTACAGTCGTCTCAAATAAAACTTTGAAGGACCTCGGCGTTACTCTGGACCCTGATCTCTCTTTTGAAGAACATATCAAGACAATTTCGAGGACAGCTTTTTTCCATCTACGTAACATTGCAAAAAATCAGAAACTTTCTGTCCAAAAATGATGCAGAAAAATTAATCCATGCTTTTGTCACTTCTAGGTTAGACTACTGCAATGCTCTACTTTCCGGCTACCCGGATAAAGCACTAAATAAACTTCAGTTAGTGCTAAATACGGCTGCTAGAATCCTGACTAGAACCAAAAAATGTGATCATATTACTCCAGTGCTAGCCTCTCTACACTGGCTTCCTGTCAAAGCAAGGGCTGATTTCAAGGTTTTACTGCTAACCTACAAAGCATTACATGGGCTTGCTCCTACCTATCTCTCTGATTTGGTCCTGCCGTACATACCTACACGTACGCTACGGTCACAAGACGCAGGCCTCCTAATTGTCCCTAGAATTTCTAAGCAAACAGCTGGAGGCAGGGCTTTCTCCTATAGAGCTCCATTTTTATGGAACGGTCTGCCGACCCATGTCAGAGACGCAAACTCGGTCTCAACCTTTAAGTCTTTACTGAAGACTCATCTCTTCAGTGGGTCATATGATTGAGTGTAGTCTGGCCCAGGAGTGGGAAGGTGAACGGAAAGGCTCTGGAGCAACGAACCGCCCTTGCTGTCTCTGCCTGGCCGGTTCCCCTCTTTCCACTGGGACTCTCTGCCTCTAACCCTATTACAGGGGCTGAGTCACTGGCTTACTGGGGCTCTCTCATGCCGTCCCTGGAGGGGGTGCGTCACCTGAGTGGGTTGATTCACTGTTGTGGTCATCCTGTCTGGGTTGGCACCCCCCCACCCCCCTTGGGTTGTGCCGTGGCGGAGATCTTTGTGGGCTATACTCAGCCTTGTCTCAGGATGGTAAGTTGGTGGTTGAAGATATCCCTCTAGTGGTGTGGGGGCTGTGCTTTGGCAAAGTGGGTGGGGTTATATCCTTCCTGTTTGGCCCTGTCCGGGGTGTCCTCGGATGGGGCCACAGTGTCTCCTGACCCCTCCTGTCTCAGCCTCCAGTATTTATGCTGCAGTAGTTTATGTGTCGGGGGGCTAGGGTCAGTTTGTTATATCTGGAGTACTTCTCCTGTCCTATTCGGTGTCCTGTGTGAATCTAAGTGTGCGTTCTCTAATTCTCTCCTTCTCTCTTTCTTTCTCTCTCTCGGAGGACCTGAGCCCTAGGACCATGCCCCAGGACTACCTGACATGATGACTCCTTGCTGTCCCCAGTCCACCTGGCCATGCTGCTGCTCCAGTTTCAACTGACCTGAGCCCTAGGACCATGCCCCAGGACTACCTGACATGATGACTCCTTGCTGTCCCCAGTCCACCTGGCCGTGCTGCTGCTCCAGTTTCAACTGTTCTGCCTTACTATTATTCGACCATGCTAGTCATTTATGAACATTTGAACATCTTGGCCATGTTCTGTTATAATCTCCACCCGGCACAGCCAGAAGAGGACTGGCCACCCCACATAGCCTGGTTCCCTTCTAGGTTTCTTCCTAGGTTTTGGCCTTTCTAGGGATTTTTTCCTAGCCACCGTGCTTCTACACCTGCATTGCTTGCTGTTTGGGGTTTTAGGCTGGGTTTCTGTACAGCACTTTGTGACTTCAGCTGAAGGGCTTTATAAATAGATTTGATTGATTGATTCACCGACCCTGCCATGACTAACAAGGTGAAAAGGACGACAGAAAGGACCACTCTTTTACTGAAACACGTTCCTGTTGGCGTTGTGTGTGTGTGTGTGTGTGTGTGTGTGTGTGTGTGTGTGTGTGTGTGTGTGTGTGTGTGTGTGTGTTGTGTGATATTGCTGTTGCCTGGCAAATTGATTTGATAAACTCTTAAATACATTTGATTTGATTTTGTCAGGCATACCGGTTTGAGTAGGTCAAGAACTGCAATGCTGCTGTTTTTTTCACGCTCAACAGTTTCCTGTGTGTATCAAGGATGGTCCAGCACCCAAAGGACTTCCAGCCAACAAGACACAACTGTGGGAAGCATTGGAGTCAACATGGACCAGAATCCCTGTGGAAGCATTGGAGTTAACATGGGCCAGCATCCCTGTGGAAGCATTGGAGTCAACATGGGCCAGCATCCCTGTGGAAGCATTGGAGTCAACATGGGCCAGCATCCCTGTGGAAGCATTGGAGTCAACATGGGCCAGCATCCCTGTGGAAGCATTGGAGTCAACATGGGCCAGCATCCCTGTGGAAGCATTGGAAGCATTGGAGTTAACATGGGCCAGAATCCCTGCGGAACATTTTCGACACCTTGTAGATTCCAACCCCAACAAATTGAGGCTGTTCTGAGGGCAAAATGGGGTGCAATTCAATAATATGATGGTGTTCCTAATGTTTTGTACACTCAATGTATATCCCAATGACACAGCATTGATATATCCCTGCCCGAATTGTCCCCGTCTCCTCTAATCTACATCAGGTGTGTTCATAAGTGTACTGCTATACACATAATGTTTCAGAGATATCAAGTTATGGTTTGGTTCGGACTCCATACTCACCTGCAGCAAACCGCTCCATGGTACAAATGGAATCAGCCCGAGACCAACCTTTTTGAGCAAACCACAGTGAGTTGTTTAGTGTGCTCCCGAGTGCAGATCACACTAGAGGTCGACCGAATATGATTTTTCAACGCCGATACCGATTATTGGAGGACCAAAAAAAGCCGATAGCGATTAATCGGCCGATTTTTAAATATTTATTTGTAATAATGACAATTACAACAATACTGAATGAACACTTATTTTAACTTAATATATTACATCAATAAAATCAATTTAGCCTCAAATAAATAATGAAACATGTTCAATTTGGTTTAAATAATGCAAAAACAAAGTGTTGGAGAAGAAAGTAAAAGTGCAATATGTGCCATGTAAGAAAGCTAACATTTAAGTTCCTTGCTCAGAACATGAGAACATATGAAAGCTGGTGGTTCCTTTTAACATGAGTCTTCAATATTCCCAGGTAGGACATTTTAGGTTGAGGTTATTATAGGACTATTTCTCTCTAGACGATTTGAATTTCATATACCTTTGACTATTGGATGTTCTTATAGGCATTGCCAGTGTAACAGTATAGCTTCTGTTCCTCTCCTCGCTCCTACCTGGGCTCGAACCAGGAACACATCGACAACAGCCACCCTCGAAGCAGCGTTACCCATGCAGAGCAAGGGGAACAACCACTCCAAGTCTCAGAGCGAGTGACGTTTGAAACGCTATTAGCACGCACCCCGCTAACTAGCTAGCCATTTCACATCGGTTACACCAGCCTAATCTTGGGAGTTGATAGGCTTGAAGTCATAAACAGCGCAATGCTTTAAGCATTGTGAAGAGCTGCTGGCAAAATGCACGAAAGTGCTGTTTGAATGAATGCTTACGAGCCTGCTGGTGTCTACCATCGCTCAGTCAGACTGCTCTATCAAATCATAGACTTAATTATAACATAATAACACACAGAAATACGAGCCTTAGGTCATTAATATGGTCGAATCCGGAAACTATCATTTTGAAAACAAAACGTTTATTCTTTCAGTGAAATATGGAACTGTTCCGTATTTTATCTAAGTCTAAATATTGCTGTTACATTGCACAACCTTCAATATTATGTCATAATTACGTAAAATTCTGGCAAATTAGTTTGCAACGAGCCAGACGGCCCAAACTGTTGCATAGACTCTGACTCTGCATGCAATGAACGCAAGAGAAGTGACATAATTTCACCTGGTCATATTGCCTGCTAACCTTTCTTTTAGCTAAATATGCAGGTTTAAAAAATATATACTTCTGTGTATTGATTATAAGAAAGGCATTGATGTTTATGGTACACGTTGGAGCAACCACCACATCATGTATATGCAGGACACGCTAGATAAACTAGTAATATCATCAACCATGTTAACTAGTGATTATGATTGATTGATTGATTGTTTTTTACAAGATAAGTTTAATGCTAGCTAGCAACTTACCTTGGCTTCTTACTGTATTCACATAACAGGCAGGCTCCTCGCGAGGCAGGTAGTTAGAGTGTTGGACTAGTTAACTATAAGGTTGCAAGATTGAATCCCTGGGCTGACAAGGTAAAAATCTGTTGTTCTGCCCCTGAACAAGGCAGTTAACCCACCGTTCCCCTGAACGAGGCAGTTAACCCGCCGTTCCCCTGAACGAGGCAGTTAACCCACCGTTCCCCTGAACGAGGCAGTTAACCCACCGTTCCCCTGAACGAGGCAGTTAACCCACCGTTCCCCTGAACGAGGCAGTTAACCCACCGTTCCCCTGAACAAGGCAGTTAACCCACCGTTCCCAGGTCGTCATTGAAAATAAGAATGTGTTCTTAACTGCCTGGTTAAATAAAGGTGTAAAAAAATCGGCAAAATCGGGGTCCAAAAGTACCGATTTCCGATTGTTATGAAAACTTGAAATCGGCCCTAATTAATCGGCCATTCCGATTAATCAGCCGACCTCTAGTTCACACCAGTCCAAACGAACCCGGGGGTAAATTGAACAAAGTTTGTAAAAACAACACCAAACCAATTTGGTGTGAAAGCCCCCTTAATCTCTTTGGGTGTTTTCACACCTTGTCCCTTTCAGACCATTTTTGTGAACTCACTCCTGTTGCTCGACAGACTTTTCCCGTCGGATCTGGGATTGAAACTGGCAACCCTCCAGTGGCTGACTCGCCTCTCTAACCTCTAGGCTACCTGCTGCCTCTGCTGAGTCCCCAACAACCAGATGTTCCAGTTTTCAGGGGAAATGGAAAGAGCGCTTGTGACCCAACTTCCGCTTTTGGACCTTAAGACACTACATCTTAAGTCCTCCTCCACATTTACTGGATTGGTTGAATTCCCCCAACAGTTTAGTTTCTTCTCATCGAGACCATTATGTAGGAGATCTAGTTTCAGGTGTTTATTTTATGCCTGCTATGTTAGGTTGTCTTGCCGCCCCCTCTCTCCAAAACCCATTGGAGGAAAAGGTCAGAGGGGAGGGACCTCTGGCTTTCTCATCCTATGGGTTTTGAGGAGGCATGGAGAAAGGACGTGAGGAGTATGCAATTGAGATTCTCCCGGTGGCAGAGTGGCTAGATATGTATAGCGCATTCGGAATGTATTCAGACCCCTTGACTTTTTCAAGTTATAGCCTTTTTCAAGTTATAGCCTGAATTTAGAATTGATTACATTTACACACAATACCTCATAATGACAAAGCAAAAACTGTTTTTTGATTACATTTACGTAAGTATTCAGACCCTTTACTCAGTACTTTGTTGAAGCACCTTTGGCAGCGATTACAGCCTCAAGTCTTCAAGACACCTGTATTTGGGGAGTTTCTCCCATTCTTCTCTGCAGATCCTCTCAAGCTTTGTCAGGTAGGATGGGGAGTGTAGCTGCACAGCTATTTTCCGGTCTCTCCAGAGAAGTTCGATCGGGTTCAAGTCCGGGCTCTTGCTGGGCCACTCAAGGACAGATGTCAAGGACATTCAGAGACTTGTCCCAAAGCCACTCCTGCGTTGTTTAGGCTGTGTGCTTAGGGTCGTTGTCCTGTTGGAAGGTGAACCTTCACCCCAGTCTGAGGTCCTAAGCGCTCTGGAGAAGGTTTTCATCAAGGATCTCTCTGTCCTTTACTCCGTTCATCTTTCTCTCGATCCTGACTCACCTCCCAGTCCCTGCCGCTGAAAAACATCCCCACAGCATGATGCTGCCACCATGTGTTCTGGAAATGAGCCATGGGGTGGATACAGTCCCTAAAGTGGTAAACTTCATAAGAGCAAAATCTTTAAACCACAGGCAGTTTGTCTCACTGTTGGAAGAGACAGAGTCGGGCCATGCAGATCTCCCCTACCACACAAACGTGAGATGGCTGAGTTTTGGGAAGGTGCTTAGAAGGGTTTGGGACCTGAAGTCTGAGAATGCTGAGTTTTTGCAAATGAAAGGAAAATATGTCGATTACCCTCAGCTGCAAGATAAAGAATGGTTGGCTAATTTTGACTACAAGGGAAGGGCCTTTTTGCACATCAGATGTACAGCCTTGTCAAATCCTTCAAGGGAAAATTGGTCCTCCTGTAGAAGCCAACAATCTCACTAACAATTTCACCCACCTTCCAACACTATTAGTCTGTTCCCTATCAGATGACCTTCCGACACTACTAGTCTGTTCCCTAACAGATGACCTTCTGACACTACTAGTCTGTTCCCTATCAGATGACCTTCTGACACTACTAGTCTGTTCCCTGTCAGATGACCGGGGGAGAAGTCTACATCGCTGCTGCTTTGAGCGGTGAGTTTTGTCGTCGTTTTGAGGATTTCAAAGTGTTGGAAAATGACATGCTGTTGGTTTTCTCTCCTTTCACCTTCAATGTGGATAACGCTCCCACTGACCTGCAACTTGAGCTTATCGCTCTTCAATCTGATGCGGTGATTGGAGAACTATTCAGAACAATGCCAATGACGAGGTTCTATGCATCTCTCGATGAACAAAACTTTCCAATGATTAGGAGTCGAGCTCAGAAGACGTTTTTACTGTTTGGGTCAACCTATGTATGTGAACAGACATTTTCAGTGATGAAATACAACAAGTCACAGATCGTCTCTTACTGACTATACCTGACTTCACTACTCTAGTCAATAGCCATCAGAGACACTCACTCCTAACTCTGATTGAGTAGTGTAAATGTAATGTTGAGCTCTTTCTTGTGTTTTTGTGCTTACCCATTAACAAGAGTTCTGTCCGTGGTGCTGAATGCACATTGTCCCTCTGTGTAGTTCATTGCATGTTTAATAATGAAAATACCTACCAAAAGGAGGACATGGATGTGTTTTATTTCTGTGCATGTTAAAAAAGTGAAATAAGTAGCCTTTCTCGATGTGATTTACAGTAGATATATCTGTCAACACAGTCAAACACACAATGTATAATCCTGTAATATGATTCTGTGGCAAAAATATAGTCTAATGTGGCCCTCCATGGAAAATAATTGCCCAGGCAATTAAGAGTAGAGTAAGAGCTGAGTGGTGCACCACAGAATCCTATCTTGCATAGTTTGTTTTGTTTTGGTATGTTGCATTGAAAGTGGCTAATATTGCGTTGACTCGATCACAATGGCCACAATAAAGAGAGACAGGGAAAACTTCAAGTTCAATCTCATTCTTCTCTCCGTGGGCTGATATTTCTTCAGCGCTCTGTGCTGCTGTCCCTGGGGAGCTACGTGGTCGTCTCGGGGCTACTGCACAGCTTAGCGGGAGCACTGGTCTGCAGCTTATCATGAGGTGTTCTAACTCAGGCGAGCAGAACCTTGAGACTTCCTTAATATTAGAGATTGCGCACCAGCCATTGTTAAGAAAGAGACAAACATCTCCCCCTTGAGCTTACCCAAGTCTGCTGTTCAATCCTGCCGATGCATAGAAAATATAAACTACAACATTAGGAACACCTTCTTTAATATTGAGTTGCAACCCCCCTTTGCCCTCAGAACAGCCTCAGTTCATTGAGTCGTGGACTCTACAAGGTGTCAAAAGCATTCTACAGGGATGCTGGCCCATGTTGACTCCAATGCTTCCCATAATTGTGTCCGTTGTTGATACACACAGGAAACGGTTGAGCATGAAAAACCCAGCAACATTGCAGTTCTTAACACACTCAAACCGGTGTGCCTGGAATCCTACTACCATACCCTCTACAAAGGCAATCTTTTGTCTTGAACATTCGCCCTCGGAATGGCACACATACACAATGCATGTCTCAATTGTCTCAAGGATTAAAAACCCTTGTTTAACCTGTCTCATCTCCTTCCTCTACTCTCATCTCCTTCCTCTACTCTCATCTCCTTCCTCTACTCTCATCTCCTTCCTCTACTCTCATCTCCTTCCTCTACACTGATTGAAGTGGATTTAAACAAGTGACATCAATAAGGGATCAAAGCTTTCATCAGCATTCACCTGGTCAGTCTATGTCAGGGAAAGAGCTTGTTCTTAATGTTTTGTCCACTCAGTGTATACGAGCCATGTCCTTGTTCAGCCACGACTCCGAGAAGACATGGCTCGTATACACTGAGTGTACAAAACATTAAGAACAAGCCACGACTCCGAGAAGCAAAGGATATTACTGTTCTTCAGGTCCCATTGATAGGTTAGTCTCCACTGGCGCCTGTCCAGTTTGTTCTCAAGTGATTCACCAATAGAATGGAGGGGAAAGGCGGATTATTTATTCGCCAATGTTATTTCGTCAGGGTGCCCACATGTCAGCCTCTCTTCCTTTTCCAAGTCTCTGAGATTAGGTCCTGGTCCGGGGTGAGCAGTATGTCCTGCGCCGCCGACCTGTTGAAGTAGAAATGTCCATCCAATTTGAGGTTAGTGATCGCTGTTCTGATGTCCAGAAGCTATTTTTGGTCATAGGAAACAATGGCGGAAACATTATGTACAAAAAAAACACACAAAACTGCAGAATTGGTCAGAAGCCTGTAAAACGTGAGCTATCCGTTACAGCACTATTCTCCTATCCAGTTCCTGTTAATGTGTTAGTATCCTGCTATGAGTACAATTTGTGTTTGACTGTCTGGACTTTTTTATTTATTTTTATTTATTTAATTTATTTATTTATTTATTTATTCCTCCGCTCCCTCCACTGGCTTCCAGTTATTTACAAGACCACTACGGAGCTGTGAGGGGAACGGCACCTCAGTACCTCCAGGCTCTGATCAGGCCCTACACCCAAACAAGGGCACTGCGTTCATCCACCTCTGGCCTGCTCGCCTCCCTACCACAAGATCCTACCCTCAGCCCAGTCAAAACTGTTCGCTGCTCTGGCCCCCCAATGGTGGAACAAACTCCCTCACGACGCCAGGACAGCGGAGTCAATCACCACCTTCCGGAGACACCTGAAACCCCACCTCTTTAAGGAATACCTAGGATAGGATAAAGTAATCCCTCTCACCCCCTCCCCTGAAAAGATTTAGATGCACTACTGTTCCACTGGAGGTCATAAGGTGAATGCACCAATTTGTAAGTCGCTCTGGATAAGAGCGTCTGCTAAATGACTTAAATGTAAATGTAAATGTAATTTAACTAGGTAAGTCAGTTAAGAACAAATTCTAATTTACAATGATGGCCTACCCCGGCCAAACACGGACGACGCTGGGCCAATTGTGCGCCTCCCTATGGGAGTCCCAATCACGGCCGGTTGTGATACAGCCTGGAATCAAACCAGGGTCTGTAGTGACGCCTCTAGCACTGAGATGCAGTGCCTTAGACCGCTGCAGCACTCAGTAGCCCTTAAAGACAGCAAGCAAGGTACTGTTTGTGTTTTGTCAGCTTGTGTACGATTTTAATATTCTATTTTAATATTAATTTAATATGAATTGTTTCAACTGCCAATCAGCAGTTGAAACAATAACAAGACGTGGTCCCCTGTTATTGACATCTGAGGGAGAAATGTAACCATTCATAGGCAGTGCCATGGATGCAATGACTGGCCATCCATGATATCAAAAGTATATTTTTTAAACCATTTTGAGGCTATACAGTGTCTGTTTACATTTAAAACAAGCTTATATTTTGGTTTCAGATGGGGTACTACAGTTGAACTGAGCTCATGAGGCAATTATCAGTTATATTCTTGAAGAATCCTTTGGTACATATCATTCATTTCTAAGTCAACAAAATGGATGTAGCAACTGCACATTGCCCTTTTTTAATAAAAGCTGTTATATTTTTTGTAGTACTGTGTGGTGTGCCTTCCTGGATACCGAGTACCCAGTTCAAGTCTTCATTGTCATGCCTTATCCTGAGAACCTGGTTGACAGACACACACACACACACACACACACACACACACACACACACACACACACACACACACACACACACACACACACACACACACACACACACACACACACACACACACACACACACACACTCTCTCTCTCTCGGAAAGTGAGTTTGCTTTCAGTAAAGACAGTCCAGAAAGTCCCTGGGCTGGGACTAAAGAACTCGGTCAGCTGTGTGATTGGAGTTTCCCTCCTATGGGCTGGGTCTGTAGGTAAGAGGCTGTGCTCTGAGGTAGATAGGTAGCCAGGTATTTTTAGCAAGACAGTACAGTTGCTGCCTCACACACACCACACCGGCCCCAGGGGAGACTGTAGTGTACTCTGTCCTGGAGAGAGAATCTTTCCCAGCCAAAGTATGGCCCACTCTGCAGGAGGCCTACAGACCCCATCTGAGGATGAGTGTCCCATCTGTATGAGCCCCCTGATGGACCCACATCACCCTGCTGCCTGCTCTCATGTGTGAGTAACCTCTTTTTATTGGCATATTATCTAGTGTTACTCCACAGCTTCCAGCCTAATCTGTAACTTAACGTGTAGCCTGGTCTTTCTATTTAAATTGAGTGAATGTAAATTAGGTTCACTTCCTGGAGCTGATGGCTATAACGGTCTCTAATCCCAAATAGGTCATTCTCTCTAATATAATTAACTCAGTGTCTGAACTCCCTCAAATAAGTGTTCTATGAATTCTCTATTTCTGTCAATAAAGACCATCAGCACAGTGCAAAGGCAACAGTATATGTGTACATTGATGTTTCTCATTCACAAGTGCTTTCAACATCACTTGAGTAATATGATAAACTACTGAGATGAGATTGACGTCAAATTGTTTGTAAAGTAGATTACAGTTTAGTTTATGGATGTCTTGTCAAAGATCATATGATTTTTACCAATGACTCTAAGTAATAAAAAAGGTTCTTTACTTCCTCCATTGCTGGTAAATAACTAACACTTGATGGCGTGTCTTTACATGAGGGGAAGTTTCCCTCACACCACGAACAAAAATCCCCTGATATTCCCAAATATTATACTTATATGGTAATTCCTCTTCTGAGAGAAGGCAGCCTATCTAAATGTGGATGAGACTTTAACCTTTTTCTTTCAATGTTATGATCAATGTTGTCTGGATCTATGACAGTGTTGGGAAATAGGTTCTAGCAGGTTTGATTCTGTAAGTGTAGACTTCATGACTGCTGTGTGTGTGTGCTGTGTGTGTGTGTTCTGTGTGTGTGTGTGCGTGTGTTGCAGGTTCTGCCGACTATGATTCTGTAAGTGTATACTTCATGACTGCTGTGTGTGTGTGCTGTGTGTGTGTGTTCTGTGTGTGTGTGTGCGTGTGTTGCAGGTTCTGCCGACTATGATTCTGTAAGTGTATACTTCATGACTGAAGAATGTGCCCACTTTATCAGTGGACCATTACCACAGTTATGCATGTTGCTTACGCATTTAATTGAATGAAGTGTGTGTGCTGTGTGTGTGTGCTGTGTGTGTGTGCTGTGTGTGTGTGCTGTGTGTGTGTGCTGTGTGTGTGTGCTGTGTGTGTGTGCTGTGTGTGTGTGCTGTGTGTGTGTGCTGTGTGTGTGTGCTGTGTGTTGCAGGTTCTGCCGACTATGTCTCTCGCGCTCTTTAAAGCGGTTACCCCACTGCCCTTTGTGCAGAGGTAAGGCACAGGCTGATGACATAATGCCTGTTGGTGCCACTGGTGTCACAGTCCAGACGAGGGCCACAGTCATCAGGTTGGATCAACCTCTCTCTGGCTTGACGAGGAGTTACACCCCAGCAACTAGACCTGTGACAGGTGATATCCAGAGGTGAGTGAGGGACTGGTCTATACATAGTCAAACACACAGAGCCAAATACAGCAAAACTATGTAGAGACCCTGGGAGTACATTACGTTTCTAAACCACAGGAGGCTGCTGAGGAGAGGAAGGCTCATAATAATAGCTGGAACGGAACCAATGGAATGGTATCAAACGCATGGACACCAGTAGAATGGCATCAAACGCATGGACACCAGTAGAATGGCATCAAACGCATGGACACCAGTAGAATGGCATCAGATACATGGACACCTGTAGAATGGCATCAAATACATGGACACCAGTAGAATGGCATCAAATACATCAAATACATGGACACAAGTAGAATGGCATCAAATACATCAAATACATGGACACCAGTAGAATGGCATCAAATACATGGACACCAGTAGAATGGCATCAGATACATGGACACCAGTAGAATGGCATCAGATACATGGACACCAGTAGAATGGCATCAGATACATGGACACCAGTAGAATGGCATCAAATACATGGACACCAGTAGAATGGCATCAGATACATGGACACCAGTAGAATGGCATCAAATACATGGACACCAGTAGAATGGCATCAAATACATGGACACCAGTAGAATGGCATCAAATACATGGACACCAGTAGAATGGCATCAGATACACGGACACCAGTAGAATGGCATCAGATACATGGACACCAGTAGAATGGCATCAGATACATCAAATACATGGACACCAGTAGAATGGCATCAAATACATCAAATACATGGACACCAGTAGAATGGCATCAGATACATCAAACGCATGGACACCAGTAGAATGGCATCAAATACATGGACACCAGTAGAATGGCATCAAATACATGGACACCAGTAGAATGGCATCAGATACATGGACACCAGTAGAATGGCATCAAATACATGGACACCAGTAGAATGGCATCAGATACATGGACACCAGTAGAATGGCATCAAATACATGGACACCAGTAGAATGGCATCAAATACATCAAATACATGGACACCAGTAGAATGGCATCAAATACATGGACACCAGTAGAATGACATCAAATACATGGACACCAGTAGAATGGCATCAAATACATGGACACCAGTAGAATGGCATCAAATACACGGACACCAGTAGAATGGCATCAAATACATGGACACCAGTAGAATGGCATCAGATACATGGACACCAGTAGAATGGCATCAAATACATGGACACCAGTAGAATGGCATCAAATACATCAAACGCATGGACACCATGTGACACCATTCTACTGATTCTGCTTCAGCCATTACCACAATCCCAAAGACTACTGCAGAGCAGAGGAGGCTGGTGGGAGGAGCTATAGGAGGATGGGCTCATTGTAATGGCTGGAATGGAATCGATGGAACGGAGTCAACCATGTGGTTTCCATATGTTTGTGTTTGATACCGCTCCATAAATTCCATTTCAGCCGTTACAATGAGCCCATCCTCCTATAGCTCGTCCCACCAGCCTCCTCTGCTGCTGACTCATCATTAAAAATCTTACATGATTGTGTGTCACTTCTTAATGACTTGCATGAACCTGCAAGGCCAGTTAGCAAAGTAAGAAAGCTACTGGTTTACTTTAGAGTGAATATTTACCCTTGTCTTCAAGATATACAACTACAGTACTACATTTATATGCTCAGTCTTTCTGTGTCTATCTGTCTCCCCCTACTTCTCTCTCTGTGTCTGTCTCCCCCTACTTCTCTCTCTGTGTCTGTCTCCCCCTACTCCTCTCTCTGTGTCTATCTGTCTCCCCCTACTTCTCTCTCTGTGTCTGTTTCCCCCTACTTCTCTCTCTGTGTCTGTCTATCTGTCTCTGTCCCCTACTTCTCTCTCTGTGTCTATCTGTCTCCCCCTACTTCTCTCTCTGTGTCTGTCTCCCCCTACTTCTCTCTCTGTGTCTATCTGTCTCCCCCTACTTCTCTCTCTGTGTCTATCTGTCTCTCCCCTATCTGTCTCCCCCTACTTCCTCTCTGTGTCTATCTGTCTCCCCTACTTCCCTCTCTGTGTCTATCTGTCTCCCCTACTTCCCTTACTCCCCCTACTTCTCTCTCTGTGTCTGTCTCCCCTACTTCTCTCTCTGTGTCTGTCTCCCCTACTTCTCTCTCTGTGTCTGTCTGTCTCCCCCTACTTCCCTCTCTGTGTCTCTGTCTCCCTACTTCTCTCTCTGTGTCTATCTGTCTCCCCTACTTCCCCTACTCCCCCTACTTCTCTCTCTATGTCTATCTGTCTCCCTACATCCCCTACTCCCCTACTTCTCTCTCTATGTCTATCTGTCTCCCCTACTTCCCCTACTCCCCTACTTCTGTGTCTCTCTATGTCTATCTGTCTCCCCTACTTCCCCTACTCCCCTACTTCTCTCTCTATGTCTATCTGTCTCCGCCTACTTCCCCTACTCCCCTACTTCTCTCTCTATGTCTATCTGTCTCCCCCTACTTCCCCCTACTCCCCTACTTCTCTCTCTATGTCTATCTGTCTCCCCCTACTTCCCTACTCCCCCTACTTCTCTCTCTGTGTCTATCTGTCTCCCCTACTTCTCTCTCTGTGTCTATCTGTCTCCCCCTACTTCTCTCTCTGTGTCTATCTGTCTCCCCCTACTTCTCTCTCTGTGTCTATCTGTCTCCCCTACTCTCTCTCTCTGTGTCTATCTGTCTCCCCCTACTTCCCTCTCTGTGTCTATCTGTCTCCCCTACTTCTCTCTCTGTGTCTCTGTCTCCCCCTTCTTCTCTCTCTCTGTGTCTCTGTCTCCCCTTCTTCTCTCTCTGTGTCTATCTGTCTCCCTCTTCTTCTCTCTCTGTGTCTATCTGTCTCCCTCTTCTTCTCTCTCTGTGTCTATCTGTCTCCCTTCTTCTTCTCTCTCTGTGTCTATCTGTCTCCCCCTTCTCTCTCTCTGTGTCTATCTGTCTCCCCTACTTCTCTCTCTGTGTCTATCTGTCTCCCCCTACTTCTCTCTCTGTGTCTATCTGTCTCCCCCTTCTTCTCTCTCTGTGTCTATCTGTCTCCCCCTACTTCTCTCTCTGTGTCTATCTGTCTCCCCCTACTTCTCTCTCTGTGTCTATCTGTCTCCCCCTACTTCTCTCTCTGTGTCTATCTGTCTCCCCCTACTTCTCTCTCAGTGCTGCAGTGAGGACGTTTGTCTGTCCGATCTGCCAGGAGAGTGGTCTGAATGAGCAGGATCTGGTGGGTCACTGCAATGACACCCATCACTATGACAACGGGCCTGTGGTCAGTGGTACATATGTTATAAGTCGTCAGTTGCTTTCAATCACTGGGTTTTCAATCATATTTGGTGTTATTTGGTGTTGTTTAACCACAATATTCCACTTAGTAACAATTGTCACTGCCTCCAGTGTCTCTAGTCCTAGAAGGTTGTTGGCCACTTGAGCTGAAACTTTGTTGCTTTGAGTGATTGTTGCTCTCTGGTGCCATCTAGGTGTGTCCGGTGTGTGTCTCTCTACCACACGGTAACCCAAACCAAATCAGCAGGAACTTCATCAGACATTTGAACCTAAGACACTGCTATTATGCCGAGGACTACACGGTAGGCTACAGACACGCACACACACACACACACACACACACACACACACACACACACACACACACACACACACACACACACACACACACACACACACAGACACACACACACACACACACACACACACACACACACACACACACACACACACACACACACACACACACACACACACACACACACACACACACACACACACACACACACACACACACACACACACACTAAAAATATATTTATTTGGTCCACAGAATATCCATCAAACCGATACGTTGAACGTCCAATATGCCATCATTGAGTCTCTCCGAGATGCCAACCTGAATCCAAGATGATCTTGACTGATATAATTTATTAACTAGCAATTTAGCAATAACAATGTCATCACGATTCGTGTACTAAGTAATATGCTAAATATTTTAATGCCAGAGCTGCTCATTTATGAAAATTGTAATGTTGTCAAATGTTTCTTTCTTTTGAGTGTCAAATTTCCTGCAACTAGTCTAACTGCCAATAAATAAACACTCATGTTACTGTAGAGATATTTTGATAAATCTATCATCAAATCTACCAACTATAATATTGACACTAGCTTTGATATACTTTTCCATTTCATGTCTTTGTATATACTTGCACTAAACTCGGAGTGCACAGGAAGCACTCCGAGTTTAGCGTTGTCCAATCATTCTAACTTTGTAAAGGCAGTCTAACAAAAGTAAAATGACCAAATTTGCTATACAGATAGTAGATCAGCTCATGAATAACGGGGAGATGAACAGTGACCTTTTTTTAAATATTAAGGTTAACTTAATTAACGGGGACCAACTCAGTATAAATAAATATCCATATCTACTCTCTTACTGTTTGTTGATCACACATTCTCTATCGAAGCTCTCATATGGCCAGCATGTAGGAGACAGTGCAGAGAAGCAGGGAAAATGTTATAGAGGTATTTGGACATGCATAGGCAAGAGACCTGCTTTGATAATGCAACCTATGGATTACAGAAATTAGGAATTTCCATGCACAAGAGTCAGGATTTTGGGTTGCAATGGAATTGGATAGGAAAATGGGCTCTAGGACAGGAGAAGATTGTCCCTTATGCATCCGAGTGGGTGGGGTGCTAACGTTCACGAGCTCACCTTGACTGACAGCAAATGCTTAATTTGTCAATTGGGAGGTGCTGAACAAAAAGTGAGCACGAGAGGGGGTTATCTGGGGAGCTCTGAGGTTCTTGAACGGGTGAGGAAAAAATATCCTTTATAGTAAAGCATTGCATGCATATCGCATTGCATTTGTGTAGTGGCATAGAGCAGTAGAGTAGAGGGACTAACATAAGTTACACACATGGGGAACATTTTTAATAGCCTAGGGTCTGGGTAAAATGTGGCCTTTTATAAATGTATTTCAGGCCATTCTATGTCATTTAACTTGACGTGAAACTGGCAGAATCTTTCTTAATTCTGTACAAAATGACAGGCTACTTTGACACTGACAAACTGAGAATCTGATATCAATAAAAACGACATTGTCTTGAATCCATCATTAGCCTATAGGCCTAGGTGTGTGGAGACATGTATTTTAGGCTACACTATGAGGAGGACATTATAGTCCTAAAAATGCTTTCCAGTTTCACTGACTCCCCCAATGATGTGCAGGCCACTCACTGCTTTGTAAAACCTTGTT
This sequence comes from Oncorhynchus nerka, assembly GCF_034236695.1. NCBI lineage: Eukaryota > Metazoa > Chordata > Actinopteri > Salmoniformes > Salmonidae > Oncorhynchus > Oncorhynchus nerka. The sequence continues at coordinate 52,055,552 of NC_088412.1, read as the reverse complement.
ACTTTGTTAAACAATATTTGGAAGACTTTTGGTAGCCTACAGCAAACAGATTAGTCTTCACTTTTCAGGAGCCAGTCACTTGCCAGCCTGTGTTATCCTATTCCCGAAAAGCCTGTTTTGTCTGCATGCTGGAGCATGCTGGGAAAAAAAGTTCATTTGTTATCATAACTTTACAAAATCTTAGTTGATGTGACTTCTCATTAAGTTTTGAGTCAGTACCACATAAACATTTTAAACAATAATTACTTTTCATTGACCGAGCTCAACTTACTAGAAGTATTTTAAAAACAAAATGCAATGGGGTTTACAGTGTACATTGTCTGAAAATCAATATATATATATATTTAATGAAAAGTACCCTGTCCTCACCCTGTAAATGTACAAGACGAACTAGCTAGATAGCTTGATAAAAAGTGCTTACAATTCCTTTTGGGCTAGCTTGTGACCTTTGAACCATAAATTGTATGTAATCTGCACAATCCTGCAAGCGTTGCAGTTTGTTCAGCTTCCGTATAAAACCTAGCAAACACACACACTGCACCCAGAGTAGGGGTGGTTTAAGGACTGCTGTATATCAGTGGTCTTTGCCCCCTTCTCTCTCTTCTCTTTATCGTGCTTGTGATTACAGGTAGTCTTTGAGCCATGGCTGCCAACATGATATCATAGAAAAACGTCATTTTGGCTAAAGTTAGGTTTCAACCACTTGAAGCTTATGTCAGTTGGCCAGGCTCCATTTGACGCTTTTGTCAGTGCATCACAGTCAGTGGGAAAAGATGATGTCTACCAATTGATGCTTATATTAATACATTGCATTCAATGGTAAAATATGAATGTCACAGGGTTGTATGTCAATATATTGCATTTAATCTGAAAATCTTTTAAAACCAATTGACGCTTATGTCAATACATTTCATTCAATGGGAAAAGTTGAGTGCCACAGGGGTTGATGCTTATGCCAATACATTTCATTCAATGGGAAAAGAAGAGTGCCACAAGGCTGATGCTTCTGTCAATGCATTTGTAGTCAATGAGAAAATATGAGTGTCAACCAATTGATGCTTAAGTCAATCAATTGCATTCGATGGTAAAAGATGAATGTCACAAGGTTGACACTGTATGTCAATACATTGCATTTAATCAGAAAATGTGTAAACCAATTGAAGCGTACAGCACCAGTGTGTGTGTGTACCAGTCAGTACCAGTCAAAAGTTTGGACACATCTACTCATTCCAGGGTTTTTCTTTATTTTTTACTATTTTCTAAATTGTAGAATAATAGTGAAGACATCAACCTATGAAATTACACACATGGAATCATGTAGTAACCAAGAAAAGTGTTAAACAAATCAAAATATATTGTAGATTTTATATTCTTCAAAGTAGTCCACCTTTGCCTTCATGACAGCTTTGCACACTCTTGGCAATCTCTCAACCAGCTTCACCTAGAATGCTTTTCTAACAGTCTTGAAGGCTTTCCCACATATGCTGAGTTGGCTGCTTTTCCTTCACTCTGCGGTCCAACTCATCCCAAACCATCTCAATTGGGTTGAGGTCGGGTGATTGTGGAGGCCAGGTCATCTGATGCAGCACTCCATTACTATCCTTCTTGGTCAAATAGCACTTACACAGCCTGGAGGTGTGTTGGGTCATTGTCCTGTTGAAACACAAATGATAGTCCCACTAAGCGCAAACCAGATGGGATGGTGTATCACTGCAGAATGCTGTGGTAGCCATGCTGGTCAAGTGTGTCTTGAATTCTAAATAAATGACCAGCACCCCTACACCATCACACCTCCTCCTCTATCTTTCACGGTGGCAATCGTTCTACTCTGTGTTTCACAAAGACACGGCGGTTGGAACCAGAAATCTCACATTTGGACTAATCAGACCAAAGGACAGATTTCCACTGGTTTAATTTCCATTGCTTGTGTTTTGGCCCAAGCCCGTCTCTTCTTATTATTGGTGTCCTTTAGTAGTGGTTTCTTTGCAGCAGTTCAACTATGAAGGCCTGATTCACACAGTCTCCTCCTCAACCCAACTGAACAGTTGATGTTGAGATGTGTCTGTTACTTGAACCCTGTGAAACATTTATTTGGGCTGCATTTTCTGAGGCTGGTTACTCTAATGAACTTATCCTCTGCAGCAGAGGTAACTCTGGGTCTTCCTTTCCTGTGACGGTCCTCTGAGAGCCAGTTAACTCTAATGAACTTATCCTCTGCAGCAGAGGTAACTCTGGGTCTTCCTTTCCTGTGACGGTCCTCTGAGAGCCAGTTAACTCTAATGAACTTATCCTCTGCAGCAGAGGTAACTCTGGGTCTTCCTTTCCTGTGACGGTCCTCTGAGAGCCAGTTAACTCTAATGAACTTATCCTCTGCAGCAGAGGTACTCTGGGTCTTCCTTTCCTTTCTCTCATGAGAGCCAGTTTCATCATACCGCATGACGGTTTTTGCGACTGCACTTTAAGACGTTTTCTGCATTGACCTTCATGTCTTAATGTAATGATGGACTGTCGTTTCTCTTTGCTTATTTGAGCTGTTCTTGCCATAATATGGACTTGTTCTTTTACTACCCAACCTTGTCACAACACAACTGATTGACTCAAACGCATTAAGAAGGAAATAAATGACACAAATCCACTTTTAACGAGGCACACCTGTTAATTGAAATGCATTCCAGGTGACTACCTCATCAATCAAATTAAATCAAATCCACTTTTAACGAGGCGCACCTGTTAATTGAAATGCATTCCAGGTGACTACCTCATCAATCAAATTAAATCAAATCCACTTTTAACGAGGCGCACCTGTTAATTGAAATGCATTCCAGGTGACTACCTCATCAATCAAATTAAATCAAATCCACTTTTAACGAGGCGCACCTGTTAATTGAAATGCATTCCAGGTGACTACCTCATCAATCAAATTAAATCAAATCCACTTTTAACGAGGCACACCTGTTAATTGAAATGCATTCCAGGTGACTACCTCATCAATCAAATTAAATCAAATCCACTTTTAACGAGGCGCACCTGTTAATTGAAATGCATTCCAGGTGACTACCTCATCAATCAAATTAAATCAAATCCAATTTTATTGGTCACATACACATGTTTATCAGATGTTAATGTGAGTGGCATAAAAAGAAATGTTTGCCAAGGGCCCGTAAGTAAGCATTTCACTGTTAGTCCACACCTGTTGTTTACAAAGCATGTGACAAATTAAATTGGATTTGATTTGAATAGATCACAGTCAATGGGAAAAGATGAGGGTCAACCAATTGATGGTTATGTCAATATATTTGCATTGAATGGGAAAAGATTAGTGTCACGGTGTTGACACTTATGTCAATACATTGCTGTCAATGGGAAAAGATGAGTCAATACTTTTGCAATCAATGGGAAAATTTGAGTGTCAACCTATTGAAGCTTATGTCAATACATTGCATTCAATAGGAAAAGATGTGTCACAGGGTTGATGTTTATCTCTATACATTTCCATTCAATGGGAAAAGATGAGTGTCAATCAATTGACGGTTATGTCAATACATTCCAGTTAATGGAAAAATATGAAAATATGAGACTCACAGACAGACAGACAGACATGTCTCTCTCTCTGTCTCTCCTGCTCTGTTTCTATTCTCTAATTCCTCCTCTCTGCATCTCTCTGTTACCTCTATTCTCTCTCCCCTCCTCTCATCTCTCTCTCTCCCTCTGCAAGACCATTGTGTCAAATGGAGGTAGAAAGAAGGGCGGTGAGAGAGATAGAGAAGGGGGAGAGTGAGAGAGGGGGAGAGAGAAAAGGAGATGGCGAAGGAGGGGAGAGAGAGGAGGGAGGGGAGAGAGAGAGAGAGTGAGAGGTGGGAGATAGGAGGGAGAAAGACAAAGAGAAAATAGAGGGAGAGAGAGAGAGAAAGAGAGAGAGAAGGAGGGCGAGAGAGGGAGAGAGGGTGTAGGGGGTGAAAGAAGGGGTAGGGGGAGAGAGAGAAGAGGGGGGGGATAAAGAGGAGGTACAGAGAAAGAGACAAAGTGAGGCAAAGAGAATGATAAAGAAGGAGATAGTAAGGAAGGGAGCACAAGAAGAGAGAGACAGCAAGAGGGTGGATTAGAGAATATACAGTGTTTGTTATTTTGGCTCTGTACTTTGGATTTGAAATGGTATAATGACTATGAGGTTAAGGTACAGACTGTCAGCTTTAATTTGAGGGAATTTTCATCCATATCGGGTGAGACATTTTGAAATTATACCGTTGAGTGATGAGTGAGAAAGTTAGAGACGCACAAATATCATACCTCCAAGACACCATAACAATAACAGGGGAGGTTAGCATTTTTGTGGGACATGATATTTATGCCACTGTAATCTTTATTCACCATTCATTCAGGATTATCTGTAATCATTGTAGCATTCACATTACAGTTTTTTCCAACACACAAAATCTTTTCATGTCACACGATTTTTTGAAATCTCTCACTCAAAGTGCAAAACTACACACCAAATATCCAAAACCATAAGCTATTTCTCATCCTTTGACTCAGTTGTCAATTGCATAAAACACTTTTTTTCAAAACACTACACACAATTCTCTACCTAAAACACACAAATCTAACAGGAAGTGACTTGCTTTCCTTTTCCAAACACAGCCAATCAAAATGCTACAATTATTCACCAGGTCACACACACACTCCTCACATGTGCAAACACTAATAGCTTAACTGATCACTAACCAATCACTGCTTTACTGTAGTATAGGCCTATAAATAGGTTAAAGGTCAGATTACCTGTTTTGAACAATGGACGCCAACAATGGACAGAGAGCAAGAGGAGTGGGAGGGAGAGGAAGAGGAAGAGGAGGAAGAAGAGGACGAGGACGAAGAGGACGAGGACGAGGGCAAAGAAGAGAAGGAAGGTGAGCCATCTCTGATGAGATTAGGGCAACACTTGTTGATCATGTGATCAACCACGGTTTGACCATGAGAGAGGGTGGACTGAGAGTCCAGCCCAACTTGAGTCGATTTACAGTGGCGTCCATTATTCGAACCTTCAGAAATGAGAACAGGTATGCAACTATCTAATGACTATTTTAGCATTACAGTAATGTACTGTAAAATACGTACGACTGCATAGTATTGCATAAACATTTGTAACTCTAAGCCATCCATTTACTGCACTGCATTGAATGTATTTATCATCATTAGTCATTTAGGTCAACATTGGATCATTCAGAGATCCTCACTGAACTTCTGGAGAGAGTTTGCTGCACTGAAAGTAAAGGGGCTGAATAATTTTGCACGCCCAATTTTTCAGTTTTTGATTTGTTAAAAAAGTTTGAAATATCCAATAAATGTTGTTCCACTTCATGATTGTGTCCCACTTGTTGTTGATTCTTCACAAAAAAATAAAGTTTTATATCTTTATGTTTGAAGCCTGAAATGTGGCAAAAGGTCGCAAAGTTCAAGGGGGCCGAATACTTTCGCAAGGCACTGTATGTTTATGGTTTTGTTGTATACAACAGTAATGTTTGGCCTAATAAATATTTTATGTTTCTACATTGCATTGGTGTTTACAGTGTACTTGTTACCCCTCTCAGCAGATGACTTTCACTGTAGAACATTGTATTGAAATGTAGATATAAGCCGATGAAAGACCAAAGAGCTTTAGATTTAGAACAACAGTGTTTACATGGTATATCCAAAAATGTACTATTATGAAAGCAGTGTTTGCCATTTGATGCAAATGCTTCATTCTGACATGTGTTTATGGCATTTTGAATGCAGTGTTACATTTTGAAGGAGATGTGAGGCATTTTGCATTTTGTGTGTGCAGTTTTGGGAATTGTGTGTAGAGTTTGAAGAAAAGGAGACAGTTTTGAAAACGTGTGTAAGCAGTTGGAAAAAATTAATGTAGAAGTGCTAGTCCGGGTTCAGCAGTCTTATGGCTTGGGGATAGAAGGTGTCCAGGTGCCATTTGGTCAACTGTTCAGCAGTCTTATGGCTTGGGGGTAGAAGGTGTCCAGGTGCCTTTTGGTCAACTGTTCAGCAGTCTTATGGCTTGGGGGTAGAAGGTGTCCAGGTGCCTTTTGGTCACAGACGTGGTGCTCCGGTACCGCTTGCCGTGCGGTAGCAGAGAGAACTCTCTATGACTTGGGTGGTTGGAGACTTTGAATATTTTCGGTGCCTTCCTCTGACACTGCCTGGTATGTAGGTTCTGGATGGCAGGGAGCTCGACTCCAGTGATGTACTGGGCCGTACGCACTCCTCTGTAGCGCCTTGTGGTCAGATGCCGAGCAGTTGCCATACCAAGCGGTGATGCAGCCAGACAAGATGCTCTCAATGGTGTAGCTGTAGATTTTTTTGAGGATCTGAGGGCCCATGCCAAATCCTTTCAGCCTCCTGAGGGGGAAGAGGCATTGTTGTACCCTCTTCACAACTGTGTTGCTGTGTTTGGACTGTGATAGGTCCTTAGTGATGTGGACACAGAGGACCTTGAAACTCTTGGTCCGCTCTAATACAGCCCGTTGATGTGAATGAGGGCGTGTTCGGCCCTCCATTTTCTGTAGACCACAATAAGCTCCTTAGTCTTGCCAACTTTGAGGGAGAGGTTGTTGTTCTGGCACCACACTGCTCGGTATCTGACCTCCTCCCTATAGGCTGTCTCATCGTGGTCGATGATCAGGCCTACCACCATCGTTTTGTTGGCAAACTTAATTATGGTGTTGGAGTTGTGCATGGCCACGCGGTCGTGGGTGAACAGGAAGTGCAGCAGGGGACTGAAAATGCACCAATGAGGGGCCAGCATGCCTACTCGTTGCCTACTCATCAGGAAGTCCAGGATCCAGTTGCAGAGGGAGGTGTTCAGTCCCAGGGTCCTGAGCTTAGCAATGAGCTTGGAGGGCACTATGGTGTTGAACTATGTCAGTGAACAGCATTCTCATGTAGGTGTTCCTCAAATTAAAGCTGACAGTCAGCACTTCATCCTCGTAGCCATTGAATTATTTCAAATCCAAAGTGTTGGAGTACAGAGCCCCCCCCAGTTCTCTCTCTCTCTCTCTCTCTCTCTTCTCTCTCTTCTCTCTCTTCTCTCTCTTCTCTCTCTCTCGTTGTGTGCTTAGGGTCGTTCTTCTGTTGGAAAGTGAACCTTCACCCCGGTCTGAGGTCCTGAGCACTCCGGAGCAGGTTTTCATCAAGGATCTCTCTGTACTTTGCTCTGTTCATCTTTCCCTCCAGTCTGAGTAGTCTCACAGTCCCTGCTGCTGAAAAATATCCCCACAGCATAATGCTGCCACCACCATACTTCACCGTAGGGATTGTGCCAGGTTTCCTCCAGACGTGATGCTTGGCATTCAGGCATTCGATCTTGATTTCATCAGACCAGAGAATCTTGTTACTTATGGTCTGAGAGTCTTTTAGGTGCCTTTTGGAAAACTCCAAGCGAGCTGTCATGTGTCTTTTACTGAGGAGTGGCTTCCGTCTGGCCACTCTACCATAAAGGCCTGATTGGTGGAGTGCTGCAGAGATGGCCGTCCTTCTAGAAGGTCTCCCATCTCCACAGAGGACCTCTGGAGCTCTGTCAGCATGACCATCGGGTTGGTCTGTGCCTTGGTCACCTCCCTGACCAAGGCTCTTCTCCCCTGATTGCTCAGTCTGGCCAGGTGGCCAGCTCTAGGAAGAGTCTTGGTGGTTCCAAACTTCTTCCGTTTAAGAATGATGAAGGCCACTGTGTTCTTGGGGACCTTCAATGCTGCAGACATTTTTTGGTACCCTTCCCCAGATCTGTGCCTTGAAACAGTCCTGTCTCGGAGCGTTACGGACAATTCCTTCAACCTTATAGCTTGGTTTTTGCTCTGACATGCACTGTCAACTGTGGGACCTTAATTTGGACTCCAAGTTGTAGAAACATCTCAAGGATGATCAATCGAAACAGGATGCACCTGAGCTCAATTTCGATTCTCATAGCAAAAGTGTCTGAATAATAATGTAAATAAGGTATTACTGTCATTTAATAAATTTGCTATAAATCGCTTTTTTCATTATGTGGTATTGTGTGTAGATTGATGAGTACTATTTGTTTTATTTAATCCATTTTTGAATAAGGCTGTAACATAAGAAAAGGTTGAAAAAGTCAAGGAGTCTGAATACTTTCCGAAAGCAATAAATATTGTTTTCTTCTTTTTGTTCAGCTGTTTTCTTGATTGTTTATTTCCTGCCGTAGTCAGCAACATCCCAGCTCACAGGGGATACAGGTGAGTGAAACCTCTTATTGTTTTTATTCATAACGATGACTCATTGTTGTGGTAATAATGCCAAGCAAATGATGTGCTGCAGGTGATTTAGAAATATTTTCTCACCTGCAGAGACAGTTGTAGATGAAGGACACAACTGGGACATCTTTGACATCATATATATAAGACCCCTTTGAAGAATCCTTTATGGTTCCAGGTAGAACTTGTTTGGTTCCAGGTAGATCCCTTTTTTTTCTTGTACTCTTTCTACAGAGGGTTTTACATGGAACCAAAAAAGGGTTCTATCTGAAACGAAAAAGGGTTATCCAATGGGAACAGCTGAACCTCTTTGGAAAACTTTTTTTTCTAAGAGTGTAGTGTGTTCAATTGCAGAGACAGGATTGGACTTGTTGGAGGGTGAGTTTGACATGTCATCTTTACTTTTACTTGAAGTATGATATGGATTTCACATAGCCCCACTAATAATATCTGGTCACCAGTCATAACGAAGGGTGTTGTGTCTGTCACACCCTGATATGTTTTACCTGTCTTTGTGCTTGTCTCCACCCCCTCCAGGTGTCATAACGAAGGGTGTTGTGTCTGTCACACCCTGATATGTTTTACCTGTCTTTGTGCTTGTCTCCACCCCCCTCCAGGTGTCGCCCATCTTACCCATTATCCACAGTGTATTTATACCTGTGTTCTCTGTTTGTCTGTTGCCCGTTCATTTGTTTGTCAAGGCTACCAGCAGTTTCCCATTGTGGCGGTGTTTGTCTAGTTCCTGTTTTCCTGTTTTTGACCATTCTGCCTGCCCTGAGCCTGCCTGCCGTTATTCCATTGAGAGTGTTTGGTTCTCTCTGTTTAGACTGACAGCAGAATAATATTCTAGGATAGCAGTATCACTGGCCTCAGACAGTACCCTCCTACCTGGAGGAGAGCCTGGGTGAGAATTAGTGCGCTTAAAGAAATTTAAATCATTGTTACAAAACATTTTCTAAATGTACAATTTATCTGTCTCCTGTGTGTGTGTGTGTGTGTGTGTGTGTAGACATACTGTAAAGGGGGTGATTCTGAAAGCCTTAGAGCAGTCCAGACTGAAGACCTGCATCAACTACCTACCACGGCATCAGGTGAGATCACACACACACACATATCCCAGGGTCAGAAGCCAACACATTTTCTAACAATTATACATTTTTTCTGTTTATTCTTCAACACTTTATCACCCCATTGTCCATTCCTCTCTTTCTCTCGTTCTTGTTATCTCTTTCTCTCTCTCTCCTTCTCCTCAGTAGGTAACCGGCAGGTGTGGAAGGTTGTCCATTGGTTGTAACTGTGACCGTCTCGCAACGGTTGAGCATGAGTTAATGCATGCTCTGGATTTCTTTTACGAGCAGTCTAGAGCCGACCGAGATTACTATGGCAGCATCATGTGGGACCACATCGAAGAAGGTAGCAATCAATCAACAAATCAATAGTAAATCAACCATATACAGTGCCTTCAGAGAGAATTCATATCCCTTGACTTATTTCACATTTTGTTGTTACAGCCTGAATTAGAAATGGATTCAATTGATTATTTTTCTCATCCACCTACACACAATACCCTATAATGACAAAATGAAAACATGTTTTGGAAATGTTTGCAAATGTATTGAAAAAAAAATTGAGAAATCTAATTTACATAAGTATTCACACCCCTGAGTCAATACTTGGTAGAAACACCTTTGGCAGTGATTACAGCTGTGAGTCTTTCTGGGTTAGTCTCTCAGATCATTCCACACCTGGATTGTGCAACATTTGCCATTTATTCTTGTCAATATTCCTCAAGCTCTGTCAATTTTGTTGTTGATCATTGCTAGACAACCATTTTCAGGTCTTGTGATTTTCATGTAGATTTAAGTCAGAACTGTAACTCTTCTTGGTCAGCAACTCCAGTGTAGATTTGGCCTTGTGTTTTAGGTTGTTGACCTGCTGAAAAGTGAATTCATCTCCTAGTGTCTCCTAGTGTCTGGTGGAAAGCAAACTCAACCAGGGTTTCCTCTAGGATTTTTCCTGTGCTTAGCTCTTTCTTTTATCCTGAAACTCCTCAGTCCTACAAGCATCCTCAGTTTTCTCCTATCACAGCCATTAATCTCTGTAAATGTTTTAAAGTCACCATTGGCCTCGTTGTAAGGAGTGCGTGTTGGTGACAGGGAAGTCAGGCGCTGGTCCTGGCAATAAGACCTCAGAAACCTACCCACATCCTGGTTAACTCTCTCCACCTGCCCGTTACCCTAGGGGTGAAAACCTGAGGTAAGGCTGACCGAGACCCCCAGAAGTTCCATGAACGCCTTCCAGACCCTTGACGTGAACTGGGGACCCCAATCAGACACGATATGCTCAGGCACCCCGTAGTGCCGGAAGACGTGTGTAAACAGGGCCTCCGCAGTTTGTAGAGCCGTAGGGAGACCGGGCAAAGGGAGACAATCCACAACGACCAGGATCGTGGTGTAACCCTGTGAAGGTCTAAGATCGGTTAGGAAATCCACCGACAGGTGCGACCATGGCCGTTGTGGAACGGGTAAGGGTTGTAGCTTACCTCTGGGCAGGTGTCTAGGAGCCTTGCACTGAGCGCACACCAAGCAGGAGGAAACATAAACCCTCACGTCCTTAGCTAAAGTGGGCCACCAGTACTTCCCACTAAGACAGCACACCGTCCGACCGATCCCAGGATGACCAGAGGAGGGTGACGTGAGGGCCCAATAGATCAGCCGGTCACGGACAGCAGAAGGAACATACAGACGCCCAGCTGGACACTGAGGGGGAGCAGGCTAAGTGTTGCCCGCTCAATGTCCGCGTCCAGCTCCCACACTACCGGTGCCACCAAACAAGAGGCGGGAAGTATGGGAGTGGGATCCATGGGCCGCTCCTCTGTGTCATACAGACGAGACAATGAGTCTGCCTTAACGTTCTGTGAGCCTGGTCTGTAAGAAAGGGTTAACACAAAACGGGTGAAAAACATGGCCCACCTTGCCTGGCGAGGGTTCAGTCTCCTCGCCGCCCGGATGTACTCCAGATTGCGGTGGTCAGTCCAGATGAGAAAAGGGGTTCTCGCCCCCTCAAGCCAATATCTCCACGCCTTCCGGGCCTTGACGACAGCCAACAACTCCCGGTCACCCACGTCATAGTTTCGCTCCGCCGGGCTGAGCTTATTCGAGAAGAAGGCACAAGGGCAGAGCTTCGGTGGCATACCCGAGCGCTGAGAGAGCACAGCTCCTATCCCAGCCTCGGACGCGTCCACCTCCACTATGAACGCCAAAGAGGGATCCGGATGGGCCAGCACGGGAGTCGAGGTAAACAAAGCCCTCAGGTGACTGAAAGCCCTGTCCATCTCAGCTGTCCACTGCAAGCCCCCCTTCAGCAGTGAAGTAATGGGAGCCGCTACCTGACCAAAACCCCGGATAAAGTCGGCCAATTACGCATGGCTGCAATGCGGTCACTCTCCATCTCCACCCCTGACGTGGAAATGTGATACCCTAGGAAGGAGGCGGACTGCTGAAAGAACAGGCATTTCTCAGCCTTGACGTACAGATCATGCTCCAACAGGCGACCAAGCACTTTGCGCACCAGGGACACATGCTAGGCACATGTAGCGGAGTATATCAGAAACTCATCGATATACACCACTACACCCTGCCCGTGCAGGTCCCTGAAAATCTCGTCTACAGAAGCTTGGAAGACTGATGGCGCATTCATCAACCTGTACTGCATGACGAGGTACTCATAGTGCCCAGAGGTGGTACTGAAAGCCGTCTTCCAAACACACCAGATTGTAAGCGCTCCTGAGATCTAGTTTGGTGAAGAAGCGCCGCCCGTGCATTGACTCTATCGTTGTGGCTATGAGCGGTAGCGGGTAATTATACCTCACCATGAACTGATAGTCAATACACGGATGCAGACCTCCCTCCTTCACAAAAAGGAAACTCGAGGAGATGGGTGAAGTGGAGGACCGAATATTCCCCTGATGCAGGGATTCGGAGACATATGTTTCCATAGCCTCCGTTGGCGCCTGTGAGAGGGGATACACGTGACTCCTGGGAAGTGCAGCGTCTACCAGGAGATCTATCGCACAATCACCCCGTCAATGAGGTGGTAATTGAGTCGCCTTCTTTTTAGAGAAGGCGAGAGCCAAATCGGCATATTCAGGCGGAATGTGCACAGTGGAGACCTGGTCTGGACTCTCCACCATAGTAGCACCAACGGAAACCCCTAAACACCTACCTGAGCACTCTCGCGACGACCCCGTGAGAGCCCTCTGTGGCCAAGAAACAGTGGGGTTATGACAAGCTAACCAGGGTAGGCCCAGCACCACGGGAAACGCAGGAGAGTCAATAAGGAAAATACTAATTTTCTCCTTGTGACTCCTCTGCGTCGCCATGCACAGAGGAGCGGTGACCTCCCTAATTAACCGTAATGGTCAACTATCTAAGGCATGAATGGTGAAGGGCACAACCACGGGAACAATGGGGGTCCCTAAACTATGAGCTAACGCTTTATCAATGAAATTCCCAGCCGTGCCCGAATCTACGAGTGCCTTATGCTGGCAATGCGGGGAAAACTCAGGAAAAGTGAAGACACAAACATATGTGCAACAGAGGACTCTGGGTGAGAATGGTGCAAGCTCACCTGGGGTGACGCCAGAGCGCCCTGCCTGCTGCCTCGATTCCCAGAGGAACCAACTCTGCACCGACGAGCAGTGTGGGTACAAAACCCGACGCACACCAACACTAAATAGCACATTATACAAACAAAACAATCTCCGACAAGGACATGGGAAACAGAGGGTTAAATACACAACATGTAATTGATGGGATTGGAACCAGGTGTGAAGGAAGACGAGGCAAAACCAATGGAAAATCAAAAATGGATCAGTGATGGCTAGAAGGTCGGTGACGTCGACCGCCGAACACCGCCCGAACAAGGAGAGGGACGGACTTCGGTGGAAGTCATGACACTCATTGTGAAATCCCTGAGCGGTTTCCTTTCTCTTCGGCAACTGAGTTAGGAAGGACGCCTGTATCTTTGTAGTGACTGTGTGTACTGATACACCATACAAAGTGTAATTATTAACTTCACCAGCTCTAAGGGTTATTCAATGTCTGCTTTATTTATTCATTATTGGTATTACCAATAGGGGCCCTTTGTGAGGCATTGGAAAATCTCCTTGGTGTTTGTGGTTGAATCTGTTTGAAATTCACTGCTCGACTGGGGGACCTTACAGATGATTGTGTGTGGGGTATACAGATTATTGTGTGTGGGGTATACAGATTATTGTATGTGGGGTATACAGATTATTGTATGTGGGGTATACAGATTATTGTATGTGGGGTATAGAGATTATTGTGTGTGGGGTATAGAGATTATTGTGTGTGGGGTATAGAGATTATTGTGTGTGGGGTATAGAGATGATTGTGTGTGGGGTATAGAGATGATTGTGTGTGGGGTATAGAGATGATTGTGTGTGGGGTATAGAGATGATTGTGTGTGGGGTATAGAGATGATTGTGTGTGGGGTATAGAGATGATTGTGTGTGGGGTATAGAGATGATTGTGTGTGGGGTATAGAGATGAGGTAGTCATTCAAAAATCATGTTAAACACTAATGCACACAGTGAGTCCATAAAATGTATTATGTGACCTTTTTAAGCACATGTTTACTCCTGAACTTATTTAGGCCATAACAAAAGGGTTGGATACATTGACTCAAGACATTTCAGCTTTCAAGACAGTTCAGCTTTCAAGACAGTTCAGCTTTCAAGACAGTTCAGCTGTCAAGACATTTCAGCTTTCAAGACAGTTCAGCTGTCAAGACATTTCAGCTTTCATTTGTAATTCATTTGTAAACATTTTGAAAAACATTCTACTTTGACATTATGGGGTGTTGCGTGTAAACCAGTGACAAAAAAAAATCTCTATTTATTCATTTTAAAATTCAGTCTGTAACGGAACAAAATGTGGAAAAAGTCAAGCTGTGAATACTTTCTCAAGGCACTGTAATATCACCACCATGTTTTAGTTTATTGTATGTTTAGGATTATATTCTAACTGTCTGTATTAATCTGAGTGTGTCACAAACTAAATGTACTTTTTAAATCAATTTCATGGACTTAGGACTTAGGCAAAGACAACTTCCTCGTCCAAGGAGAGTCCGTGTCTAGTGCTCTGAACGTGCCCTACGACTATTGGCTCTGTGAGGCACTACAGTTAAATAGCCTTCAACATCGACTCGGAGACCTCCATCATTACTAAAATACCAAAGCTTCATGGATGAGATTGCCCAGTTTGGCTACAGTGACCTTCTGAAGCGCAACATGATTGTTTGTATAGACAGTATCTCTGTGTGGAGATGTCAATCAGTCAGATGATCAATCATTTATTCAATCAACTCAGGAGTCATAGTCAGACTCACCTTTGGTTAGTGATTTTACTTTACTAATCAAGTCATCTAATAAAGGAGATAAGAGAAGTTTTGTCCAGCAAGTTAATATTATAGATTATTTACTGAGCAGTTATGTAAACAGTTTTTTTATATATCATAATGATTTTCACCATTTATAAAGAAAATGCTGACTTCCCCTCTCTTTCACCCCCTCTATCTCTCTCTCTCTACAGCAACATCCTTAACGTCCCTGGACTTTAAGGATTTGAGAAGGAGAATATCTGTGGGATGATTCAGGATCCTGGCGAGAAGGCTCAGTGGAAACACAGACAGTGTGGTTGGAGGATCCAACCAATGAAATGGGCCAATGTGAAGGCAAGAAACCTGGTCTCAGAGTATCTCGTATTATTCTGTACCTAAATCCGAGACATTTTGTAATGTCAAAAATTTGGATTACGTTCTGATTCCTTTTGAATTACTTTCCCCTTAAGAGACATTAGAAGAAGACAAATGATCCATGAAACGCATTTGGTTTGTCATTACCTCTGACTGGTGGTCACTCACAGGTGGAACAAACTTAAAATAGCACCTTTTTTTCAATGCTGAATTGAATGTTATTGAGAAAACAGAAATGTGTCAATGTATTTTTTTCTGCAAACATAATTTCTGAATTTTATAAAGAATTCAAGAAGTAATCATCTAGTTTTTTGAAAGTATTAGTAATCTGATTACAATATTTTTGCTGGTTATGTAACTGATTACAGTTACCGTTTTTTAAAATCAGAGTACATGTAATCAGTTTCTCCCCAACCCTGATTATGAGACATAAAGAGCACTGGGGTGAGAAGCAAATTGCACTTGGCAATCAGGGCTATGGAGATGGCTGTAACCCACATGAGCACTAGAGAGCGCTGCTTTCACACTCTTCGGGCTCCAGACACAGATGCCCATCATTAGCACCCATTGATTGATATTGTTAGCACTCCAGCCCACAGCTGAGCACTCTGTCTCTAACACCCTCAGAGCTGAGAACAACTTCATGTAGTATATCAAATTGAGGTACCCCCGGGGCCCTCACCAATCAAACTTCCAACCATCCAGAAGGGGGGAAATATTATTTCAGATAGGAAGTCTAACTTTCTAGAGACCTCCAAATGATCTTTCAAAATTGTGAACGTGGTCTTCAGTGGGAAAGTCGACCTAATAAGTCAGCCATTTTTCTTTATTTAACTCGGGAAGTCAGTTAAGAACAAATATTCACAATGACGGCCTAGGAGCAGTGGCCCAACGCTTTAACCATTAGGCTACTTGCAGTAGTCGGACTATGGATGAAAGTTAAATGAATGAATTTTGTATTTTGTTGGGAGGGGTTTTACTTGAACACTATAGCTGACAAGAGGTCTCGACCTTTATGGCACAGATGTTGTTGGGGTTTGTTGTTGGTGCATTCTAAAATGAATTTCTATGCTCGGGATCATGGCGTTTACTGTGCTGCTGTGGAAATGCAGTTCGTGCGCTCTATGTTGAAACTGGGTGACGTCAGGTCAGTGACGGAGAGGCCGGGATGCAAGCAAGTCGTTGTAGGAGAGAGTGCGTGCGTGATATTCTATCCAGGAGAGTGCGACCAGTTCGCTGACTGCGGCGACAGCGATTTCGGCAACATGGGTAACGTTGTGGGGATTATTACTAACGGAATTTAATTGGGAGCGACCGGAAAAATGGCAGAGAGGTAAGCCAAACTATTTATATTCAAACATCGCTGGTGTATCCAAGGAAATGTATTTCGTAGCGATGTTTCTTCGTTGGCGAGTTTAGCCAGGATAGCTGGTAGTTTTTCTTCGCTAGCTAACGTTACCGGGCAATGATTTGAGCTATCTTGCCTCTCGGTCAGTTTATTCGTTTATGTGGTAACTTAATATTACTCCCGTTGTCATCTTTACCGGGTAACTCGATGACTTTTTCTGTCAATCCCTTCGGTGTGTGTAACTCAAGATCCAGCGGCACGAGCAGCATCTGTTTCTGTGTGAGGGTGTTGCATCCCTGTGATTGAATGCACCTGTCTTCCCCTCAGCCTTGAAGCTCATCTGGCAACACAAGCACCTACAGGCTGTTTTGACTTTGATATGCTTTATCTGAAACCATAGCTAGTGAAAATGGTGTTATTACGCATTTATGGGTTTGTTATCACACCGATATGATGGGTATTTATGCAGGGCTAGCTATCCAAATCTCAGCATTTCGATGTCTAGTCAGCCACCCCGAGACGTGATGGAGGCAGCACGGTGGTAAAATGTGTTTTATATTGGATATTCGGTGGTTATTCGGTTTTATCTTGTCAAACGCTATTGAACCAAGCATGCCATGACTATGAACATATGTATAATCTGAAGAAGGGGTGGATGGAGAACAAGCCACACCTTTGAAATCCCAAATCTGTTTTAATTTTCAACAAGGCTTGCTATGACTATGGAAATGATATAATCGGAGGAATCCTGATAATCCTATGCTTTGTTGTTTAAGAAATATTGAACCCCCCCAAATACAAATTCTACAGAAAAAAGGACATGGACTTATCTTCATCCTCCCCTGATTCAGAATTGACAGTGCTTTTCCACATTTGTTTTGCATTACAGCTTGAATTTAAAATGGGTTGAATAGAGATTTTCTTGTCACTGGCCTACACACAATACCCCATAATCAAAGTGGAATGGAATTAAAGTCAGTGGAATTATATATAAAGTACCAGTCAAACGTTTGGATGCACCTACTCATTCAAGGGGTTTTCTTTATTTTTTAAAACTATTTTCTACATTGTAGAATAATAGTGAAGATTTCACAACTATGACATAACATATGGAATCATGTAGTAACCAAAAAAGTATTAAACAAATCAAAATATATTTTAGATTCTTCAAAGTAGCCACCCTTTTGCCTTGAAGACAGCTTTGCACACTCTTGGCATTCTCTCAACCAGCTTCACCTGGAATGCTTTTCCAACAGTCTTCCAACAGGCTTTTCCAACAGTCAGAGTTCCCACATATGCTGAGCACTTGTTGGCTGCTTTTCTTTCACTCTGTGGTCCACCTCATCCCAAACCATCTCAATTAGGTTGAGGTTGTGTGATTGTGGAGGCCAGGTGATCTGATGCAGCACTCCATCACTCTCCTTCTTGGTCAAATAGCCCTTACATAGCCTGGAGGTGTGTTGGGTCATTGTCCTGTTGAAAAGCAAATGATAGTCATACTAAGCACAAACCAGATGGGATGGCATGTCACTGCAGATTGCCATGATAGCCATGCTGGTCAAGTGTGCCTTGAATTCTAAATAAATCACAAACAGTGTCACCAGCAAAGCACCCCCAAACCATCACACCTCCCCCATGCTTCACGGTGGGAACTACACATGCGAAGATCATCCGTTAACCTATTCTGCGTCTCACAAAGACACGGCGGTTGAAACCAAAAATCTCAAATTTGGACAGACCAAAGGACACATTTACACATTTCCACCAGAACGTGACAATTTACCAGTCCAAAACGGTGACATTGTTCCTCTTCTGCAGGCACGTTACAGATTATACACAGTGGCTACAACGGTGTCCTCTCCGTTCAAAAAATATTCCTCCACTTGGGAATCGCTAAATGAATCTTCCTACAACAATCTCTGTCCCACTTTTCCTATCAATTTCTTCTAAAATTGTGTGTACATCTGTATATCTAGACTTAGATTTAGCTTTCCCTGACTTAGTCGCCATACTGATTGATATATAAACAGCTGTTTACCAAAACAACGCTGTGTGTAAAATGCGTAGCTCATTCCGGAATAAAACTTCAATAGCAAATGACTCTGCAGCGTAGCCTAGTGGTTAGAGCGCTGGACTAGCAACCGGAAGGTTGTGAGTTCAAACCCCCGAGCTGACAAGGTACAAATCTGTCGTTCTGCCCCTGAACAGGCAGTTAACCCACTGTTCCCAGGCCGTCATTGAAAATAAGAATATGTTCTTAACTGACTTGCCTGGTTAAATAAAGGTAAAAAAAAAAAATGGCTCTCTTTATGCCGGAGTTTACGACATGGGTTGGTCTTCCAACACACAACCATAATTTGCAAATAAATTCATTAAAAATCCTACAATGTGATTTTCTTGTTTTTTTCCTTCTCATTTTGTCTGTCATAGTTGAAGTGTACCTATGATGAAAATTACAGGCCTCTCTCATCTTTTTAAGTAGGAGAACTTGTACAATTGGTGGCTGATTAAATACTTTTTTGCCTCACTGTATATGTGATGGAAGAATGCACTGTGCATGAAATTAGGATGGATTAGGGGTAGTTTAACCAAAATATGCCACAAGACCTAGAATTGCCTTATGTGTATCCCACAAAAAAGGTTCACTGTTTTAAGCTAACTTATTTGCTGAATTTAAGCAAAATTCCCCAAATTCCCGGGCTTAACATCTCATGGAAAATTTCCCGGAAATTTTCCAACCCTTTGCAACCCTAACTGTCGTTTCTCTTTGCTTATTTTAGCTGTTCTTGCCATAATATGGACTTGGTCTTTTTCCAAATAGGGCTATCTTCTGTTTACCAACCCTACCTTGTCACAACACAACTGATTGGATCAATCGCATTAAGAAGCAAAGAAATTCCACAAATGAACTTTTAACAGCTGTCATCAAGGCAAAGGGTGGCTACTTTGAAGAATCTCAATTATAAAATATATTTAAATTTGTTAATTTTTTTTAGGGTTTAGTACATGATTCCATATGTGTTATTTGATAGTTTTGAAGGCTTCACTATTATTCTACAATATAGAAAATAGTTTAAATAAAGAAACTCTTGAATGAGTAGTGTTGTCCAAACTTTGACTGGTACTGTATTTATATTTGACAAATTACACAGAATAAAACAATAAATGCAACATGTGAAGTGCTTGTTGTTTCACCTGGACAGCTGAATGAAACTGAGGAGTATTTCTCTATGTAATAAAGCCCTTTTGTGGAGAAACTAATTCTGATTGGCTGAGCCTGGCTTTCAAGTGGGTGGGCCTATGCCCACCCATGGCTGTGTGCTCCTGCCCAGTCATGTGAAATCCATAGATCAGGGCCTAATATATTTATTTCAATGGACTGATTTCCTTCTATGAACTGTAACTCAGTCAAATCTTTGAAATTGTTGCATGTTGGCATTTAGATTTCTGTTCAGTGTAATTAAAAATGAAATGTCTTGCGTCAATAGGTATTCAACCCCTTTCATATGCCAAGCCTAAATAAGTTCAGTAGTAAAAAGTTGCTTAACAAGTCACATAATAAGTAGCATGGACTCACTCTGTGTGCAATAATAGTGTTTAACATGATTTTTTTAATGACTACCTCATGTCTGTACCGCACACATACAATTATCTGTAAATCGAGCAGTGAATTTCAAACACAGATTCAACCACAAAGACCAGGGAGGTTTTCCAAAAGAAGGGCACCTGTTGGTAGATGGGTAAAAACACATTTAATATCCATTTGATGACACTTTGGATGGTGTATCAATATACCCAGTCACTACAAAGATACAGGCGTCCTTCCTAACTCAGTTGCTGGAGAGGAAGGAAACCTCTCAGGAATTTCACCATGAGGCCAATGGCGACTTTAAAACAGTTACAGAGTTTAATGACGGTGATAGGAGAAAACTGAGGATGGATCAACAAAATTGTAGTTACCCCACAATAATAACCGAAATGACAGAGTGAGAAGGAGGAAGACTGTACAGAATAAAAATATTCCAAAACATGCATCCTGTTTGCAATAAGGCACTACATTAAAACGGCAATAAATGTTGCAAAGCAATTAACTTTTGTCCTGAATACAAAGCGCTATGTTTGGGGAAAATCCAACAAAACACATCACTGAGTACCACTCTTATATTTTCAAGCATGGTGGTGGCTGTATCATGTTATGGTATGCTTGTCATCGGCAAGGACTAGGTTTTTTTTGTTGATAAAAATAAAAGAAATAGAGCTCAGTAAAGGTAAAATCCTAGAGAAAAACCTGGTTCAGTCTGCTTTCCAACAGACACTCTGAGACAAATTCACCTTTCAGCAGGACAATAACCTAAAACACAGGGCCAAATCCTAGAGGGAAGTCTGGTTCAGTCTGCTTTCCACCAGACACTGGGAGATGAATTCACCTTTCAGCAGGACAATAACCTAAAACACAGGGCCAAATCCTAGAGGGAAGTCTGGTTCAGTCTGCTTTCCAACAGACACTGGGAGACAAATTCACCTTTCAGCAGGACAATAACCTAAAACACAGGGCCAAATCCTAGAGGAAAGTCTGGTTCAGTCTGCTTTCCAACAGACACTGGGAGACAAATTCACCTTTCAGCAGGACAATAACCTAAAACACAGGGCCAAATCCTAGAGGGAAGTCTGGTTCAGTCTGCTTTCCAACAGACACTCTGAGACAAATTCACCTTTCAGCAGGACCTTAAAAACAAGGCAAAATATTTACTGGAGTTGCTTACCAAGACGATATTGAATGTTTCTGAGCGGCCTAGTTACTGTTTTGACTGAAATCGTCTTTAAAATCTATGGCAAGACTTGAAAATGGCTGTCTAGCAATGATTAACAATCAACTTGATAGAGCTTGAAGAACTTAAAAAAGAATCATGTGCAAATTTTGTTCAATCCAGGTGTGCAAAGCTAATAGAGACTTACCCAGAAAAAACTGCACAGCCTACACAAAATAGAAATCATACATAGTGGATCATGCAGGGGAATCTATTCTAAATGGCATGTCGTGATGAATTTTTCTTTAAAGCTTGGATTTTTGATTCAGAATATATTATTTTCATAGTCATGGCACACTTTGTTTAACAGGTATTAAAGATTGAAATCCAGAAGAACACATGTATACTTGTGTATTTTAAAGGAGTTTTCTCCATCCTCCCCAGATTCAGAATATATCATTTTCATAATTATGGCACGTTTTGTTTAAGAGCTATTGAAGATTGAAATCCAGAATATGTTTTAAATAAATCCTACCAAAACAATGCATGTATTTTTCTCGATCCTCCCCTTATTCAGAATATAATATAAGTCATGGTATGCTCTGTTTAATAGCTATTGAAGACTGAAACCAGAAGAAAGACATTTAATTTTAAAAATCTGTAAAAAATTAGTCCCACCCCAAAAAATAAACAAAAAAAAGGAGTGGATTTTTCACCATCCAGATTCAGAGAGACAGAGAGACGGAGAGACTGACAGAGAGACTGACAGAGAGACAGAGAGACAGAGAGACGGAGAGACTGACAGAGAGACGGAGAGACTGACAGAGAGACGGAGAGACTGACAGAGAGACGGAGAGACTGACAGAGAGACAGAGAGACAGAGAGACAGAGAGACGGAGAGACTGACAGAGAGACAGAGAGACGGAGAGACTGACAGAGAGACAGAGAGACGGAGAGACTGACAGAGAGACGGAGAGACTGACAGAGAGACAGAGAGACAGAGAGACTGACAGAGAGACAGAGAGACAGAGAGACAGACACAGACAGAGAGACAGAGAGACAGAGAGACAGAGAGACTGAGAGACTGACAGAGAGACGGAGAGACAGAGACGGAGAGACTGACAGAGAGACAGAGACATCACTTTCATATTCATGGCAGACTTTGTTTGAGAATAGCTCTCAAACAAAGTCTGCCATGAATATGAAAGTGATGTCTCTGTCTCTCTGTCAAAGATTGAATTAGCTTTTTATATATATATATATATATATATTTTTTTAAAGATGTGGATTGTTCTCCATCCACCCCTCATTCAGAAAATAAACGTTTTTATAGTCATGGCATTCTTGGTTCAATAGCTTTTGACAGGAGAAAACCGAGTATCCACCGAATATCCAATATACATTTTATAAAACCTCATTTTAGGCAGTTAGATCTAGGAAAAAATGTGGAGCAGAAGGAACCCGACACCGAGGATTCCATGTCTAGAACCCTAGAACACTTCTATTTGTCCCCTCGCTCAGCCAGCTATGAGCTATTCCTGTTTACATGGGACATCAAATAAGAAAATCTTACCCACGCTCTACCTGCCTTGGTGTGTGTTTTTAGTGAGGTTCGCTATATGAATGGAGATTAGATTATGTTGGATGACAGAAAGAGACACAGAGCGCCAAACCTATCCATTCTCTCCCTCAGCAAGCCCACCAGGCAGAATTATAAATGGATACCTATTCAATTTCTGTTGCAGGGCTCATTCACCCGTATGTAAATCACAACTGTCATTTTTATCATTATGGGCAGGCATAGACCTTTATGCAAATTCAAGCATATTCATCAAACAGAGAGAGAGTGAAAAGCTCACTGGCTCTGACTTGTGCTTCGATATCAGCCACCGGTGGCGGGAGGGAGGCTCGGGGATGGGAGAGAGAGGGAGAGAGAGGGAGGCTCGGGATGGGAGAGAGAGGGAGACCTCCATGGCTTTACGGGGATGGGAGAGAGAGGGAGACCTCCATGGCTTTACGGGGATGGGAGAGAGAGGGAGAGAGAGGGAGACCTCCATGGCTTTACGGGGATGGGAGAGAAAGGGAGAGAGAGGGAGACCTCCATGGCTTTACGGGGATGGGAGAGAGAGGGAGAGAGGGAGACCTCCATGGCTTTACGGGGATGGGAGAGAGAGGGAGACCTCCATGGCTTTACGGGGATGGGAGAGAGAGGGAGACCTCCATGGCTTTACGGGGATGGGAGAGAGAGGGAGAGAGAGGGAGACCTCCATGGCTTTACGGGGATGGGAGAGAGAGGGAGAGAGAGGGAGACCTCCATGGCTTTACGGGGATGAGGGAGAGAGAGGGAGACCTCCATGGCTTTACAGCTTACCGGCTCACTCGTGCAGAATTGAGTGTTCTAATGTCACAGTTAATGAGGTGAATGCATGGGATACTCGGTGTCGTGTTTGTCCAGATTGGAATGTAGAAATCTAGAGTAGATTATGTCATTTCAACGTATTTGCGTGGAGCTGAATTGGCTGTCCCTTGATATTTTCCACTGCAGTATTATGGCATGGGGTTTATCACAATATTTTCTCTCTCGGCAGCAGCGTTGGAATAGAAGGCCTACGTAGTGGATCATGGCAGGGGAATTATTCTAAATGGCATGTCGTGTAGTCATGGTGATTCTTTTTTATTTTATTTTTATCGTGGATTTTTGATTCAGAATATATAATTGTCATAGTCATGGCAGGCTTTGTTTTTGAGCTATTGAAGAGGGCTAAGAAGAGTGATAGGAGTGCTGCATAAGATGACCTGGCTCCACAATCACCCGACCTCAACCCAATTGAGATGAAGTTGATGATTTGAAGTTCACTTCTATTGGGAGTAGTGCTTTTTCTCAGCCACCGTGTGTAATATGTGCAAAAGTACTATCTCACAACTCAATGAAACCTTCTCTCTTGCGCAGACATTTAGAAACTAAACATGCCAATTTGAAAAATAAGCCATATGAATTTTTTGAGCGAGAATTAAGACGTATTTCAAGTAGTAAGACATAAAAGCAACAGATACCATTAATAAGACTAGAAGCATCTTATATGGTGAGCTACCCAGTGGCTAGGACAGACGAGCCCCATACTATTGTGGAGGGCTTAATTCTTCCTGCTGCCGCAGATATGGCTGGGAAAATGCTGAGGGAAACGGCCAAAATAATTATACAGACAATTACTTCATCAAACAAGACTGTTTCATGACGCATCAGTGACATGGCAGGAGATGTTTTTAAATAATTACTGCTTCACATACAAGCCAGTGAATTCTGTGCGTTACAGCTGGATGAGTCAAGAGGCACTGAGTTTGAAGGTTGGCCTTGAAATACATTCACAGGTACACCTCCAATTGACTCAAATGATGTCAATTAGCCTATCCGAAGCTTCTAAAGCCATGACATCATTTTCTGGAATTTTCCAAGCTGTTTAAAGGCACAGTCATCTTTGTGTATGTAAACGTCTGACCTACTGGAATTGTGATACAGTGAATTATAAGTGAAATAATCTGTCTGTAAACAATTGTTGGAAAAATGACTTGTGTCATACACAAATTAGATGTCCAAACCAATAGTTTTGGCAAACTAGTTAGCTGACTATACAAGGCCTACAGCTGAACACTGAACACTGAACACTGAACACTGAACAGCTGAACAGCTGAACACTGAACACTGAACAGCTGAACACTGCTCCTCCACATGATAGCACTGGCTAATCTGAGAGCTATTCCCCAAGTTTCACACCATCAAACATCGACAACACCAAACGTATATCTACTGTTTTATTTATCGGCTTTTCATTTGTTTCATTGGCCAAAAGCCGGATAACGGAAACCCTTACACACACAGCCGTGAGTCGATGGCCTGAACACCGGGGGAGGAGGATGGA
Source organism: Oncorhynchus nerka (assembly GCF_034236695.1). Lineage (NCBI taxonomy): Eukaryota > Metazoa > Chordata > Actinopteri > Salmoniformes > Salmonidae > Oncorhynchus > Oncorhynchus nerka. The sequence continues at coordinate 52,030,507 of NC_088412.1, read as the reverse complement.
ACAATGGATAGAAAAGAGAGAGTGATGGAGAAAAAAAGGGCCAAGAGAGGAGGGTATGAGCGGGAGATGTGTGATAGAGAGGAGGGTATGAGATGTGTGATAGAGAGGAGGGTATGAGATGTGTGATAGAGAGGAGGGTATGAGATGTGTGATAGAGAGGAGGGTATGAGATGTGTGATAGAGAGGAGGGTATGAGATGTGTGATAGAGAGGAGGGTATGAGATGTGTGATAGAGAGGAGGGTATGAGATGGGTGATAGAGAGGAGGGTATGAGATGTGTGATAGAGAGACAAGGAAACAGGTATTAACAGAAGATGTGTGATAGAGAGACAAGGAAACAGGTATTAACAGAGTTAGAGTAGGTTGGAGAGAAAGGGATAGAACAGAGAAATGATAGAGCGGCCACAAACAATGTGTGTTATCCTTAAAACTTCAGACTAAATGAAACCTGACATCCTGTAATTTTTCAATGATTAACTACTTCAGGCTGTATCTTGAACGTAAATGATGGCAGTAAAGCTGGTTTGGGTTTGAATTAGAATTTGAGTGGAGCCGAGATCGGCTATTGACTGACAGCTAGCGAATGAAGGGAGATAGAGAAAGAGAGAGGGAAGGAGATTGACTGATGGATAGAGAGAAGGATGGGAAAGCTCTTTCAAACTAATATTGACTGGCATTGACAGTCAGCGGATGGAGAGAGAAAGAGGGATGGAGGGAGAAAGAGAAGAGAAAGCCTTTTCTCAGTTTAATAGGATTAGTTTGTAAATGTGTTTGTCTGAAGAGCTGTCTTTGGAGACCCTTTAATCTATCTGTGTGTGTGTGAGTCAACAGGGGGGGGGGGGGGGGACTGAATTACAGGAGTGTGTGTGTGTTGCTGGGCTGAGAAGTGGAAGGGAAGATGGAGAGAAAGACAGAGCGATATGGAACTGGGAGCGTGAATGAGTGGTCCCTTAGTTTTAGCACTGAGGATATCTGCACTGAGGATATGTCAAAAGCATTTGGGACTGATTGGCAGGCACTCGTCTAGTGTGTGTGTGTGTGTGTGTGTGTGTGTGTGACTGATTATAGTGTGTTCCCTTAGTGTCAAAAGGAGTGAGAGGAGAGGGTTATGTGAAGGGTTGGTGGAGAAGAGAAGAGAGAGAGAAGAGAGACATGGAAAAACCACATGATTTCACATGTGGAAAATCACACATTACATTTCCACATTTTGCACATGTGAAACCATGTGTTTTTGGGACACTTCACATGTGATGATATTTCACATTATGTTTCACATGTGATCGCATAACCTTTCACATGTTGATTAAAAATTTTCAAATGAGATTTCACAAGAAAAATTGTTTTCATGAACCACAGTGCGTTTAACACAGTGTTTTCAACTTACATATTTGACATACATGACTATATTATGTGTTTATTTATACAGTAATTACTATTCAACGTGTCCTTGTGTGGGATTTGAACTCACAACCCCTTGGTTCACTGCATTCCAATCTTCCTGCTACATCACCATGTCTCTGTTAATAACTGATTTCACCTGTATTCTTACACTTTGGACTTCAAAGTAAATCTCAGCTTTGTAAAAAAATACACGCAAGATTTTTTTATTTTACTTTGATTTAACGAGGCAAGTCAGTTAAGAACAAATTCTTATTTTCAATGATGGCCTAGGAACAGTGGGTTAACTGCCTTGTTCAGGGGCAGAACTACACATTTTTACCTTGTCAGCTCAGGGATTTGATCTAGCAACCTTTCGGTTTCAGGAGATTCAGGAGTAACATTGAAATAGAATAGTATGCCACATCAATATTACACAACTATACAGAAAACCCTGAAATCAAAATCAATGATCTCACAAGTCAAATGTCACATGTGATGTGTTCCAAACACGTTTGATAAAATGTTCCAAAGCCATCAAATAAAATGTTATTGTTCACATAAACATATTTAGCAGATGTAGCGAAAAGCTTGTGTTCCTAGCTCCAACAGGGCTTTAGGATCTAACAATTCACATAAATCTAAAAGTAAAATAATGGAATTAAGAAATATATAAATATTAGATTGAGCAATGTTGGTGGCATTGACTAAAATACAGTAAATAGAATACAGTATATACATATGAGATGAGTAAAGCAGTATGTGAACATTATTTAAACATTATTAAAGTGACTATGTTCCATTATTAAAGTGGCCAGTGATTCCAAGTCTATGTATATAGGGCAGCAGCCTCTAAGGTGCAGGGTTGCGTAACTGGGTGGAAGCCGGCTAGTGATGGCTATTTATCATTTATTAGTCTCTCGGTTCCCAACTTTGATGCACCTGTACTGACCTCGCCTTCTGGACGATAGCGGGGTGAACAAGCCGTGGCTGAAGTGGTTGATCGAGTGCTGTAGATGTCCTGGAGGGCAGGTAGAAAAAAAAAACATTTAGTTGTGAATTTAAACTTTAATTAACCTGTTGAGTGTAGGGGGCAGTATTTGGATTTTTTGGATGAAAAACGTACCCATTTGAAACTGCCTATTTCTCAGGCCCAGAAACTAGAATATGTATATAATTGTCAGATTAGGATAGAAAGCACTCTAAAGTTTCCAAAACGGTCAAAATATTGTCTGTGAGTATAACAGAACTGATATTGCAGGCGAAAACCTGAGGAAAATCAAACCAGGAAGTGGCTTCTACTCTGAAAGCTCCATGTTCCATAGCCTGCCTTCGCTCCATTTAAAGGGATATCAACCAGATTCCTTTTCCTATCGCTTCCTCAAGGTGTCAACAGTCTTTTTATTTTTGAAAAATGAGCGAGAAAGATAACATTGCGTCAGTGGATAGCTGGGTGTTCGCATGAGTTTTGCGCAACAGAGTGGGGCAGCCATTGTCTCTCCCTCTCCTATTGAAAAAGCGATAGTCCCGGTTGATATATTATCGATTATATATTTGAAAAACAACCTATTGATTGATTATAAAAAACGTTTGACATGTTTCTGTGGACATTACGGATACTATTTGGAATTTTCGTCTGCAATGTCGTGACCGCTCGAGCCTGTGGATTTCTGAACATAACGTGCCAAACAAATGGAGGTATTTTGGATATAAAAATAATCTTTATGGAACAAAAGGAACATTTATTGTGTAACTGGGAGTCTCGTGAGTGAAAACATCCGAAGATCATCAAAGGTAAGCGATTAATTTGATTGCTTTTCTGATTTTCGTGACCAAGCTACTTTGATGCTAGGTGTTCATAATGTTTTGTCTAGTGATAGATAAACTCATACAAACGCTTGGATTGCTTTCGCTGTCAAAATCTAACGGAACCCCTCCCAACATTCCGCTGAAAAGGCAGCGCGGGATATTGAAAAATATTTTTGCTAAATATTTAACTTTCACACATTAACAAGTCCAATACAGCAAATGAAAGATAAACATCTTGTTAATCTACCCATCGTGTCCGATTTTTAAAAAATGTTTTACAGTGAAAACACAACATATATTTATGTTAGATCACCACCAAATCCAAAAAAACACACAGCCATTTTTCCCAGCCAAAGATAGTCACAAAATGTTCGATAATGTGCATATTTATATCCACAAATCTCGGTTTACATTTATAAATCGTTGTTTTATTCGATAATGTTCTATTACTAGTGTGCAATTAGCTACTTTTGCTGGCACGTTTAATTCACATGTCCAAACGCTGGCGCCAGTCCAGGCGAACTCGGACGAAAACTTCAAAAAGTTAAATTCCAGGTCGAATAAACTGGTCAAATTAAGTAGAGAATCAATCTTCAGGATGTTGTTATCATATATATCCAATAACATTATAACCGGAGCATTTCTCTGACTACGTTCCTCCATTGAGACAAAAACAACTTCTGATTCCAGGAGGACCATGAGCTGTTGCTATCGATAAGGTGTCTGATTCATCATTTTCACCTCGAATAGAAGTAGAGGGACTTTTGTCAGAGGTTGCTTGCTGTGAGCGTTGAGGGAACTTTATGCACTTGGCCAGATGATTCTGCATCTTTGTTGCATTCTTCACATACGATTTGGCACAGTATTTGCAAATGTACACAGCTTTTCCTTCTACATTAGCTACAGTGAAATGTCTCCACATATCAGATAGTGCCCGTGGCATTTTCCAGTAAAGATGAGAAAAAAAAGAGTAAAAAACCCCAAATACAATTCCATGTACAGATAAATAGTTAAGCAGTAAGATTAAACAACTCCTTTGTAAGATCATGTTTTAAAATGAAATATGTATGGAAACAGGTGAATTAACACTCCTCAGTTAGCAGGCTCAAGCTAGCAAGCTTAAAGCCCACATGGTAGCAAAAACTAACTAGCAGAAATTGTTAACAAGTTAGAAATGATTTAAACACACTTTGCTGTAGGCTACGATTTACTTGTTAACAAAAAATCATATATGTCATATAAAATATATTCACCCCACCCAATATTGTAATAAAAACTTACCAGAAAGCATGTAGTCCTTGACTCAGGTAGTGTAGTAGTGTGGGGTCAATAGCATCTCATTAGTGTGCAAGATCTTGAGAATCAGCTGTACATGTGATGGAAGAATGCACTTTGCATGCAGAGGGTTGCAATTCCATTGAATTGGGGATAGTTTAACCAAAATATGCCACAAGACGAATAATTTCCTTGTGTGTATCCCACAAAAAAGAACACACAGGAGAAAAACCTTATAGCTGTGGTCAATGTGGGAGGAGTTTTACTACATCTAGCGGTCTGACATTACACCAGAGAAAACACACAGGAGAGAAACCTTATATGTGTGATCAATGTGGGAGGAGTTTTGTTAACCTGTTGCTTCTACTCGGGACGCTTGCGTCCCAACTAGAGCTCTGGAAATGCAAATGCGCTACGCTAAATGCTAATAGTATTAGTTAAAACTCAAAAGTTCATTAAAATACACATGCAGGGTATCGAATTAAAGCTACACTCGTTGTGAATCCAGGCAACAAGTCAGATTTTTAAAATGCTTTTCGGCGAAAGCATGAGAAGCTATTATCTGATAGCATGCAACACCCCAAAAGACCCACAGGGGACATAAACAAAATAATTAGCATTTCGGCGTTACACAAACCGCACAATAAAATAGAAAACATTCATTACCTTTCACCATCTTCTTTGTTGGCACTCCTAGATGTCCCATAAACACTATTTGGGTCTTTATTTCGATTAAATCGGTCCATATAAAGCCTAGATATCGTTATATGTAGACTGTGTGATAAACGAAAAAAACATCGTTTCAAAACGTAACGTCATTTTTTAAAATTCAAAAAGTCGACGATAAACTTTCACAAAACACTTCGAAATACGTTTGTAATGCAACTTTAGGTATTAGTAAACTTTAATAAGCGATAAAATTCATCAGGAGGCGATGTAAAGATCATTAGCTGTCCGTCTGGAAAAATGTCCGGCTAGAAACTCAACGAAAATATCCGGTCCTAGACCGGAGGAGATACGGTGTCCTGCATGTGTTTGACCAAGAAAAAACTCGAAGGGAAATGACAAGACTCTAGACACCGTGTGGAAGCTGTAGGTACTGCAACCTCAGTCAATTAATTGTGGTTCACCTTTATCAATGGGTTCAAGTAGCGCATGGATATATTTTCCCATTTTCAGTGATCAGTTTTTCCTGTGCTTTTCGATGTAAATGCCGTTCTGGTAAAGCCACAGCAGTGATTTAACCAGTTTTTTTAAACGTCTGAGTGTTTTCTATCCACACAGACTAAGCAAATGCATATACTATATTCCTGGCATGAGTAGCAGGGCGCTGAAATGTTGCGCGATTTTTAACAGAATGTTCAAAAAAGTAGAGGGTCGACTTAAGAGGTTAAAGCTAGCAATCTGACTCAACACCAGACAACACACACAGGAGAGAAACCTTATATGTGTGATCAATGTGGGAGGAGTTTTCACTTTGTCCTATCCTGGGTATTCCTTGGAGAGGTGGGGTTTCGGGTGTCTCCGGAGGGTGGTGATTGACTCCGCCAGGACAGCGGGGTCGGTCGCCACCTTCCGGAGACGCCTGGGGCCCCACCTCTTTGGGGAATACCTAGGATAGGATAAAGTAAAGTAATCCTTCCCCCCCCCCCCCCCCCCCTTAAAAGATTTAGATGCACTATTGTAAAGTGGCTGTTCCACTGGATGTCATAAGGTGAACGCACCAATTTGTAAGTCGCTCTGGATAAGAGCGTCTGCTAAATGACTTAAATGTAAATGTAAAAAAGGTTCACTGTTATAAGCTAACTGTTTTGATGAATTTTAAGATAAATTCCTCAAAATTCCTGAGGTTAACTTCCCATCTAAAATATCTGGAAATTTCCCGAAAAGTTTCAGACCCTTTGCAACCCTATTTTCTATTACTGTGAATCGCAACGCACTTGGGTACTTTTTGGCCAGTCCTGCAAATGACCTTGGCACGCCTCGCTTGCAATTGCATTGAAACTTATAAAATACTTCTTTAGATGTGCGTATGGTACAAGTATTTTAGTAAGTTACCGGTTACTGAGTTGCAGTGAAAATAGTGGAAACAACTTTTATCGTATTACTACAGCTGAAGTTTTTTTTTTTTACAGTAAATATACATTTGACATTTTAGTCATTTAACAGACACTCTTATCCAGGGCAATTTACAGTTAGTGCATTCATCTTAAGATATAGTTCCTTTAGAAAGTGTTCATACCCCTCTTATTGCACATTTAGTTGTGTTACAGCCTGATTTCCAAATTGATTCAATATATTTATTTCTCACCCATCTACACACAATACCCCATAATGATAAAATGAAAACGTGTTTTTAGAAATGTTTAGCAAATTTATTGAAAATTAAATTCAGAAATGTCTAATTTACTTAATGTTAGACATTTGGACATCGATTACAGCTGTGTGTCTTTCTGGGTAAATCTCTAAGAGCTTTGAACACCTGGATTGTACAATATTTTCACATTATAATTTTTGTTAATTCTTCAAGCTCTGTCAAGTTGCTTGTTGATCATTGCTAGACAGCTATTTTCAAGTCTTGCCATAGATTTTCAAGCCCATGTAGCCCTTTCCAGCAGTCATTGACCATAAGCACCCTCTTTGGCCTCTTTGGCCTCATGGGTGGAATGTTATTAATATTGCTCATAATTTCATAATTAATAAAGATTTTTAATAATTAATAAAGATTAAAAACAAAAAGATTAAAAACGAACAAAAAAAAAAACCAACGAAAATCCAGTGTATCTATGTCAAACAGTTGTGTTATATTTCAGTCTTTTGTGATGTATATAAAGTGTACTATTGGGATGCAAACTCAAAATGTAATACATTTCAACTCTATATCTGACATGGGTCAGGGGTCTTCTTTTTTTTTTTAAGCTCACAACCATATGTGTGAGGTGCATATTTTTGTTTCAATGTAGATTTGTTTAAGACTTACCAAGAATCACTCTGTGTGACCTTGATTTAGCCCACTGCAGTAAAAGGTTTAAGGGAGACAAGCTTAGGCTCTAGAGAGAAAGATAGAGATATTCCCGTCCCCGACATCAACATGGATTTCTGTATACTTGTCAGTAGTGTTGCATGGTATACCGGTACCACGGTAATATCACAGTACCAAAACGTCATGATACTTATGATACCAACGTTTTGAATACCTTAGTACTGTTTCATATGATACTACAACATTTTTCATCCCTTCCGATCTGAAGAACGTGCTTGCGTCTGTTATAAAATGTTTGTAAAGTCAGTTTGGTTTATAAATTCAGTTGAATTCAAGCAACAGCCACTAGTCTCTTGTACGCGCAGGTCCAATAATGTTCACTTCACTTTCATGCGCATATCAGGTGTGGCAGCTGTATTCAGCTAGCTGCATCCCCCACCAGTCCTCACTCACCTGCTTCTCTCCATCCACTCTTCATGCGCATCTATTCCTCCATCAGTTAAAGAATATATATAATTTTGCAGTGATGGCGAGTGGGGATGCAGACCCAGATGAGTCTTCTGTTGTTCGATTTGTTCTTTTGTTACATTGGAGCAGTGTACAAAGCCAGTAATGTTGATACATTATATCATTTCATCTTTGTTACTAAGAGCGCAGATCAGTCTGAGTAGACTTTGCAAGTTCACTGTCATGCAGGCTCTGAGTGTCGAGAGGGAAAATGGCAGGATTCATATAGGCCTAATAGGCCTAATATAAACTACATCAAAAATATATTTCTTTCTTTCTTAAATTCTGTTTGGTGCCTAACATTTTAAAAGTTGTGAGCAGTGTGTGTTTGTGGGAGCGAGTGGTGTGTGTGTGTGTGTTTATGAGAGGGAGGAAGACAGAGTGTGTGAGGAAGGGAGGGAGAGTGTATGTCTGAAGAGTAAAGGTTTCATGCAGTGTTTTCTCCTGACTGACACAATGACATGCATATCATTATTCATTCATCATTATTCATGCATATTAATTCCTCCTATTCCTGCAACCAAATCACAGGTGGGCCTTTGCAAATGTGTGGAAATCAGCCATTCTATGCATCATTCTATTATACACTGAACAGTGTGAAGTTAAATTCAATGTGTTGTATTGAGTAGAAGTGTATTTCAGTGGCTGGATTTTTAGAGAACGTTTAGACAATGGGAACAACTGTCTGTGGGACAGGGCGAACAGGATGCTAGGCCACAGATTTTTAGAGAACGTTTAGACAATGGGAACAACTGTCTGGGGGACAGGGCGAACAGGATGCTAGGCCACAGATTTTTAGAGAACGTTTAGAAAATGGGAACAACTGTCTGGGGGACAGGGCGAACAGGATGTAGTAGTTTGCTGTTTGAGGGAAGGTAGATCCACGGACAGGTTTCCACCTGCCCTTTTCCTTTTCCCGAGTGGCGCAGCGGTCTAGGCACCGCATCTCAGTGCTAGAGGCGTCACTACAGACCCTAGTTCGATTCCAGGCTGTATCACAACCGGCAGTGATTGGTCGGCACGACCGGCACGTTTGGCCCAGCGTCGTCCGGGTTTGGCCAGGGTAGGCAGTCGTTGTAAATAAGAATTTGTTCTTAACTGACTTGCTAAGTTAAATAAAGGTTAACCTCTCAGTCCTACCCACCCATTGAACCAATGTGGAATACACATTGAATTGATGTCTGTGCCCAGTGGGATGGCTCTGGCACGGTGATTGAGGCAGCCTGTTGCCGCTGAGTGTCCACTCCACCCACTGCTTCAGACTGGCCCACAAAGACAGAGAATCTAAAGAGAGACCACAGGGAGAAGGATAATAGACCCATTCTCTGGTCTCAGCGGCCAGCCCAGCATGTTGAGATGAGGAGGATTCTTCACCACTTTACTTTATAGTAGGGGGAGTTACTCTGGTAGTTAAAATGCTGGCTCAGATAAATTACGCTGACCAAAAATATAAACGCAACATGCAACAATTTCAAAGATCTGACTGAGTTACAGTTCATATATGGAGATCAGTCAATTGAAATACATGAATTACATCTGCTTCACATAGAGTTGATCAGGCTGTTCATTGTGGCCTGTGGAATGTTGTCCCACTCCTCTTCAATGGCTGTGCGAAATTGCTAGTTGTCGGGAACTGGAACACGCTGTCGTACACGTCGATCCAAAGTAGAGGTCGACCGATTAATCGGAATGGCCGATTAATTAGGTCCGATTTCGAGTTTTCATAACAATCGGTAATCAGTATTTTTGGACACCGATTATCACCGATTTTTTTCTTTTTCCCCCACACTTTTATTTAACTATGCAAGTCAGTTACGAACACATTCTCATTTTCAATGACGGCCAAGGAACGGTGGGTTAACTGCCTTGTTCTGGGGCAGAACGACAGATTTTTATCTTGTGAGCTCTGGGATTTGTTTTTGCAACCTTCCGGTTACTAGTCCAACGCTCTAACCACCTGCCTTAAATTGCACTCCATGAGGAGCCTGCGTGGCAGGCTGACTACCTGTTACGCGAGGGCAGCAAGAAGCCAGGGTAAGTTGCTAGCTAGCATTAAACTTATCTTATAAAAAACAATCAATCTTAACATAATCACAAGTTAACTACACATGGTTGATGATATTACTAATTTATCTAGCGTGTCCTGCGTTGCATATAATCAATGTGGTGCCTATTAATTTCTCATCCAATCACAGCCTACTTCGACAACTCCTACTACTCCTTTCTTTAAAATCAATACATAAGTATTTATTTTTAAACCTGCATATTTAGTTAGTTAATATTGCCTCCTAACAGGAATTTCTTATAACTAGGGAAATAGTCACTTCTCTTGCGTTCCGTGCAAGCAGTCAGGGTATATGCAGCAGTTTGGGCCGCCTGGCTCGTTGCGAACTGTGTGAAGTCCATTTATTCCGAACAAAGACCGTACTTAATTTGCCAGAATTGTACATGATTATCGCATAACATTGAAGGTTGTACAATGTAACAGCAATATCGCAACCACACTGCACGCTGCCCTAACCCATCTGGACAAGAGGAATACCTATGTGAGAATGCTGTTCATCTACAGCTCAGCATTTAACCACCAGACCCTGGGTCTCGATCCCGCCATGTGCAACTGGGTACTGGACTTCCTGACGGGCCGCCCCGAGGTGGTGAGGGTAGGTAACAACATCTCCACCTCGCTGATCCTCAATACTGTGGCCCCACAAGGGTGCGTTCTGAGCCCTCTCCTGTACTCCCTGTTCACCCACAACTGCGTGGCCACGCACGCCTCCAACTCAATCATCAAGTTTGCGGACGACACTACAGTGGTAGGCTTGATTACCAACAAAGACGAGACGGCCTACAAGGAGGAGGTGAGGGCCCTCGGAGTGTGGTGTCAGGAAAATAACCTCACACTCAACGTCAACAAAACAAAGGAGATGATTGTGGACTTCAGGAAACAGCAGAGGGAGCACCCCCCTATCCACATCGACAGGACAGTAGTGGAGAGGGTAGTAAGTTTTAAGTTCCTCGGCGTACACATCACAGACAAACTGAATATATCCACCCACACAGACCGCATCGTGAAGAAGGCGCAGCAGCGCCTCTTCAACCTCAGGAGGCTGAAGAAATTCGGCTTGTCACCAAAAGCACTCACAAACTTCTACAGATGCACAATCGAGAGCATCCTGGCGGGCTGTATCACCGCCTGGTACGGCAACTGCTCCGCCCTCAACCGTAAGGCTCTCCAGAGGGTAGTGAGGTCTGCACAACGCATCACCGGGGACAAACTACCTGCCCTCCAGGACACCTACACCACCCGATGTCACAGGAAGTCCATAAAGATCATCAAGGACAACAACCACCCGAGCCACTGCCTGTTCACTCCGCTATCATCCAGAAGGCGAGTCAGTACAGGTGCATCAAAGCTGGGACCTAGAGACTGATAAACAGCTTCTATCTCAAGGCCATCAGACTGTTACACTAACATTGAGTGGCTGCTGCCAACACACTGACTCAACTCCAGCCACTTTAATAATGGAAATGGATGGAAATTGACGTAAAAATATATCACTAGCCACTTTAAACAATGCTACTTAATAGAATGTTTACATACCCTACATTACTCATCTCATATGTATATGTATATACTGTACTCTATATCATATACTGCATCTTTATGTAATACATGTATCACTAGCCACTTTAAACTATGCCACTTTGTTTACATACCCTACATTACTCATCTCATATGTATATACTGTACTCTATACCATCTACTCCATCTTGCCTATGCCGTTCTGTACCATCACTCATTCATATATATTTACGTACATATTCTTTACCCCTTTACACTTGTTTGTATAAGGTAGTCATTTTTGGAATTGTTAGGTTAGATTACTCGTTGGTTATTACTGCATTGTCGGAACTAGAAGCACAAGCATTTCGCTACACTCGCATTAACATCTGCTAACCATGTGTATGTGACCATTAACATCTGCTAACCATGTGTATGTGACCATTAACATCTGCTAACCATGTGTATGTGACCAATAACATCTGCTAACCATGTGTATGTGACCATTAACATCTGCTAACCATGTGTATGTGACCATTAACATCTGCTAACCATGTACAGTAGACAGTAGTTTTGGAATTGTTAGATTACTCGTTGGTTATTACTGCATTGTCGGAACTAGAAGCACAAGCATTTCGCTACACTCGCATTAACATCTGCTAACCATGTGTATGTGACCAATAACATCTGCTAACCATGTGTATGTGACAAATACATTTGATTTGATTTGATTTTGATTTAGACTTAGGGATGCCATCCGTTAGATTAAATACGGAACGGTTCCCTATTTCACTGAAAGAATAAACGTTTTGTTTTCAAAATTATAGTTTCCGGATTCTACCATATTAATGACCAAAGGCTCATATTTCTGTGTGTTATTATGTTATAATTAAGTCTATGATTTGATATTTGATAGAGCAGTCTGACTGAGCGATGGTAGGCAGCAGCAGGCTCGTAAGCATTCATTCAAACAGCACTTTCGTGCGTTTGCCAGCAGCTCTTCGATGTGCTTCAAGCATTGTGCTGTTTATGACTTCAAGCCTATCAACTCCCAAGATTAGGCTGGTGTAACCGATGTGAATTGGCTAGCTAGTTAGCGGGGTGCGCGTCTCAAACGTCAGTCGCTCTGAGACTTGGAGTAGTTGTTCCCCTTGCTCTGCAAGGGCCTCGGCTTTTGTGGAGCGATGGGTAACGATGCTTCGAGGGTGGCTGTTGTCGATGTGTTCCTGGTTCGAGCCCAGGTAGGAGCGAGGAGAGGGACGGAAGTTATACTGTTACACTGGCAATACTAAAGTGCCTATAAGAACATCCAATAGTCAAAGGTATATGAAATACAAATGGTATAGAGAGAAATAGTCCTATAATTCCTATAATAACCTCAACCTAAAACTTCTTACCATTGAATATTGAAGATTCATGTTAAAAAGAACCACCAGCTTTCATATGTTCTCATGTTCTGAGCAAGGAACTTAAACGTTAGCTTTCTTACATAGCACATATTGCACTTTTACTTCTCCAACACTTGGTTTTTGCATTATTTAAACCAATTTGAACATGTTTCATAATTTATTTGAGGCTAAATTGATTTTATTGTTGTATTATATTAAGTTAAAAATAAAAGTGTTCATTCATTATTGTTGTAATTGTCATTATTACACATAAATAAATAAATAAATACATTTGGTCCTCCAATAATTGGTATCGGTATAGAAAAATCATCATCGGTTGACCTCTAATCCAGAGCATCCTAAACATGCTCAATGGGTGACATGTCTGGTGAGTAAGCAGGCCGTGGAAGAACTGGGCCATTTTCAGCTTCCAGGAATTGTGTCCAGATCCTTGTGACATGGGGCCGGGCATTATCATACTGAAAGATGAGGTGATGGCGGCGGTGGCAGTTGAATGGCATGGAATGGGCCTCATCTCGTCACGGTATCTCTGTGCATTCAAATGGCCATCGATAAAATGCAATTGTGTCCATTGTCCGTAGTTTATGCCTGCCCATACCATAAAACAATCACTACCATCGGGCACTCTGTTAACAACGTTGACATCAGCAAACCACTCGCCCACACAACGCTATACACACTGTCTGCCATCTGCTCGGTACAATTTAAACCGATTCATCCGTGAAGAGCACACTTCTCCAGTGTGCAAGTGGCCATCGAAGGTGAGCATTTTCCCACTGCAGTCAGGTCAAGACCCTGGTGAGAACGACAAGTACGCAGATGAGCTTTCCTGAAATGTTTTCTGACAATTTGTACAGAAATTATTCGGTTGTGCAAACCCACAGTTTCATCAGCTGTCTGGGTGGCTGGTCTCAGACAAACCCGCAGGTGAAGAAGCTGGATGTGAAGGTGATGAGCTGGCATGGTTACACATGGTCAGCGATTGTGAGGCCGGTTGGATGTATTCACAAATTCTCAAAAACGACGTTGGAGGTGGCTTAAGGAAGAGAAATTAACATTAAATTCCCTCATCTGTGGCATTGTGTTGTGTGACAAAACTGCACATTTTAGAGTGGCCTTTTATTGTCCCCAGCACAAGGTGCAACTGCGTAATGATCATGCTGTTTAATCAGTTTATTGATAATCCACACCTGTCTGGTGGATCCATCATCTTGGCAAGGAAAAATGCTCACTAACAGGGATTTGAGAGAAATACGCTTTTTGTGCATATGGAACATTTCTGCTATCTTTTATTTCACATTACATGTTGCATTTATATATTTTTTTCAGTATAGAATCAATATTATATTATATTATATCTGATTCCCGTGCTCCTTGCTTTGGTGTTATTTTCATCTTTCTCTGTTTGTCTCTTTTAGTTATTTTTCACCTTTCTGTCCTTTTCTTTTCCTCCATTTTCTTTCTCATGCTGTTTCTCTCTTTTTCTCATTCCCTCTCTTCTGCTGGCTCTACGTCCCTCCCCCTGCTCCCCCTGACATTGCTCTTGTCATCCTGTCATGTCCCATTTACTGCTCTCTCTCCACTGTGTGTGTGAGAGTGAGAGAGTGAGAGTGAGAGAGAGAGAGAGAGAGAGAGAGAGAGAGAGAAGGAGGGAGAGATAAAGAGAAGGGGAGAAAGAGAGAGGGGATAGATAGAAGAGCGAGAGAGAGAAGGAATAGAGAGGGGGAGTGAAAGAGAGAGAGAAGGAGGGGATGGAGAGAGAGAGAGAGAGAGAGAGAGAGAGAAAAGCTCTACAGAAAAGCTGTCTCTTAATAAATTCTCTCTCTCTCTCCCTACATCTCTCTTCCTCTCTGAAGATTGATACCGTTGTTCCACGTATATACTATACTGTACATTATTCTGTGAATAGTTGGAAAATTCATTAGCTAATATTTATTTGCTAAATTTAGCTAAATTAGCTAACTAGTAACCTCTGGGCCAGTTTCCCTGCCACAGATTAAGCCAAATCCTAGAAAGCATACTCAATGGTGAATCTCCATCGAAATAGCTTTGTAGTCCAGGATTAGGCTTGATCTGTTTCACGGAAACCGGCTCTTTAGGTGTGTCTCTGAAGCCATTGTTTGATGGCCCCCCATGTCCACTCAGCCTCCGCTTTCACAACCTTCTCCCAATATGCAATGGGGCCAACCTGCCTGCTGTGAATGACAACTCGATTAAAGGCACAACAGCCGTGCCACACACACAGACACACACCGGGGTCCAATGTTAACTTTCGGGACATGAGGTAGTTTATAAAAGCATTTGGGTCACGCAGGGCCTAAGTTGGCATGTTTTCTCAATATATGTTCAGCTAGTAATAGGCTACATTTGGTTATTATGGTATATGTTAATATATAATATAATGTAAGACATTACTCTATTCTTTCACATTTCATTTAATTAATTGAATTTACTTTTGTTTCTAAAGTATGTCATTTTAAGATATCAAAATAGGACATTGCCCCTTAAAAAATATATATATATGGCTACAGTAGGCTAGCCAAGATGAATGTTAGGTGAATTTTTGTAGCTTTCTTTTAGCAGACAATCAACAGTAGCCTCTAGCCATCCTATTGCTACTATGTTCACTATCCACTCCAGCGAGTGGATTGATGAGTGCTTCTTTTACACTGGACAGCTCGCGTGTGGCGAGAACGCATCAGCTCATGTAGAGATGTAGGATATTAATTTGAGCCGGTTTGCAGGAAAATAATTCTGCAGCAACAGGAAATGTTAATTATTATGTGGATTATAATTAATGGACACTTTTGTAGTGGTTGATACAGACTTGGGCAAATCAAGTCTGAAATGTAAAAGCGGGTGCAGCTTTTAATACCGCACCCGCTGGCTTTCTGTCTAACTTCCACCCACTACTGCAAGAACTGGTCCGAACCCAACTGCGGTCCCGCAATGGTATTTTAGGCAGGGGCGCAACTTTCACTGGAGACGGGGAGGATATGACCCCCCCCCCACCCACATTCTGAAATTGCATATTTGCACTGTGATAGACAACCATGCGGACACCTCAGAGCGGTCGGGTAGGCTGTTTTCCGGTTTCAGCCGGCAGAATTTAGGAGCGCATGGACACCAGAGAGCGTGTGGACAGGCTCTGTGAAGGCACAGTTCTGAAAGGCATATAGGATCCGCACACAAGAGATGAACCGAGGCAGCTACTGTCTGTGTTGCACTTTTTCTCTGAGTTGCTAAAGCAAGCAGAGCAGAAACTGGCTACTCTTTAGTTGACTGATCTAGTTAGCAAGGTAACTGCTGTTTGACAGAAAATCATTATTTATTCTCAGTGCTGAGCTTAGTAGTGTAACTGACATGTTACTTTAGCTAATGTTACATCCCCTCTCGACTGAAGTAAATAAACTAGCTACTAGCAGCTAGTTAGGTAGTTAGTAGCTACCACAGCCAGTTCAGATCTAGCTAACCTCTAGCGATCTGTCAGGTAGCAGTATCTACGAGCTGCTGTGTGTATGGAAATGTTTTGTAGCCTTTATTTTGTACCATTTCAACAGTACATTTGATGATGTACCATTAGCTAGAGCTAGCCAAAAGTTGGCTAACGTTAGCTAGCTAGATCACTAACTTCAGCTATTATTTTTTTGCCTCAACCACACTAGCCCTGAATCAAACGATGAAACCAGCTGCCAAAAGATTGACAGGTTTTCAACGCAGTGTGAGTTTTTATTATTCAGTATAGCAATGTAACGATCTGTCAGTTTCCCAAGCTAGTTCCTTTACACACTGACACGGTATAAACGGCTCTACAGGCGTCACTGTCATGGTGTACAGTCAGTACACAACACCATGCTCATGTCCAAGCAGGATCAGATGGTGACATATGTGCCGGCAGGTTCAGATAGCCAAGGAAGACCAGTCCACGGAGCTCAGGTGATTTTTGCAGTATATTATAACAATCAGTTCTATCTTGGCTACAGTCTGAGATCTGGGAATAATTGTTACGGTCATCGTTGCATGAACAAGTGGACCAAAGTGCAGTGTGGTAAGTGTTCATGATTTATTAATAGAACTGAACACAAAAGAGAACGAACGAAACATTTCTGTCTGGTGCAGACACAAAAACCGAAAACAAACAAAGACAACTTCCCACAAAACAGGTGAGAAAAGGATACCTAAGTATGGTTCTCAATCAGAGACAACGATAGACACCTGCCTCTGATTGAGAACCACACCCGGCCAAACACACAGAAATAGAAAACATAGAACACAAAACCTAGAATGCCCACCCCAACTCACGCCCTGACCTAACCAAAATAGAGACATAAAAAGGATCTCTAATGTCAGAGCGTGACAATAATGGTTGTTTCAATTATTGAACCTTTGATTCTATCCATGGATAATATAATGTATAAATGTACACCAAGGTAATTCTTTGGCATGCCTCATCTGAGCAGGATCAGATGGTGACAGGGGTCTCAGCAGGATCAGACAACCCAGGGGAGAACAGTCTGTGACTGCGCAGAGGTGAACTTTTGCAGATACAACACTTTATTCTCTCTGGGCAGCAAACACTGGACAAGCCAGAAGCTTAAAAGATTGAAACTATTTTCAGGCAGTCTAACAAACCTCAAAAGTTGATTTCCAAACTGTATCAAGGGTTGATCAAGGTTTTTCCCGATGACACAAAACATGTCAAACGAAAATGTGAGAAAGACCTGGGAGATGCTATTGATTATGATGAATGGATACAGATGAATAGAATGCCCATGTTCATATAATCTCAGACTTACTCAGACTCCTTAACTTTTTCCACATTTTGTTACGTTACAGCCTGATTCTAAAATTGATTAAAAAAACAAATGCTTGTCAATCTACACACAATACCCCATAATGACAAACCAAAAACAAGTTTTTAGAAATTTTTGCAAATGTGTTACAAATGAAACCCCTGAAATATCACATTCACATACATACTCAGACCCTTTACTCAGTACTTTGTTGAAGCACTTTTGGCAGTGATTACAGCCTCGAGTCTTCTTGGGTATGAAGCTTGGCACACCTGTATTTGGGGAGTTTCTTCCATTCTTCTCTGTAGATCCTCTCAACCTCTGTCAGGTTGGATGGGGAGCGTCGCTGCACAGCTGTTTTCAGGGTTCTCCAGAGATGTTCGATCGGATTCAAGTCCGGGCTCTTGATGGGCCACTGAAGGACATTCAGAGACTTGTCCCGAAGCAACTCCTGCGTTGTCTTGCCTGTATGCTTAGGGTTGTTGTCCTGTTGGAAGGTGAACCTGCGCCCCAGTCTGAGGTCCTGAGCACTCTGGAGCAGGTTTTCATCAAGGATCTCTCCTTGCTTTGCTCCGTTCATCTTTCCCTCAATCCCGACTAGTCTCCCAGTCCCTGCCGCTGAAAAACATCCCCACAGCATGATGCTGCCACCACCATGCTTCACTGTAGGGATGGTGCCAGGTTTCCTCCAGACGTGACGCTTGGCATTCATGGCCAAAGAGTTCAATCTTGGTTTCATCAGACCAGAGAATCTTGTTAGATGCCTTTTGGGAAACTCCAAGCGGGGCGTCATGTACCTTTTACTAAAGAGTGGCTTCCGTCTGGCCACTCTACCATTGCTCTGACATGCACTATCAACTGTGGGAACTTATATAGACAGGTGAGTGCCTTTCCAAATCTTGTCCAATCAATAAGAAAATCCATCGAACATACAGTATGCCATTGAAATTTAATATCTTGTACTCAGAAATTGTATTCTTCTGCTCGAGGTGTTAAACGCAAAAGGGGACATATGTGCATATGTTATGGTCTTGTAATGGCTGGCTTGAAATCTGTTATTTTATCTCAGCATGCCTAATGATTCGTCTAATGATTCTCCCTTCTCCCTATTTTTGTTTGCTTGGGAATGTTGATACTGGAGACTGTTATCTGAAGAAACTGTGTATCCTAGCATTTATAGCGGCTAAGAAATTGAGTGCCATTTATTGGAAGGTTGGTTATTCTCTCACAGTGGATGGAAGAAATGTGAAGTTATGTATCACTAGATTTGATTTAGTACCAAATTAAGGGTATACTGTGCAACTTTCATAAGGTCTGGATGCCTTATATGGAATACTGTAAGACAAAAAGAGTCTGTATTGAAAACATGCCCCCTGTCAGGGGAGATACCTAGCTGCTTAGCTGCTTGGCTAATCAGTTCTGGCCCTGGGGGTCTGTCGTACTGTCGGTTGTCACTCTGGCCTTGGCCTAACACACCTGAAACCAATAATGAATGTTTCACTAAGATCCTAAAGCTGGGTGGGGTGTGTTGGGTTGGGGCGCTGCAGGGTGGTGGACCCCTAAGGGCAGGACGGAGTGACCCAGCTATATTGTGTGCAAGTAAAAGAGCTCTACAGTAATATTAGCCTATGATATGAATTACACTGAACAAAAATATAGTTCTGTCTTTTAAATCACTGAAACATATTTAATGACGATCTCTTACCTAGCTTGATGGCGGTGGGCATTTTTGCTTACGTTTTGTTGTTCAAAATAGAGACGGCTAGAAGGGCCATGGGCCGTATTAGATTGTGTAAAAATGCAGGAAATTAGCTTTAGATGCCCCCAAAAATGGGTGGAGCCCCAGAACCCCTGCCATGTTATTCCTCCCTCACTTCTAAAACCAAAGTTGCGCCCCTGATTTGAGGCTTATGTGATGCAGCTCACTTGCCAGCCATGGACCCAGCAATTTTGAGCCCTATAGGCAATATATCAAAATGCACAAAAATAACCAAAGAATTAGTTTAAATTAGAAGAGATTATCGCCATTATATTAGGCTGTCGGTATTACTGTGCGGTATTACAGTAGTTTGAAGAGAGCAGAGTTGGAGAGACTTGGCCTACCTTCTTGGAATGGGACGATTTTCAGATCAATATTTATTTCTAGGCAATGTAGTAAACTATAACCTAATCATATTACGTTAGTACATTTCATTGGAAAGATAACTGACCCATGCTTCTCCGCCCATTGGCTGTAGCCTACTCTATTTAAGTACACACGCACCTGATCTCACACTGATGGCTACTGAACTTGAAGAAGGAGCAAGAATGATGACAGCGGACACTTGCACTTTCTCTCGAGGTTTTGCATATAGAATATAACCATCATCATATTTAATGAATTTCACTGGAAAGATAACTGCCACGTGATTATTCTGCCATGCATAGGCACCATGCAGCCAACTCTATTTCAATGAGAACAGACATATACTAGGCGCATGCCCAATTAGGAGAGGAGAGGTAGGCTAGTGAAGTTGAAGCAACGAATTCTGGGAGTGTGTGAATAATGCGACAAAGATGTGTTTTTTTGTGGGCTAACGCGTACAAAGCAGAAAGTTTCCAAATAATCTGCAGGAAGAAAAAAAAATGTATCCCAAAATTGCCTTATGACCGCCTGCAGCATGAAAACATGCAGACCGCACCGCAATGATCTCTGTCTCAGCCCTCTATTGCGAGAAGCATGATTGAATGACCAGCCAGTCATATTGTTCAAATACAAATAGCATGACTTTTACGTGTGTCAACTTCAATGGTTTTCAATGACAGACTGCGACAGAGCAATTAAATGTTGAACTGGAATGCCATAATGCGCTGAGAAGTTACTGGCCGACCGGTCACACTGGCCCGACACATCATCATCCGGGAAAGTAAGACATCTAATGAATGTAGTCTGCGTGTGGCTCGTAAAGTGACTCTGTCTGTGTCTCATCTTATTTAGTGTGCGTTCTGCAGAAGGAGAGCATTTTCAGTGTGCCTGTCTGTGTGTTTGAGAGGGTGCATTGCATGCTAGGGAATGATTTGCTGTAAATTACCCAGCAGCAAGAGCTGGAGGTGAGTGTGACAGATTGAATTCAGTGCAGGAAGAGAGAGGGATGGGGTAAAGGGGAGGATGAGGGGAAGGCGTGGACAATGGGAGGTCGAGTCTAGGAGGTTTCTTTAATTAGCCATGCTGGCGTTGAAGAACCAATCAATGTAAGGTGACACACACAGACACAAACGCATACATAGACACTGTCAGTCTGTTAATAAGACATTCCCCGTTCATGGACAGTGGAGCAGAACGGAGGGGAGACAGAGAGGGGGCGCACTTTCTTTTGTAGAGAATGAACAAGCCCTTTTCACCTCTCCTTTCCCATCGCCCCACCCCATCGCCCCACCCCATCGCCCCACCCTATCGCCCCACCCCATCGTTCCCTGTTCCTCCTGCCTCTACCACGAACGTCATCAGGGGAATGACCCGGACCAAGGTGCAGCGTGGTGAGCATACATTTCTCTTTATTTAAGAATGTCGCCAATAAAAACAAGAAACAAGAAAAAAACAACACCACCAACAACACCACCACCACTACCACCTCCACCACCAACACCACCACCACCAACACCGCCACCACCACCACCACCACCACCACCACCACCAACACCACCACCACCACCAACACCGCCACCACCACCACCAACACCACCACCAACACCACCACCAACACCGCCACCACCATCACCACCACCACCACCTGCATCACCACCACCACCACCACCACCACCTGCATCACCACCACCACCACCACCACCTGCATCACCACCACCACCACCACCACCACCACCACCACCACCACCTGCATCACCACCACCACCAACACCACCACCACCACCTGCATCACCACCACCACCAACACCGCCACCACCGCCACCACCACCACCACCAACACCACCACCACCACCAACACCGCCACCACCGCCACCACCACCACCACCACCACCGCCACCACCACCACCACCACCACCTGCATCACCACCACCAACACCGCCACCACCACCATCACCACCACCACCACCATCACCACCACCTGCATCACCACCACCACCACCACCACCTGCATCACCACCACCACCACCAACACCACCGCCACCACCACCATCACCACCACCTGCATCACCACCACCACCACCACCTGCACCACCACCACCACCACCACCACCACCATCACCACCACCTGCACCACCATCACCACCACCACCACCACCGCCACCACCACCATCACCACCACCTGCATCACCACCACCACCACCACCACCTGCATCACCACCACCACCACCTGCATCACCACCACCACCACCTGCATCACCGCCACCACCACCACCGCCACCACCACCACCACCTGCATCACCACCACCACCACCAACACCGCCACCACCACCATCACCACCACCTGCATCACCACCACCTGCATCACCACCACCACCACCACCACCTGCATCACCACCACCAACACCGCCACCACCACCACCACCGCCACCATCACCACCACCACCACCACCACCACCTGCACCACCACCACCACCTGCATCACCACCACCACCACCTGCATCACCACCACCACCACCAACACCGCCACCACCACCACCACCAACACCGCCACCACCACCACCAACACCGCCACCACCATCACCACCACCACCGCCACCACCACCATCACCACCACCACCATCACCACCACCTGCATCACCACCACCACCACCACCACCTGCATCACCACCACCAACACCGCCACCACCGCCACCACCACCACCACCAACACCGCCACCACCAACACCGCCACCACCATCACCACCACCACCGCCACCACCACCTGCATCACCGCCACCACCACCACCACCACCACCTGCATCACCACCACCACCACCAACACCGCCACCACCACCATCACCACCACCACCACCATCACCACCACCTGCATCACCACCACCACCTGCATCACCACCACCAACACCACCACCACCGCCACCACCACCACCACCACCTGCACCACCACCACCACCACCACCTGCATCACCACCACCACCGCCACCACCACCATCACCACCACCTGCATCACCACCACCACCACCACCACCACCTGCACCACCACCACCACCTGCATCACCACCACCACCACCTGCATCACCAACACCGCCACCACCACCACCACCACCACCACCACCACCACCACCACCACCACCACCACCACCTGCAACACCGCCACCACCACCATCACCACCACCATCACCACCACCTGCATCACCACCACCACCACCTGCATCACCACCACCACCACCAACACCGCCACCACCACCACCTCCGCCACCACCACCACCACCACCACCTGCATCACCACCACCACCACCTGCACCACCACCTGCATCACCACCACCACCACCTGCATCACCACCACCACTACCAACACCGCCACCACCACCACCACCACCACCTGCATCCCCACCACCACCACCAACACCGCCACCACCACCATCACCACCACCACCACCATCACCACCACCTGCATCACCACCACCACCACCAACACCGCCACCACCACCACCGCCACCACCACCATCACCACCACCTGCATCACCACCACCACCACCACCACCACCTGCATCACCACCACCACCACCAACACCGCCACCACCACCATCACCACCACCACCACCACCGCCACCACCACCACCACCACCACCTGCATCACCACCACCACCACCACCAACACCGCCACCACCACCATCACCACCACCACCACCATCACCACCACCTGCATCACCACCACCACCACCACCACCTGCATCACCACCACCACCGCCACCGCCACCACCACCATCACCACCACCTGCATCACCACCACCACCACCACCTGCATCACCACCACCACCACCAACACCGCCACCACCACCATCACCACCAACACCGCCACCACCGCCACCACCACCATCACCACCACCTGCATCACCACCACCACCTGCATCACCACCACCACCACCAACACCGCCACCACCACCGCCACCACCACCATCACCACCACCACCACCTGCATCACCACCACCAACACCGCCACCACCACCATCAACACCACCACCACCATCACCACCACCTGCATCACCACCACCACCACCACCACCTGCATCACCACCACCACCACCAACACCGCCACCACCACCACCACCACCACCATCACCACCACCTGCATCACCACCACCACCACCACCTGCATCACCACCACCACCACCAACACCGCCACCACCACCATCACCACCATCACCTGCATCACCACCACCACCACCACCACCTGCATCACCACCACCACCACCAACACCGCCACCACCACCACCACCGCCACCACCACCATCACCACCACCTGCATCACCACCACCACCACCACCACCTGCATCACCACCACCACTACCAACACCGCCACCACCACCATCACCACCACCACCACCATCACCACCACCTGCATCACCACCACCACCACCACCACCTGCATTACCACCACCACCACCAACACCACCACCGCCACCACCACCATCACCACCACCTGCATCACCACCACCACCACCACCACCTGCATCACCACCACCACCAACACCGCCACCACCACCATCACCACCACCACCACCATCACCACCACCTGCATCACCACCACCACCACCACCTGCATCACCACCACCACCACCAACACCGCCACCACCACCACCTGCATCACCACCACCACCACCAACACCGCCACCACCACCATCACCACCACCACCACCATCACCACCACCTGCATCACCACCACCACCACCACCACCACCACCTGCATCACCACCACCACCACCACCAACCACCACCACCATCACCACCACCTGCACCACCACCACCACCACCACCTGCATCACCACCACCACCACCAACACCGCCACCACCACCATCACCACCACCACCACCACCATCACCACCACCTGCATCACCACCACCACCACCACCACCACCACCATCACCACCACCTGCATCACCACCACCATCACCACCACCTGCATCACCACCACCACCACCACCACCTGCATCACCACCACCAACACCGCCACCACCACCACCGCCACCACCACCATCACCACCACCTGCATCACCACCACCACCACCGCCACCACCACCACCTGCATCACCACCACCACCAACACCACCACCACCGCCACCACCACCATCACCACCACCTGCATCACCACCACCACCACCACCACCACCTGCATCACCACCACCACCACCAACACCGCCACCACCACCATCACCACCACCACCACCACCATCACCACCACCTGCATCACCACCACCACCACCACCACCACCATCACCACCACCTGCATCACCACCACCATCACCACCACCTGCATCACCACCACCACCACCACCACCTGCATCACCACCACCAACACCGCCATCACCACCACCGCCACCACCACCATCACCACCACCTGCATCACCACCACCACCACCGCCACCACCACCATCACCACCACCTGCACCACCCCCCCCACCACCACCATCACCACCACCTGCACCACCCCCCACCACCACCAACACCGCCACCACCACCAACACCGCCACCACCACCACCACCACCACCTGCACCACCACCAACACCGCCACCCCCCACCACCACCACCACCACCACCACCACCACCACCACCACCACGAAGCTTACTAGGGCTATACAGGTCACTTAGAAAGTCAACTAACCACAACTAAGGTGGCAAAACAGGCTGCCTAAGTATGATTCACAATCAGAGACAACGATAGACACCTGTCCCTGATTGAGAACCATACCCGGCCAAAACATAGAAATAAAGAAACTAGAATGCCCACCCTAGTCACACCCTGGCCTAACCAAAATAGAGAATAAAAGCCTCTCTATGGCCAGGGCTTGACAGCCTCATCTCCCCTCGCACTCTCACCTGCCAATCAACCTTTACACAATGCAGAAAGTGAAGGAGGGAGGGAGGGGGAGAAAAACGGTCTGATGAGGGTAGACAAAGAGAGAAAACAGAGGGATTGAGAGGGACAGAGTGGAACATAGAAAGTGACGGGGACAGAGTAACACGAATAGGGTGCACATTGGGAAAA
Source organism: Oncorhynchus nerka (assembly GCF_034236695.1). NCBI lineage: Eukaryota > Metazoa > Chordata > Actinopteri > Salmoniformes > Salmonidae > Oncorhynchus > Oncorhynchus nerka. The sequence continues at coordinate 52,004,622 of NC_088412.1, read as the reverse complement.
GAGCGAGGGAGGGAGGCGTGGAGAGAGGAATGTCATCTTGAGAGGGAGTAGGGGTGGGTGGATTTACAGTGTGTGTCTTTGTGGGGGGGGGGGGGGGTGTAACCTGCTTCCTGTCTGCACATCAGTCATAACCTCCCTTTCACTCCTCCTTTTCCTCCTATCAAAGGAAAAGGGGTATACCTAGTTAGTTGTACAACTGAATGCATTCAACTGAAATGTGTCTTCCACATTTAACCCAATCCCCTCTGAATCAGACATCACCGTCATCGGTGCCCGGGGAACAGTGGGTTAACTGCCTTGCTCAGGGGCAGAACAACATTTTTTACCTTGTCAGCTCGGGGATTCGATCCAGCAACCTTTTGATTACTGGCCGAACACGCGCCAGGCTACCTGCTTCGTTTGATGATGTGTTTATGGAGAGGAGAGGGCTAGGGTCAGACAAAACACCACCACCACCACCACCACCACCACCAGGGTCAGACAAAACACCACCACCACCACCACCACCACCAGGGTCAGACAAAACACCACCACCACCACCAGGGTCAGACAAAACACCACCACCACCACCACCACCAGGGTCAGACAAAACACCACCACCACCACCACCAGGGTCAGACAAAACACCACCACCACCACCACCAGGGTCAGACAAAACACCACCACCACCACCACCACCAGGGTCAGACAAAACACCACCACCACCACCAGGGTCAGACAAAACACCACCACCACCACCACCAGGGTCAGACAAAACACCACCACCACCACCACCAGGGTCAGACAAAACACCACCACCACCACCACCAGGGTCAGACAAAACACCACCACCACCACCACCAGGGTCAGACAAAACACCACCACCACCACCACCAGGGTCAGTCAGACAAAACTGGGTCTTTGTGTGAGAGAGACGGAGTGTGAGTGTTTGTGTGTGTGATGGGCAGATAGGAAGATATTCAGTGTATGTATTGAGCCAGTAGCATCATACAGTGAGCACCATAATTCATTGGACAGTGACCATTTTTTGTTATTTTGGTTCTGTACTCTAGCAGGATACAATGACAATGAGGGTGAAGTGTAGACTGTCAGCTGTAATTTGAGGGTATTTTCATACATATCGGATGAACCGTTTAGAAATGACAGCACCTTTTGTACATGGCCCCCCCCCCATTTTCAGGTACTACAAGTATTTGTTGAATTGGCTTCAGAGATGGGTGTCGATAGGCAGGTGTATTCATTTGTGTCGTTAGTGAATGCAGGAGAGCGGTTGATGAATAGTATTGATTCTAGACTTTGCTATTGCCTTTGGAGGTTGTTGTTGGTGTGTGACAACATGAGGAAGACAGCAGTGTCGATGCAAATGAAGCTGGCCGTCATAAGGCTCAGAAATGAACATCAATCAATCAGGAACATTGCAGAAACCCTGGGCCCAAGTCAACAGTTTGGTTCATCATTAACAAGAAAAAAACAACCGGTGAACTCAATTATGTCAAAAGACCCGGTAGACTGTAGAGGTCGACCAATTAATCGGAATAGCCGATTAATTAGGGACAATTTCAAGTTTTCATAACAATCGGTAATCGTAATTTTGTTTTTGCATTATTTAAATCAAATTGAACATGTTTCATTATTTATTTGACACTAAATTGATTTTATTGATGTTAAAATAAGTGTTCATTCAGCATTGTTGTAATTGACATTATTACAAATATATATATACAAATCGGGCCGATTAATCGGTACCGGCTTCTTTTGGTCCTCCAATAATCGGTATCGGCGTTGAAAAAAAAATCATAATCGGTCGACCTCTAGTAGACTGAGGAAGACCACTGGATTGGATGACCGGAGAATACTCTCTATGGTGAAGAACACCCCCCTGACAACAGCCCAACAGATCAAAAACACTCTCCTGGATGCAGGTGTAGATGTGACAAAGTCTACCATACGTAGAAGACTACACCAGCAGGACTACAGAGGAAACACTACAAGATACAAACCACTGATAAGCCTGAAGAACAGAAAGGTCAGATTACAGTTTGCTAAAAAGAGCCCTAAGAGTTCTGGAAAAAAAGTATTGTGGACAGATGAGACCAAGATTAACATGTACCATTGTGATGATCACTAGAGTGATGGAAAGAGGAAAGTGTGGAGAAAAAAAAGACATGCCCATGATCCAATCAATCAATCACCGGATCTGAATCCAATTGAACATGCATTTTACATGCTGAAGAGGAGACTGAAGGCAATAAGTCCGCGAAAACAAGCAGGAACTGAAGATGGCTGCAGTTCAGGCCTGGCAGAGCATCACCAGGGAAGATACCCAGCGTCTGGTGATGTTACAGACCTGGCAGAGCATCACCAGGGAAGATACCCAGCGTCTGGTGATGTTACAGGCCTGGCAGAGCATCACCAGGGAAGATACCCAGCGTCTGGTGATGTTACAGGCCTGGCAGAGCATCACCATGGGGAAGATACCCAGCATCTGGTGATGTTACAGGCCTGGCAGAGCATCACCATGGGGAAGATACCCAGCATCTGGTGATGTTACAGGCAGAGCATCACCAGGGAAGATACCCAGCGTCTGGTGATGTTACAGGCCTGGCAGAGCATCACCAGGGAAGATACCCAGCGTCTGGTGATGTTACAGGCCTGGCAGAGCATCACCAGGGAAGATACCCAGCGTCTGGTGATGTTACAGGCCTGGCAGAGCATCACCAGGGAAGATACCCAGCGTCTGGTGATGTTACAGGCCTGGCAGAGCATCACCAGGGAAGATACCCAGCATCTGGTGATGTTACAGGCCTGGCAGAGCATCACCATGGAAGATACCCAGCGTCTGGTGATGTTACTACAGGCCTGGCAGAGCATCACCAGGGAAGATACCCAGCATCTGGTGATGTTACAGGCCTGGCAGAGCATCACCAGGGAAGATACCCAGCATCTGGTGATGTTACAGGCCTGGCAGAGCATCACCATTGAAGATACCCAGCGTCTGGTGATGTTACAGGCCTGGCAGAGCATCACCAGGGAAGACACCCAGCATCTGGTGATGTTACAGGCCTGGCAGAGCATCACCATGGAAGATACCCAGCGTCTGGTGATGTTACTACAGGCCTGGCAGAGCATCACCAGGGAAGATACCCAGCGTCTGGTGATGTTACAGGCCTGGCAGAGCATCACCAGGGAAGATACCCAGCGTCTGGTGATGTTACAGGCCTGGCAGAGCATCACCAGGGAAGATACCCAGCGTCTGGTGATGTTACAGGCCTGGCAGAGCATCACCAGGGAAGATACCCAGCGTCTGGTGATGTTACAGGCCTGGCAGAGCATCACCAGGGAAGATACCCAGCGTCTGGTGATGTTACAGGCCTGGCAGAGCATCACCAGGGAAGATACCCAGCGTCTGGTGATGTTACAGGCCTGGCAGAGCATCACCATGGGGAAGATACCCAGCATCTGGTGATGTTACAGGCCTGGCAGAGCATAACCAGGGAAGATACCCAGCATCTGGTGATGTTACAGGCCTGGCAGAGCATCACCATGGGGAAGATACCCAGCATCTGGTGATGTTACAGGCCTGGCAGAGCATCACCAGGGAAGATACCCAGCATCTGGTGATGTTACAGGCCTGGCAGAGCATCACCAGGGAAGATACCCAGCGTCTGGTGATGTTACAGGCCTGGCAGAGCATCACCAGGGAAGATACCCAGCATCTGGTGATGTTACAGGCCTGGCAGAGCATCACCAGGGAAGATACCCAGCGTCTGGTGATGTTACAGGCCTGGCAGAGCATCACCAGGGAAGATACCCAGCGTCTGGTGATGTTACAGGCCTGGCAGAGCATCACCATGGAAGATACCCAGCGTCTGGTGATGTTACAGGCCTGGCAGAGCATCACCATGGAAGATACCCAGCGTCTGGTGATGTTACAGGCCTGGCAGAGCATCACCAGGAAGATACCCAGCGTCTGGTGATGTTACAGGCCTGGCAGAGCATCACCAGGAAGATACCCAGCGTCTGGTGATGTTACAGGCCTGGCAGAGCATCACCAGGAAGATACCCAGCGTCTGGTGATGTTACAGACCTGGCAGAGCATCACCAGGGAAGATACCCAGCGTCTGGTGATGTTACAGGCCTGGCAGAGCATCACCAGGGAAGATACCCAGCATCTGGTGATGTTACAGGCCTGGCAGAGCATCACCAGGGAAGATACCCAGCGTCTGGTGATGTTACAGGCCTGGCAGAGCATCACCAGGAAGATACCCAGCGTCTGGTGATGTTACAGGCCTGGCAGAGCATCACCATGGAAGATACCCAGCGTCTGGTGATGTTACAGGCCTGGCAGAGCATCACCAGGAAGATACCCAGCGTCTGGTGATGTTACAGGCCTGGCAGAGCATCACCAGGAAGATACCCAGCGTCTGGTGATGTTACAGGCCTGGCAGAGCATCACCAGGGAAGATACCCAGCGTCTGGTGATGTTACAGACCTGGCAGAGCATCACCAGGGAAGATACCCAGCGTCTGGTGATGTTACAGGCCTGGCAGAGCATCACCAGGGAAGATACCCAGCGTCTGGTGATGTTACAGGCCTGGCAGAGCATCACCAGGGAAGATACCCAGCGTCTGGTGATGTTACAGGCCTGGCAGAGCATCACCAGGGAAGATACCCAGCGTCTGGTGATGTTACAGGCCTGGCAGAGCATCACCAGGGAAGATACCCAGCGTCTGGTGATGTTACAGGCCTGGCAGAGCATCACCGGAAGATACCCAGCGTCTGGTGATGTTACAGGCCTGGCAGAGCATCACCATGGAAGATACCCAGCGTCTGGTGATGTTACAGGCCTGGCAGAGCATCACCATGGAAGATACCCAGCGTCTGGTGATGTTACAGGCCTGGCAGAGCATCACCATGGAAGATACCCAGCGTCTGGTGATGTTACAGGCCTGGCAGAGCATCACCAGGGAAGATACCCAGGGAAGCGTCTGGTGATGTTACAGGCCTGGCAGAGCATCACCAGGGAAGATACCCAGCGTCTGGTGATGTTACAGGCCTGGCAGAGCATCACCAGGGAAGATACCCAGCGTCTGGTGATGTTACAGGCCTGGCAGAGCATCACCAGGGAAGATACCCAGCGTCTGGTGATGTTACAGGCCTGGCAGAGCATCACCATGGAAGATACCCAGCGTCTGGTGATGTTACAGGCCTGGCAGAGCATCACCAGGGAAGATACCCAGCGTCTGGTGATGTTACAGGCCTGGCAGAGCATCACCAGGGAAGATACCCAGCGTCTGGTGATGTTACAGGCCTGGCAGAGCATCACCAGGAAGATACCCAGCGTCTGGTGATGTTACAGGCCTGGCAGAGCATCACCAGGAAGATACCCAGCGTCTGGTGATGTTACAGGCCTGGCAGAGCATCACCAGGGAAGATACCCAGCGTCTGGTGATGTTACAGGCCTGGCAGAGCATCACCAGGGAAGATACCCAGCATCTGGTGATGCCTTCACCAGGCCTGGTGAGAGCATCACCATGGGGAAGATACCCAGCATCTGGTGATGTTACAGGCCTGGCAGAGCATCACCAGGGAAGATACCCAGCATCTGGTGATGTTACAGGCCTGGCAGAGCATCACCAGGGAAGATACCCAGCGTCTGGTGATGTTACAGGCCTGGCAGAGCATCACCAGGAAGATACCCAGCGTCTGGTGATGTTACAGGCCTGGCAGAGCATCACCAGGGAAGATACCCAGCGTCTGGTGATGTTACAGGCCTGGCAGAGCATCACCAGGGAAGATACCCAGCGTCTGGTGATGTTACAGGCCTGGCAGAGCATCACCAGGGAAGATACCCAGCGTCTGGTGATGTTACAGGCCTGGCAGAGCATCACCAGGGAAGATACCCAGCGTCTGGTGATGTTACAGGCCTGGCAGAGCATCACCAGGGAAGATACCCAGCGTCTGGTGATGTTACAGGCCTGGCAGAGCATCACCATGGGGAAGATACCCAGCGTCTGGTGATGTTACAGGCCTGGCAGAGCATCACCAGGGAAGATACCCAGCATCTGGTGATGTTACAGGCCTGGCAGAGCATCACCATGGGGAAGATACCCAGCATCTGGTGATGTTACAGGCCTGGCAGAGCATCACCAGGGAAGATACCCAGCATCTGGTGATGTTACAGGCCTGGCAGAGCATCACCAGGGAAGATACCCAGCATCTGGTGATGTTACAGGCCTGGCAGAGCATCACCAGGGAAGATACCCAGCATCTGGTGATGTTACAGGCCTGGCAGAGCATCACCAGGGAAGATACCCAGCATCTGGTGATGTTACAGGCCTGGCAGAGCATCACCAGGAAGATACCCAGCGTCTGGTGATGTTACAGGCCTGGCAGAGCATCACCATGGAAGATACCCAGCGTCTGGTGATGTTACAGGCCTGGCAGAGCATCACCAGGGAAGATACCCAGCGTCTGGTGATGTTACAGGCCTGGCAGAGCATCACCAGGGAAGATACCCAGCGTCTGGTGATGTTACAGGCCTGGCAGAGCATCACCAGGGAAGATACCCAGCGTCTGGTGATGTTACAGGCCTGGCAGAGCATCACCAGGGAAGATACCCAGCGTCTGGTGATGTTACAGGCCTGGCAGAGCATCACCAGGAAGATACCCAGCGTCTGGTGATGTTACAGGCCTGGCAGAGCATCACCAGGGAAGATACCCAGCGTCTGGTGATGTTACAGGCCTGGCAGAGCATCACCAGGGAAGATACCCAGCGTCTGGTGATGTTACAGGCCTGGCAGAGCATCACCATGGAAGATACCCAGCGTCTGGTGATGTTACAGGCCTGGCAGAGCATCACCAGGGAAGATACCCAGCGTCTGGTGATGTTACAGGCCTGGCAGAGCATCACCAGGGAAGATACCCAGCGTCTGGTGATGTTACAGGCCTGGCAGAGCATCACCAGGGAAGATACCCAGCGTCTGGTGATGTTACAGACCTGGCAGAGCATCACCAGGGAAGATACCCAGCGTCTGGTGATGTTACAGGCCTGGCAGAGCATCACCAGGGAAGATACCCAGCGTCTGGTGATGTTACAGGCCTGGCAGAGCATCACCAGGGAAGATACCCAGCGTCTGGTGATGTTACAGGCCTGGCAGAGCATCACCAGGGAAGATACCCAGCGTCTGGTGATGTTACAGGCCTGGCAGAGCATCACCATGGGGAAGATACCCAGCATCTGGTGATGTTACAGGCCTGGCAGAGCATCACCATGGAAGATACCCAGCATCTGGTGATGTTACAGGCCTGGCAGAGCATCACCAGGGAAGATACCCAGCATCTGGTGATGTTACAGGCCTGGCAGAGCATCACCAGGGAAGATACCCAGCGTCTGGTGATGTTACAGGCCTGGCAGAGCATCACCAGGGAAGATACCCAGCGTCTGGTGATGTTACAGGCCTGGCAGAGCATCACCAGGGAAGATACCCAGCATCTGGTGATGTTACAGGCCTGGCAGAGCATCACCAGGGAAGATACCCAGCATCTGGTGATGTTACAGGCCTGGCAGAGCATCACCAGGGAAGATACCCAGCGTCTGGTGATGTTACAGGCCTGGCAGAGCATCACCAGGGAAGATACCCAGCATCTGGTGATGTTACAGGCCTGGCAGAGCATCACCAGGGAAGATACCCAGCGTCTGGTGATGTTACAGGCCTGGCAGAGCATCACCAGGGAAGATACCCAGCGTCTGGTGATGTTACAGGCCTGGCAGAGCATCACCAGGGAAGAAACCCAGTGTATGGTGATGTCGATGCATGGCAGACTTCAAGCAGTCATTGTATGCAAAGGATATGCGACCAAATATTAACAATGATTACTTTATTCTACATTATGTTAAACTGTCCAATGTTTTTTGATGCCCAAAAATGGGGTCGACTATGTACAAAAGCTTCTATAATTTCTAAACGGTTCATCCGATATGTATGAAAATACCCTCAAATTAAAGCTGACAGTCTCTGCACTTCACCCTCGTTGCCATTGTATCCTTTCAAACTCAAAGTGCTAGAGTACAGAACCAAAATAACAAAAAAAATGGTCACTGTCCAATGAATTATGGTTCTCACTGTATCTCTAAGGACAGTGTCTAACTCTCTCTCTGAACCTCTTTGACGGGCTAGGGCTGTAGTATAGACTCCATATGAACCAGTATGCTGTATACTAATTAAATCACATCACAGCTGTTTTTTTTATTATACTGTATCTCATTTGTATGCACAGCCTACCAGTTTCCTGGTACGCAAACACAGGCATCTCACTATCTATGCATAAAATATGACCCTAAGAGAATATGCATATTATCAACTCTAGAATCAGAGAACTGGGGAGAGAACTGATAGAACAGTCTTTCTATTTTATGCTCTCTCTCTCTCTCTCTCTCTCTCTCTCTCTCTCTCTCTGAAGACACATTGATCTATCTCTCGGTCTATGTGACTGACTGATGTATCCACTAGGTCTCTCTTTCTTCCAACCAGAGCTCTGCTCCTAATCTAGCTGCTGATTGGAGGGCACGCCCCTGTTTACATCCAGTAATCACTGAGATTGGTCTAGGGTGGGGGTGGGGGTGGGGAAAGGTAGGGTCATAACATCATCTGATATTGAGTCAACAACCCATCTGGACACACACGCGCACAGTAATTGACTGCAGTTAACCAGCGAACAAATAGCCTGAGGTGAAGGCAGAGAGTCACAGAGCTCAGGATGCTTGCCTGTCTGTCTGTGTCTCCTTCTCTATCCCTCACTCTCTTTCTTTTTCCATCCTTCACTCTCATTCTGATGGGGAACGAGATTTGCCCCATGGGGACAGGTCAATCAACCTATCATCATGTGAGAGCTGACATGTCAATCACTCATCAATTTGGCAGTGAGTGGTGCATCGTTTGTATTCTTGCCTGCATCATTTTAGGCTGGTGGTGTCAGACGATGACTTCTGGGGTAGGTCGACCTTTAGGATTAGGGTCAGGATTCATAAAGGGTATGTTGATTACATGGTGGCACTGCCAACACATGTTTAGGCTAGATATTCAAATAGCAAGGTAGGGTTGTCATTCTGTTGCTAGCTCAGTTTGATGACATAATGGTCTTTGTGCTTTTTGTCTGTGTGTCTGTGGGTGGGTCTGTGGGTAGGTCTGTGTCTGTGGGTGGGTCTGTGGGTGGGTCTGTGTCTGTGGGTGGGTCTGTGGGTGGGTCTGTGTCTGTGGGTGGGTCTGTGGGTGGGTCTGTGTCTGTGGGTGGGTCTGTGGGTGGGTCTGTGTCTGTGGGTGGGTCTGTGTCTGTGGGTGGGTCTGTGTGTTTACTTGTCTAATTGCTTTACCACTTGTGTGGGTGTGTTTACATGTCTGATGCTTGTCTGTGTCTGTGTGTGTGTGGGTGGGTCTGTGTGTCTGTGGGTGGGTCTGTGTCTGTGTGTCTGTGTGTGGGTCTGTGTATCTGTGGGTGTGTCTGTGTATCTGTGGGTGGGTCTGTGTGTGTGTGTCTGTGTGTGTCTGTGGGTGGGTCTGTGTATCTGTGGGTGTGTCTGTGTATCTGTGGGTGTGTCTGTGTATCTGTGGGTGGGTCTGTGTGTGTGTGTGTCTGTGTGTCTGTGGGTGGGTCTGTGTATCTGTGGGTGGGTCTGTGTATCTGTGGGTGGGTCTGTGTGTCTGTGGGTGGGTATGTGTGTCTGTGGGTGGGTCTGTGTGTCTGTGGGTGGTCTGTGTGTCTGTGGGTGGGTCTGTGTATCTGTGGGTGGGTCTGTGTATCTGTGGGTGGGTCTGTGTGTCTGTGGGTGGGTCTGTGTATCTGTGGGTGGGTCTGTGTGTGTGTGGGTGGGTCTGTGTGTCTGTGGGTGGGTCTGTGTGTCTGTGGGTGGGTCTGTGTGTCTGTGGGTGGGTCTGTGTATCTGTGGGTGGGTCTGTGTGTCTGTGGGTGGGTCTGTGTGTCTGTGGGTGGGTCTGTGTGTCTGTGTGTGTGTCTGTGTATCTGTGGGTGGGTCTGGGTGTGTCTGTGTATCTGTGGGTGGGTCTGTGTGTCTGTGGGTGGGTCTGTGTATCTGTGGGTGGGTCTGTGTATCTGTGTGTGGGTCTGTGTATCTGTGGGTGGGTCTGTGTATCTGTGGGTGGGTCTGTGTGTCTGTGGGTGGGTCTGTGTGTCTGTGTGTCTTTGGGTGGGTCTGTGTATCTGTGGGTGGGTCTGTGTGTCTGTGGGTGGGTCTGTGTATCTGTGGGTGGGTCTGTGTGTCTGTGTGTGGGTCTGGGTGTCTTTGGGTGGGTCTGTGTATCTGTGGGTGGGTCTGTGTATCTGTGGGTGGGTCTGTGTGTCTGTGTGTGGGTCTGGGTGTCTTTGGGTGGGTCTGTGTATCTGTGGGTGGGTCTGTGTGTCTGTGTGTGGGTCTGGGTGTCTGTGGGTGGGTCTGTGTATCTGTGGGTGGGTCTGTGTGTCTGTGTGTGGGTCTGGGTGTCTGTGGGTGGGTCTGTGTGTCTGTGTGTGTGACTTAGTGTGTGCGTGTAATGCGGCAGCTCATCAATCTCAAACTCATCACAGATGTGACCACACACACACAAGGGTCAAGGTATTGCAGAGGCTGCGGTTGCTAGGACACCATTTCTGGTGCCGTTTTTGTGTGAGCAGCCTCCAGCCCCCTCTCCAATAAACACACACACACACACTCACACACACACACACATACACACACACACACACCACAGCCCTCGGGCCAGATTTTCACTAGCTGTAAATTAGTCAGTGATCTGATCGATTTATTCTGCCTCGGCTGTCTTTATCTCCCCTCTCTCTCTCTCTCTCTCTCTCTCTCTCTCTCTCTCCCCTCTCTCTCTCTCTCTCTCTCTCTCTCTCTCTCTCTCTCTCTCTCTCTCTCTCTCTCTCTCTCTCCCTCTCTCTCTCTCTCTCTCGCTCTCTCTCTTTCACAAGCACAGACACACACACCTGATGGCAACCTAAATGGGAAAAGTGATGGATTGTTGTGAAAAGTGTTATAGACATCTAGTTGTGTTGTGGTATCAGGGGAAATTGGCGTTTATCACATACACACAACTGCTGAAAATCTATTGCACACACACACACACACACACACACACACACACACACACACACACACACACACACACACACACAGGGGCGGACAGGGACAAGAATTCGGCTCTGGAATTTTATGCACACCTACATTGCACATGCTGCCAATTGGTTTGAGCGAGGGGAATTATTTTTTAAGATAACAAACATTTGTTATGTTCTTAACCCATCTAGTGATTAAATGACAGTATAGGTTTGAAAAATCTTGCTAGCTAGTCTTGGATGCCAGCCAGGAAGTTACAGGAGAGAGGGGTGGGGCGGCAGTAAGGGCTCAGCATGAATAGTCTACTCCTACTACATTCCCATGAAAGTGACATGAGGAAATGATGGTTAATATAGCTGTTATATGATCCACTTTAGTCTGATTAATATTACCAGGCAAAATATTGTGGTTGCAACATTGTGATGTCGCATGGTTCATTTTCCTAAATATTGTGGTTGCAACATTGTGATGTCGCATGGTTCATTTTCCTAAATATTGAACCTATAGCCTTATTTATTGAATCGACACAAACTTAGAATGATGGCCGATAGTACATTTGTTGAAAGTAACGAGCATTACATACCATGAACATGGAAATAAGATATTGTCTCGCCTGCTGTTACTTCTGTCCTGTGTTAATTCGGCCCCACCAGCAGGCACAAAAGTAACGTTGTGTCCCTTCTCGGGCTATTTCATTTCAAATCTTTTAACCAAGAAATGTAATTACAGTTGCTAATGGTATAGAACTGAACGAAAATATAATATAATTCCATGTTTCATAAGCTGAAATGTAAGACCCCGGATGTTTTCCATATGCACAAGAAGCGTATATCTCCCAAATGTTGTGATTACATTTGTTCATATCCCTGTTAGTGAACATTTCTCATTTGCCAAGATAATCCATCCACCTGACAGGTGTGGCATTGTTATTATTATCAAGAAGCTGATTAAACAGCATGATCATTACACAGTTGCACCTTGTGCTGGGGGGGCAATACAAGGCCACTCTAAAATGTGCAGTTTTGTCACACAACACAATGTCACAGATGTTTCAAGTGTTGAGGGAGCGTGCAATTGGCATGCTAATTGCAGGAATGTCCATCAGAGCTGTTGCCAGAGAATTGAATGTTACTTTCTCTTCTATAAGCTACCTTCAACTTAGTTTTAGAGAATTTGTCAGTAAGTCCGACCATCCTCACAACCGCAGACCACGTTTAACCAGGAAAACTCTTAAAAAAACATAGTGGTGCCTTTCCTCCTCTGGGCGGGCCATTTGGGAACTTTTTGGCTAAATTAGAGTATACCCAGTTCTCCAGGCACCACTACATCACTGTATAGGTCCAATGGAAAGACAGCAGTCACACACACAGCATGATGTTAAAGCACCACTACACCACTACACCACTACACCACTGTATAGGTCCAATGGAAAGACAGCAGTCACACACAGCATGATGTTAAAGCACCACTACACCACTACACCGCTACACCGCTACACCACTACACCACTACACCACTACACCACTGTATAAGCATTTCCCAAATGAACTATAACTTCTCATTGCAAAAAAAAACATTTCACGTTTAGCATACAAAGTAACAGGTAATCTAAAGTTTAAAGTGGAACTGACAGCATTTGAACTACTTTGCAGATATGAAACAAACAAGACAATCATAATATCAGTCAAAAATATTAAATTCCCTGTTCATGCTATTCCCAGGTTTTAAAAATAGGTTATATTTGACTCAACATTCCATGACATACACAAAGGTATTGTTGGCTGAATAGATGGATGCAGTTCAATGCATGATTAATATAATTCACCAATACATTTCTTGGTAGTCCAAACAACATTGCCATCAGGTTGTAAATTACAGCTGGCCTGGTTCACTGTTTCATGCCATGCCATTGGAGGAGTGGGTGAGTGACTGACTTTTTCCCCTCATATCGTTTTTCGGTGACTATACACAGCTAGAGATATGCACTCCCTCAAAAATAATTGGGGGAAAAATATATTTTCTATTTTATTCAGCTATGTTCAATTGTATTATGTTATTTAACAGCCAATTACCATGAGACCGGCAGTTATTTGAATGGCAATCACCGGCTCACAAAATGTAATGACCACCACAGCTCTAGTTCTGAGTGATGTGAAAATGTAGAATGTTCTCTTTCTGTTTATAGGCACCCTTTGCTTTTTTTATAGGCACCCTTTTGCTTTTTTTTATAGGCACCCTTTTCTCCGACTCTGTTAATTGAGTCGGAGCAGGTGTCTTTGCTGATGCCGCGTTTGAATTTGAATGTGACTTTGCGTGACCTCAGCTCAGACTATCAGAAAACTGGGGGCCGGCCATTGTCCACTGATCAGCCAAAGATTCATTATAGATTAGCATAACAGAGAAATTGAGCCATGGGCTGCTGGCTGCCTTTTTCATTGTTTTATGTTGATATATTAAAAAATATTTTCATTATACTCGATATCAAAATGACACCAGAATTATACAATAGCAAAAACAGAAGGTGGTTTAATACGTCTCCTGCGCCACAAGAGGTGCTAAAACTCTGCTTTTATTCTACCCAGAGAAATGCATACAAGGCCGTCCTTCAGCAAAATAGACCATGACTCTATCCTCCTGCTACAAATAAAAGCTCAAACAGGAAGTGGTGACGCGTGCTCAGTACGGAAGTGGTCTGATGAAACGGATGCTAGGCTATGGGACTGTTTCGCTAGTGCAGACTAGAATATGCTCTGGAGCGCTAATTAAGTGGTCTGATGAAACGGATGCTAGGCTATGGGACTGTTTCGCTAGTGCAGACCAGAATATGCTCTGGAGCGCTAATTAAGTGGTCTCTCATCAGGGCTTGCAGGACAGGACAGACAGCTGATTGTCATTCAATCAAGCAATTACAGCTGGTATTAAGTCAATGGGAAAAGCTCCAACGCAGCGCTCGGCGATCACTGTTCGGATGGAGTTTAGACAGGGCATTCAGAGGGAATAGAGGGAGGGATGGGGAGGGATAACATGCAGGTGTAGCTTCAGAGGCCATCCAGGAGAACAGTAGAGGGAGGGAGGGAGGAATAGGTTAACATTAGCCCTGATTTGCATACAGTTTGGGCTGCATAGGGAAATTAGCACATTTACCCTAACATGTAAAAAGACATAGACACACACTCTTTCTGAGTCATAGAAGACAATACTGTGGAGGCAGATAAAGGGCTTTCATTGGTCAGAGGGAGCAGAAAGAGGGAGATGTAGAGAGAGAGAGGAAGAAAGAAAAGATCAGGGTAAAAAGAGAGAGAAACTATGAGTCCTCACCTCTGCGACACTCTGCTCAATGTTAGCTAGCTAGCTTGCAACATACAGGGCTCAAAACGTTTTTCATCACCTTCCCTAAAATCGTCCAGAAGTGCAATTGAAACCTCCCTGGTCCTTGTGGTTGATTCCGTGTTTGAAATTCACTGCTCTGCTGAGGGACCTTATCTGTATGTGTGGGGTTCAGAGATGAAGCAGACATTAAAAATCATATTAAATACTATTATTGCACACAGAGTGAGTCCATGCAACTTATTACATGACTTGTTAAGCAACCTTTTACTCCTGAACTTATTTAGGCTCGCCGTAACAAATGGCATTGAATGCATATTGAGTCAAGACATTTGAGCTTTTCATTTTTAATTAATTTAGAAAAGTTCCGAGAAACATAATCCCACTTTAACATATGGGGTTTTGCGTGTAGCCTAGTGAAAAAGGGTGTGTGAATATTCTCTGAATGCGCTGTACATAAATAATTAGCCTACATGTCAAATTATAGGGTGGGTTATAAAGCCTCTCATGTCTACACCGATGCTGACATGAGGGAGGCACCAGAAAGTGTTCATTCAACTTCTAAATGACATAAATATAGGCTAAACGCCAGTTATAGTGCATCCGGGGAAGTATTCAGACCCCTTGACCTTTCCCACATTTTGTTACGTTAAAGCCCTTTTTCTAAACTGGATGAAATAGTTTCCCCCCCCTCATCAATCTACACACAATAAATACCCCATAAGGACAAAGCAAAAATCTGTTTTTTACAAACAAGCTTTAAAATGTAGTGGCATAGAATAATGTCTTATTATGGTGTGTGACGAATCCAATACTTTACCTTGTATGCAGTACAAATCACATTATTGTGGGAGCACCTTTGAGAAGGTTTAAATCCTAAGCAGCCTGCCTACACGTTGTTTGACGTAGTAGACCAACATAGCCACTGTAGTAGGTCAAAGCTGTGTGCTGGAATACCTTGGTAGAGCATCGGTGAAGTAGGCATTGTGGTGCTCATGTGAATGTCCTTTATTTTTTTGGGGGCTTCAGACCAATGCCTTCTTCTCACTTAAAACGTATCATGATGTATGGAGATGAACTTCCTCTATTGTCTAGCCTCTCTCCAATTTGAGGGTGTGAATGAATAGAACTAGAAGCATCCTATTCCAGAACCACAGGGTTCTAATTCCGTAACCGCCCAGTCTCCCACAGCCCCACTGTCCCCAGGGGAGGACTGTCAATATTCTCGCACCCCCCCTCCCCCGGTACGCCAGCTACAAAACACCACCAAAGAGCCCCCTTCATCCTTCCTCCTAGGCTCAAAGGGGCACAGATTAAGCCAATTAACCCACATAACAACAAAACAACACTGTATAGAATGGACTGATTCATTCATTCTAGTAATGCTGTGCTCATTTTGCTCAGCCAAGGGAGAGTATTCCTTTTTAGGTTTCGGTGAAGTGGGGTTGGGGGGGGAATAAAGACAGAGTATTAATAGTTATACTGGGAGTCCCTTTTACAGCAATCTAGTTACATCATGGTAGATGACATAACAAGCTATAGGCCTACCAGGTCCAAAAATGTGGCCTGATGCCATTATATGGATAGGGCACAGCAGAGCGGATATTGGATACAGACACACACACTGCCATCCCAGTTCCTCAGGCCTGTGTTCCTCAGATGAAGGCACACACACACACACACACACTGCCACCCCAGTTCCTCAGGCCTGTGTTTCTCAGATGAAGACACACACACTGCCATCCCAGTTCCTCAGGCCTGTGTTCCTCAGATGAAGACACACACACTGCCATCCCAGTTCCTCAGACCTGTGTTTCTCAGATGAAGGTACACACACTGCCATCCCAGTTCCTCAGGCCTGTGTTCCTCAGATGAAGGTACACACACTGCCATCCCAGTTCCTCAGGCCTGTGTTCCTCAGATGAAGACACACACACTGCCATCCCAGTTCCTCAGGCCTGTGTTCCTCAGATGAAGACACACACACTGCCATCCCAGTTCCTCAGGCCTGTGTTTCTCAGATGAAGACACGCACACTGCCATCCCAGTTCCTCAGGCCTGTGTTCCTCAGATGAAGACACACACACTGCCATCCCAGTTCCTCAGGCCTGTGTTCCTCAGATGAAGACACACACACTGCCATCCCAGTTCCTCAGGCCTGTGTTCCTCAGATGAAGACACACACACTGCCATCCCAGTTCCTCAGGCCTGTGTTCCTCAGATGAAGACACACACACTGCCATCCCAGTTCCTCAGGCCTGTGTTCCTCAGATGAAGGCACACACACTCACATAGCTCACACCGCAGCCTTACTAAAGAATGTGTGTCGGTGTCACCTGTCCCAGTCACCCTTCCCAACTGTGGTCAATTAAAAGCCCCATAAATAGTGTTGTGAGATTGTGTGTCTATACAGCCAAGTGTTTAGTCTTTATTAGAAAACACACACTCCTCTGTCTCATCTTTCTCCCTGTCTCTCCTTCAAACACTACTAGAGCCCTAACGATAAATCTGTTGACCAGTATTATCAGACGATATAAGCCAGTCACAGAAATATTTGTATCGGCGAGTAGCTTGCCACAGCCAGCATATTTGAATAATTAAATCATCAAAAGTACACTTCAGCAAGCAGCCCTGTCCTCATCACATTCTCACTTAGTTAACATTAGCTAGCCAGCGATGTAGGTAGTTAGTTTAGCTATGTAGCCAGCAAGGTAGTTAGCTTAGCTAGCACTGGACTGGCACTAATGTGAACACTCGTCCATGATACGAAAATAACACTGTTACTGTCTGGGCCTATAATCTTAGCTAGTGGGCTTATTTAATCTGCAAAAAGCAAGACAGTTGGCGCAGATATGTAATTCAGGCCATGTGCTTGCGTTCATGATGACATAAGTAGCTAAAGTTGGTTAGGTAGCTAAATCAGAACGTGTGACTAAAACCAGTGGGGCAAGCAGTTGGTGGGAAACAGGTGGGCAGTGTGGACTGCGATTGAGATTGCGTCATCTGTGGATCTGCTGGGGCGCTATGCGAATTGGAGTGGGTCTAGGGTTTCTGGGATGATGGTGTTGATGTGAGCCATGACCAGCCTTTCAAAGCACTTCATAGCTAACGACGTGAGTGCTACGGGGCGGTAGTCATTTAGGGAGGTTTCCTTCGCTTCCTTGGGCACAGGGACTAGGGTGGTCTGCTTGAAACATGTGGGTATTACAGACTTGGTCAGGGATGGGTTGAAAATGTCAGTGAAGACACTTTCCAGTTGGTCCATGCATGCTCTGAGTACACGTCTTGGTAATCCGTCTGGCCCCGTGGCCTCGAGAATGTTTGACCTGTTTAAAGGTCTTTATCACGTCAGCTCCAGAAAACGTGATAATCGTCCGGAACACCTGGTGCCCTCATGCATGCTTCTGTGTTGCTTGCCTCGAAGCATAAAAGGCATTTAGCTCATCTGCTCGCATCATGTTAATGCATTTCAATGCTAATTTGTGAACGGTGCCGTTTCAGATTGACTTTGAGACTATGTTTAATTCCGCCAGCCAACCCTTGTGGTGGTTTAGCACAAACACTTTTGCATACCTCTTATCCACTGCCATAGGTACAACTTAAAATATGAGTATCTAAGAAGGTAAACTAAACAAGGTTTCTATTTACTGTCTTAATTATAGTTGTTTTTTGGTGGATATCCTGTAAACCACAACATTTTGAGTATCTGTTTAATCCTTTGGGGCACAATTTGTGTATTCATCTGTTCTGTAGTCCTATTATCCTGGGTGGGGAGCCAGTAGTAGGGGGAGAGAGTCAGGGAATAGCGTTAGCAACATCCCATTACCTGTACAGGAGCTGATGTTCACCACTCATAGATCTACAGTACCAACATCATAGATATACACCATCTCACATAGTAGATTGTAGTTATGACCAATGTGGGTAAAACCAGGGAAGGGCAGCATTATAGGAGACTGAGACTAAGGTCAATCTTACCACCATGGCTCAAACTTTAAACCTACAAAGGGGCCCCTATAGATAGCGTGGAGAAAAGGTTAGCCCAAATCACAAGCTTAGCATTCAACAAAACATTGACGACAGAACATGTCATGTGTTTGCTCCATTCATAGGTCAAAGGGAGACACAGGAGGGCCATGGTTGGATTGACTTTAGGTTAGGGTTAGAGGAGGCTGTTTGACCCAAGCAAGGGAGACACAGGAGGGCCATGGTTGGATTGACTTTAGGTTAGGGTTAGAGGAGGCTGTTTGACCCAAGCAAGGTCCACTAATAGTATGGGAGCAACAGTGGGGATTGGAGGGGTTTGAGGAAGTGGACCATAAGAGGGACACGCTCTGTGGTAACGTCACCAAAACAACGCTGCAACAACATTGCCCAAAGCTCATTCTTTAACAAATGGAACTGGAAACTCCATGAGCCTGTTTTTTTTGTTTTATTACCTTCCCGAAATTGAACACAAAATATATTATTTGTCTAGGCTACATTCATATCAGATCCAGTGAGAAAGAATGTCCTGCCAAGTGCATTTCACAGAGCTGAATTTCAGGTAAATAAAAGCTTTTATGGATATTTATATTCCATTGTCAAAAGGTGTGACCTGTAAAGTCATAGGTTAGAGGGCAGAGATTGTAGGAAGGCTCTTACCCAAGGGTCATCCAGGTGAGTAAAAGAGAAAATGAAATGGGGGAAGAAGGTCAGCAATGAGGAAATGAACAAAATAAATCAACATGGAAATCACCTCCCATGCCGCACTATACTTGGGGCAGCAGGTAACCACGATTAATTGACTGAGGTTGCAGTACCTACAGCTTCCACACGGTGTCTAGAGTCTTGTCATTTCCCTTCGAGTTTTTTCTTGGTCAAACACATACAGGACACCGTATCTCCTCCGGTCTAGGACCGGATATTTTCGTTGAGTTTCTAGCCGGACATTTTTCCAGACGGACAGCTAATGATCTTTACATCGCCTCCTGATGAATTTTATCGCTTATTAACGTTTACTAATACCTAAAGTTGCATTACAAACGTATTTCGAAGTGTTTTGTGAAAGTTTATCGTCGACTTTTTGAATTTAAAAAAATGACGTTACGTTTTGAAACGATGTTTTTTTCGTTTATCACACAGTCTACATATAACGATATCTAGGCTTTATATGGACCGATTTAATCGAAATAAAGACCCAAATAGTGTTTATGGGACATCTAGGAGTGCCAACAAAGAAGATGGTGAAAGGTAATGAATGTTTTCTATTTTATTGTGCGGTTTGTGTAACGCCGAAATGCTAATTATTTTGTTTACGTCCCCTGTGGGTCTTTTGGGGTGTTGCATGCTATCAGATAATAGCTTCTCATGCTTTCGCCGAAAAGCATTTTAAAAATCTGACTTGTTGCCTGGATTCACAACGAGTGTAGCTTTAATTCGATACCCTGCATGTGTATTTTAATGAACTTTTGAGTTTTAACTAATACTATTAGCATTTAGCGTAGCGCATTTGCATTTCCAGAGCTCTAGTTGGGACGCAAGCGTCCCGAGTAGAAGCAACAGGTTAATCCTTTGGGGCACAATTTGTGTCTTCATCTGTTCTGTAGTCCTATTATCCTGGGTGGGGAGCCAGTAGTAGACTCCAATCTAAATGTCAGAGGAGAGGAGGGCCATTTTAAAGTAGAGAGTAATCAGGGACTAGATGCTGAGGCAGGCTGGGTGCTCTGCTGCTCTATTCCCCAGGGATTAACCAACCGCTACTCTTTCTAGTAATCTTATAAAATACCACTATTTAATGGCCTTACCCAGCACTACAGCTCAACATAAAATACTGTACATGCACACTGACTAAATGCACACAGCACTATAATCTACTTTGAAGACGGCAATATACAGGAAATATGTAGGCTAGGTCAAAAAGGAACCGGAGCAAAAGTACAAACTCAAAACATGCATCCTGCATTTTGCTCCCTCTAAGGGTTGTGTGCTCATTTGTGTGTGGTGAAGGGCATTGTGTGTGGAACTGGGATGTCACTTCTGCTCCCTGTGTGTTGTCACTCATCCCTGTGTTTGCCATGAGCTTCATGGCAACAGTGTGGGCAGGGGACCAATAACATGCCGCGGGCTCCAGCTGTGCGCTCCCCCTCCTCTCTCACTGTACCTTGTGACACTGCTCTGGATTACTGACCTCTGCCTGCCCTTGACCTGTCATTTGCCTGCCCCCTGTTTTTGTAATAAACTTGTGTTACTTCAAACTGTCTGCATCTGGGTCTTATCCTGAGATCAGATACTCCCCCATCTCTCTTCCTCTCTCACCCCTTCTCTTCACCTCCCCTCCCTTTCTCTCTCCCTCTTCCCCTTGCTCTCCTAGCTCTCTCTCTCAATTAAATTCAACGGGCTTTATTGGCATGGGAAACATATGTTTACATACACGAAGTCTCTCTCTCCTCCTCTCTGGGTTTTAAAGGTCTGTCAGAGAGCACTGCATTCTGGGAAAGACCCTTCAGAGCCAGAGGGAAGCGGGAAGAGCCCTCACACACACACACACACACACACACACACACACAGTTGTCGGGAGAGCTCTTTGACTGGGAGGCAAGACCAAGACGTCAGACGGAGAGTGTGTGTTTAAACGAGGTTTGAACCAGTGATGGGACAGCTCAGCCACACTACACACAAAAAAAATCAGGGTTCCTCAACGGTTCTTTGGGAAGGGTGATGGTTCTATGTGGAACCATAATGACTCAAAGAACTCTTTGAGCTCTTCAACGGTTCTTTTACTGTTCTCAAAAGGGTTCTTTGCTTGTGCCCAGCTCTTTTTGTGCAACCGTGAGTGAGTGTCATTCCAGTATATGTTATATATTACAAAGGCCAGGGACAGTGTCTTGAATCAGTCAGTGGTTCTCAATTCTCTCCTCAGGGACCCACAGCTGTTACGCACACACATTCACACAAAACACTCCGCACACATCGGGCCAAATTCCCAGAGGGGACTCCTCTCCCTTTCTTCTCCTCTCTTTCGTCTTTCATTTCCTCGCCTCCTTATTTTCCACGTTGTCAAGGTGGTAATTGTATTCATCCGCAAAAAACACCTGTTCCCTTCCCATTTACCCCTCCCTCTCTGCCTCTCTACCTCTCCCCCCCCCTTTCTCATCCGAACAGCATGTAGTCTCTCCCTTGTTCAATCGTTCCCCATCACTACCTCTCTCTCTCTTTCTCTCCCTCAATCTTCTTCCACCTCCCTCTCTCTTTCTCAGCTTGTCTGACGCATGCCAATTAAGGGTTTAAAGCCCGTCTCCTCTTCCTCTCCCTCCCTCTTCGTCTCCTCCTCTCCTCTCTTCCTCCTCTGGGATGGTGTTAGCAGGTCTTATCTAAGCGGCAGCCACATGTTAAATAACTGTCAGATGAGATGAGGCCTGTTCTCATGATGAATAGCCAGTGATTTGGTGCAGTAGACCGAGAGCCATGTTGACTTTGGCACACCATTTTAGAGGTTAACTTGCTTTGCATTGTCGGTAGCGATGGGGGGGGGGATCAATTACAGTTACATATCGGGGTATTATTTTGACAATATATCGTATCGTTTTGACAATATTCTTTTTGCACTAGTTTGTCTGTACCTGCACCAGAACTCCAGTGTTTTTCCTTCATAGCCTGTTCTCCATCTTCTTTTTGAATAGGGAGCCAATTTGTTTTCAGCACTTATTTCTACAACTGATCAAAAATGTTTTTCTCGTGCTCTCTGTGGTCCCTCTGTAGCAGACATAGGGTGAGCAATATGTTTGGGACACCGGATCACAATACAATCACAGTATTAAATCCAAATAAAGAGAATTGTGAGAATCGCAGCACATATCGTATCAGCACCTGAGTATCGTGGTAATATCGTGTCGTAAGGTCCCTGGCAAGTCTCATTCATAGGCTTACCAGTTTAGCTCAAATATAGAACAGAACCTTCATGGAACCTTAGAACACGGAACCTTAGAGTACCCTAAAATATAGAACCCTCTGAATTCCTCCTTCAATTCAACATATCTGATTTGAGGATGACTGTTGAAGGATGATGAGGGACTGACTAATGTTATACCATCTAGATGACAGATGATGAGAGATGTCTTGGGTAACGACAACACCCGTATCAGCTCAGGATGCCACCGTGGGGGAAAGGCCTCCCACGGTGAAACTACAGATAACAACATTCTGGGATCATGGAGAGGGAGAGCGGGAGGAGAGAGAGGTGATGCGTGGGGGGATAGAAGAGAGGCATAGCGTAGAGCAATCGAGAGATGAGCAGAGCCGCGGGATGCAATAGTTTCTTTCCGTTTCTCTCCCTCCTCTCCAACATCTAAGTAGAGGGCCTCCGTGGGCGGGCGAGGTGGATCACTTTACCTCCAGCCTGGCAGGCAGCGTCTCTTTTAAAAAAGAACCTACAGTAAAACAATATTATCACAGATTACTTACACACACACACACACACACACACACACACACACACACACACATACACAACAACCAACAATATTATCACAGATTACTTGCACACACACACACACTGATCTGTTTCACCTGTCTTGTGCTAGTCTTCACCCCCCTCCAGGTGTCGCCCATTTCCCCCATTATCCCCTGTGCATTTGTACCTGTATTTGTCTGTTGCCAGTCCGTCTTGTCTTGTCAAGCCTACCAGTGTTTTTCCCGTACTCCTGTTTTTCCTCTCTAGTCCCTATTTTCTAGTTTTCCCGGTTTTGACCATTCTGCCTGCCCTGACCCTGAGCCTGACCCTGACCCTGCCTGCCTGCCCTGACCCTGAGCCTGCCTGCCGTTCTGTATCTTTCAGACACTGCTCTGATAAAATAAACACATCTCTCTCGCCTCTGTCTCTCTTTCTCTGCTCTCTGTCCCTATCTATTGGTCTCTCTCTCTCTCTCTCTCCATGCTGTGTGATATTAGCCATTATCATCTTGTATTGGTGGTGTGCCAGTGTCTCCCTGACTCCAATAGCCCGTCCACGCCGTGGGAGAGTAGGCTAGCCGCACGCACACACACACACACACACACACACACACACACACACACACACACACACACACACACACACACACACACAAACCTCATCACAATTAATCACCTATCCCAGCCATCACCAGCTATCAGATCACTAGAGCATCAGATCAGTCACACTGTGATGCTCTACTCACAACACTGATCCTCTCAGCACAGGAGCCTATCCCTGCTCAGTCCCTCACTGCTGTCTCTCTAACCGCACTGATCCATCACCAGCTATCAGATCCCTCACTGCCTTCTGTCTCCACATGCTGATCCTAAATCAGCTGCTGTTTTGCTACGCTGCTGCCTCAACATGCTTCAACGGGTGGGGACCTGATCCTAGATCTGGTGTGGTGAGTGAGAGAAGAAAACACACTTAGTATTGTACATAGTGTCATCGGTTTGAGGGATAGATTAAGAAGGGAGGGAACAGGGAGACTGATCCTGTCTAAGGTAAAGCCCCTCCTTGCTTTACCTTCACCTCTCTCCCTATCTAGCAACCCTCCTCACCCCTCCCCCTTACCCCTCCCGGCCTCACACCCGGATCAGCCCAACCAGGGAGGGACCAACCAGGGTCTACCTCTGGAGTAAGGGAGGCTGGGACCTTGGGCTCCCCCCCCCCCCCCCCTGCTCTCTATTATCGAGGAGATTAATGGGACTCTTCTCTAATCACACCCCTCATACCTCTCCCCCATCCAAGAAGGAGCCAAGGGTGAGAGGTCAGGGATTACTGCTGCCATAAATGGAGAAATGTGGGTTTGAGAGAGAGCGAGTGAGAGAGATGTGAATGGATATAATATAGGCGAGGTAAGTGCTGCAGACATGGAGACTAGAGAGAGGGATGAGAGAAACCGAAAACATAGAGAGAAACAGGATAGAGAGAAAGAGAGAGAGGGGAAGGAGAGCTAGAGAGGGAAATTGAGGAAGGGAAATATGATCCGGGAGCATGCGTCTGCCATCAGGCTTGTAAAAGCATTCTGGCCTCGCTGCTGGCACCACACACACACACACACACACACACACACACACACACACACACACACACACACACACACACACACACACACAAGCACACACATGCTACACACACACACACACACACAAGCACACACATGCTACACACACACACACACACACACACACACACACACACACATGCTACACACACACACACACACACACACACACACACACTGGTTGTTATGAGCATTATTATCATCATCCGCTGGAACAGAGCAGCAGAATGCACTCAGCTTTATTACATGGTCAACCTCCCTGTAACACACACACCTCTTCCACTAACACAGCATTACTACCATGTTACTCACATCATCATTGTCAAATCACCATGACGCTAGACATTGTCCGGAACCCCAGACAGACACGATGATGAGACATGATTTTACATAATGCATTTGACATCATATATGAGGAGGGATGATGTGAAATGTCTGTGTTAAGTTGTCACCGGGGCGGCAGTTAGCCTAGTGGTTATAGTGGAGGGGTGGCAGTTAGCCTAGTGGTTATAGTGGAGGGGTGGCAGTTAGCCTAGTGGTTATAGTGGAGGGGTGGCAGTTAGCCTAGTGGTTATAGTGGAGGGGTGGCAGTTAGCCTAGTGGTTATAGTGGAGGGGTGGCAGTTAGCCTAGTGGTTATAGTGGAGGGGTGGCAGTTAGCCTAGTGGTTATAGTGGAGGGGCGGCAGTTAGCTTAGTGGTTATAGTGGAGGGGCGGCAGTTAGCTTAGTGGTTAGAGTGGAGGGGTGGCAGTTAGCCTAGTGGTTATAGTGGAGGGGTGGCAGTTAGCCTAGTGGTTATAGTGGAGGGGTGGCAGTTAGCCTAGTGGTTATAGTGGAGGGGTGGCAGTTAGCCTAGTGGTTATAGTGGAGGGGCGGCAGTTAGCTTAGTGGTTAGAGTGGAGGGGTGGCAGGGTAGCCTAGTGGTTATAGTGGAGGGGTGGCAGTTAGCCTAGTGGTTAGAGTGGAGGGGTGGCAGGGTAGCCTAGTGGTTATAGTGGAGGGGTGGCAGTTAGCCTAGTGGTTAGAGTGGAGGGGTGGCAGGGTAGCCTAGTGGTTATAGTGGAGGGGTGGCAGTTAGCCTAGTGGTTATAGTGGAGGGGTGGCAGGGTAGCCTAGTGGTTATAGTGGAGGGGTGGCAGTTAGCCTAGTGGTTATAGTGGAGGGGTGGCAGTTAGCCTAGTGGTTATAGTGGAGGGGTGGCAGTTAGCCTAGTGGTTATAGTGGAGGGGTGGCAGTTAGCCTAGTGGTTAGAGTGGAGGGGTGGCAGGGTAGCCTAGTGGTTATAGTGGAGGGGTGGCAGTTAGCCTAGTGGTTATAGTGGAGGGGTGGCAGTTAGCCTAGTGGTTATAGTGGAGGGGTGGCAGTTAGCCTAGTGGTTATAGTGGAGGGGTGGCAGGGTAGCCTAGTGGTTATAGTGGAGGGGTGGCAGTTAGCCTAGTGGTTATAGTGGAGGGGTGGCAGTTAGCCTAGTGGTTATAGTGGAGGGGTGGCAGTTAGCCTAGTGGTTATAGTGGAGGGGTGGCAGTTAGCCTAGTGGTTATAGTGGAGGGGTGGCAGTTAGCCTAGTGGTTATAGTGGAGGGGTGGCAGTTAGCCTAGTGGTTATAGTGGAGGGGTGGCAGTTAGCCTAGTGGTTATAGTGGAGGGGTGGCAGTTAGCCTAGTGGTTATAGTGGAGGGGTGGCAGTTAGCCTAGTGGTTATAGTGGAGGGGTGGCAGTTAGCCTAGTGGTTATAGTGGAGGGGTGGCAGTTAGCCTAGTGGTTATAGTGGAGGGGTGGCAGTTAGCCTAGTGGTTATAGTGGAGGGGTGGCAGTTAGCCTAGTGGTTATAGTGGAGGGGTGGCAGTTAGCCTAGTGGTTATAGTGGAGGGGTGGCAGTTAGCCTAGTGGTTATAGTGGAGGGGTGGCAGTTAGCCTAGTGGTTATAGTGGAGGGGTGGCAGTTAGCCTAGTGGTTATAGTGGAGGGGTGGCAGTTAGCCTAGTGGTTATAGTGGAGGGTGGCAGTTAGCCTAGTGGTTATAGTGGAGGGGCGGCAGTTAGCCTAGTGGTTATAGTGGAGGGGTGGCAGTTAGCCTAGTGGTTATAGTGGAGGGGTGGCAGTTAGCCTAGTGGTTATAGTGGAGGGGCGGCAGTTAGCCTAGTGGTTATAGTGGAGGGGTGGCAGTTAGCCTAGTGGTTATAGTGGAGGGGTGGCAGTTAGCCTAGTGGTTAGAGCGTTGGGACAGTAATGGAAAGGGCTGACAAGGTAAAAATATGTTGTTCTGCCCCTGAACAAGGCAGTTAACCCACTGTTCCCCTGAACAAGGCAGTTAAACCACTGTTCCCCTGAACAAGGCAGTTAACCCACTGTTCCCCGGTAGGCCGTCATTGTAAATAAGAATTTGTTCTTAACCTGTTGCTTCTACTCGGGACGCTTGCGTCCCAACTAGAGCTCTGGAAATGCAAATGCACTACGCTAAATGCTAATAGTATTAGTTAAAACTCAAAAGTTCATTAAAATACACATGCAGGGTATCGAATTAAAGCTACACTCGTTGTGAATCCAGGCAACAAGTCAGATTTTTAAAATGCTTTTCGGCGAAAGCATGAGAAGCTATTATCTGATAGCATGCAACACCCCAAAAGACCCACAGGGGACGTAAACAAAATAATTAGCATTTCGGCGTTACACAAACCGCACAATAAAATAGAAAACATTCATTACCTTTCACCATCTTCTTTGTTGGCACTCCTAGATGTCCCATAAACACTATTTGGGTCTTTATTTCGATTAAATCGGTCCATATAAAGCCTAGATATCGTTATATGTAGACTGTGTGATAAACGAAAAAAACATCGTTTCAAAACGTAACGTCATTTTTTAAAATTCAAAAAGTCGACGATAAACTTTCACAAAACACTTCGAAATACGTTTGTAATGCAACTTTAGGTATTAGTAAACGTTAATAAGCGATAAAATTCATCAGGAGGCGATGTAAAGATCATTAGCTGTCCGTCTGGAAAAATGTCCGGCTAGAAACTCAACGAAAATATCCGGTCCTAGACCGGAGGAGATACGGTGTCCTGCATGTGTTTGACCAAGAAAAAACTCGAAGGGAAATGACAAGACTCTAGACACCGTGTGGAAGCTGTAGGTAGTGCAACCTCAGTCAATTAATTGTGGTACACCTTTATCAATGGGTTCAAGTAGCGCATGGATATATTTTCCCATTTTCAGTGATCAGTTTTTCCTGTGCTTTTCGATGTAAATGCCGTTCTGGTAAAGTCACAGCAGTGATTTAACCAGTTTTTTAAACGTCTGAGTGTTTTCTATCCACACAGACTAAGCAAATGCATATACTATATTCCTGGCATGAGTAGCAGGGCGCTGAAATGTTGCGCGATTTTTAACAGAATGTTCAAAAAAGTAGAGGGTCGACTTAAGAGGTTAACTGATGTACCTAGATAAAAAAAGGTTAATTAAAAAATATATATTTAACAGGCTGGTGGCCTGAATTGCATGTGAAATGTCTTGTACGGTATCTGTATGTTAACAGCTGGTCTGTGTTTCTGTGTGCGTGTGTGCGTGGTGTGTGTGTGTGTGTGTGTGTGTGTGTGCGTGTGCGTGTGCGTGCGTGTGCAACTGTCCTTGCTGTAACATACGAGCTCACACTCACACACTCTTTCTCTATCTATCTGTCTATCTGTCTATCTATCTGTCTATCTCTCAGCCCCTCTATCCATACCGATCATTGTTTTGTTCCTCTCCTCCTCTCTGGCCCAGGCCCCTCTGTTTGTTCTCTGTTTGTTCCAAAGGTGATCTCTGGCTGCAATGACCCCATTAGAGAGAGAGAAATATAATAGAGAGAAAGGCTATGAGACTTGAGAGATAAACTAGGTTACCATCCAATCTTTTTACGCGAATTTTTGTTTTTTAATGACAGGCCTGATGGAAACAGACATTTTTTCAGTAAAAATAAAATACCCTCGACAAGGTTGTATCTTTTTGTTTCAGAAAACATTTATGCAAGAAATGTCAGTGGACACGCTTTTATGCACAAATATTAATATAATTACCACCATCTCGAAGTAAACTTGGAGTCACGCGATGTTATGCGGTCCTCCCACTGCGACTCCGGAAAACATGCAGTCTATTAGGCTACAGATGAAATGAATTATGATGAACTTCACAGGGTGGTGAATGCACAAGGTGATGAGTTTGATGCCCCTTTCCCACAAATATTGACGATCTTATTCTGGTGACATGATCATTGATGCTTAGATGTCGTTTGTCAAAAAAAAAAAAAAAAAAAAATCCTGCTCTTAGTAATAATAGTCTGATCATGTAAACTATAGCAGTACCGTATCTGTATCCGCGCCCTGCTCGCTAGAGCGCACGTGCCAATACCAGACGGGGCATACTCGCTATAGAGTGAAAAAATGTTGGTGAGAAAACCATCAGTAGTGTTGAGACAACCCTGTAGTAGAATAGTTGATCTATT
The DNA here is from genome assembly GCF_034236695.1 of Oncorhynchus nerka. NCBI lineage: Eukaryota > Metazoa > Chordata > Actinopteri > Salmoniformes > Salmonidae > Oncorhynchus > Oncorhynchus nerka. Next base: position 51,975,661 of record NC_088412.1, on the reverse strand, counting down.
TACCTAGTCGACTTATTCCTCTGAAGGCCCACCCGTTGTATAAAATATTATATTTGGGATCTAGCTAATGATTAGCCCAAGAGGGTAAATACAGCTAGGCAACCTCATGCTTCAGCCTATTTATGTATAGCCACTATGCTACATCAGTTGGGCTACATGTGATAATGCTTATTGCTAATACCTAATAATATGGACCATGCACAGGCAGACATCTAATTAGCATAATAAAACATTCTCCATAAAAATGTTTTTTTTATTGTGTGCATCTCAATCCACCACATCTGCTCAGTAACACAGTGAAAGGTGACAGAGCTAGAGTAGTGAGTAGTGTTTGCCAGGCCATGAGAAATCGGTCTTCTCACAAAATCCTCTGTAGTGTCCGAATGGTTTGGCCTACAAACTATTACGACCTCTCTATGGGTGTAACGGTTCTCTTGGTGTGATGAAGGAGAGTCGGACCTTTTTGGGCTGCTCCTGTTGCCTGTTGACACGCTGCTTGGTCCGTTGTTGGTGGGTGATTCTGTAACGGTTCTCTTGGTGTGATGAAGGAGAGTCGGACCTTTTTGGGCTGCTCCTGTTGCCTGTTGACACGCTGCTTGGTCCGTTGTTGGTGGGTGATTCTGTAACGGTTCTCTTGGTGTGATGAAGGAGAGTCGGACCTTTTTGGGCTGCTCCTGTTGCCTGTTGACACGCTGCTGCTTGGTCCGTTGTTGGTGGGTGATTCTGTAACGGTTCTCTTGGTGTGATGAAGGAGAGTCGGACCTTTTTGGGCTGCTCCGGTTGCCTGTTGACACGCTGCTTGGTCCGTTGTTGGTGGGTGATTCTGTAACGGTTCTCTTGGTGTGATGAAGGAGAGTCGGACCTTTTTGGGCTGCTCCTGTTGCCTGTTGACACGCTGCTTGGTCCGTTGTTGGTGGGTGATTCTGTAACGGTTTTCTAGGTGTGATGAAGGAGAGTCGGACCAAAACGCAGCGTGTAGATTGCGATCCATGTTTAATAAACAACGTAAACACGAATTTACACAAACACTACAAAACAAAGAACGTAAATAACAAAACGAAAACCGAAACAGCCTATACTTGTGTCAACTAACACAGCGACATGAACAAAGACACTAAGGACAGGAACAATCACCAACAAAATACACAGTGAAACCCCGGCTACCTAAATATGGTTCCCAATCAGAGACAACGAGAATCACCTGACTCTGATTGAGAACCGCCTCAGGCAGCCAAACCTAAGCTACACCCCTACTCAGCCGCAATCCCAATTCCTATTAAACCCCAATACGAAACACAACAAATAAACCCATGTCACACCCTGGCCTGACCAAATATTATAACGAAAACACAAAATACTATGACCAAGGCGTGACAATGGGAAGATGACACTTTCACCAGTCTCAACGTCAACAGTGAAGAGGCGACTCTGGGATGCTGGCCTTCTAGGCAGAGTTGCAAAGAAAAAGCCATATCTCAGACTGGCCAACAGACACTGGACAGAGGAACTCTGCCTAGAAGGCCAGCATCCCGGAGTCGCCTCTTCACTGTTGACGTTGAGACTGGTGTTTTGCGGATACTATTTAATGAAGCTGCCAGTTGAGGACTTGTGAGGCGTCTGTTTCTTGAACTAGACACTTCAATATACTTGTCTTCTTGCTCAGTTGTGCACCGGGGCCTCCCACTCCTCTTTATTTTTGTGGTTAGAGCCAGTGGTGGTAGGATCATGGGGATGTTGTGGGGATGTTTTTTCAGTGGCAGGGACTGGGAGACTAGTCAGGGTCGATGGAAAGATGAATGGAGCAAAGTACAGAGAGATCCTAGATGGAAACCCTCTCCAAAGCACTCAGGACCTCAGACTGGGGTGAAGGTTCACCTTCCAACAGTACAACTACCCTAAGCACACAGCCAAGACAACACAGAAGTGGCTTCGGGACAAGTCTCTGAATGTTCGAGTGGCTCAGCCAGAGCCCGGACTTGAACCCAATCGAACATCCCTGGAGAGACCTGAAATGGCTATCCATCCTGTCAGTGTTTGAGAGGATCTGCAGAGAAGAATGGGAGAAACTCCCCAAATACAGGTGTTCCAAGCCTATAGTGTCATACCCAATAAGACTAGAGGCTGTAATCACTGCTAAAGGTGCTTCAACAAAGTACTGAGTAAAGGGTCTGAATACTTATGTAAATGTGATATTTCAGTTTTTTATTTGTAATACATGTAGCTTGATTAGGGAAAAACCCATTTTAGAATAAGGCTGTAACGTAACATAAAAAGTCAAGGGGTCTGAATACTTTTCCGAATGCTCTTCTACATATTTTTCCAGCGGAAACACTGGTGTGTTATAACCTCAATACATACACAGCAATGCCTCAGTATCGACAGAGCAGCAGCACTATGTGGTCGTTTAACTGACTAATGTGTCTTTGGCTGCCCCTGGCTACACACACAGTGTTAAATTAAGAGACGGAGGAAGGGTGTAGCGAGAGACAAGGAGAAGAGGAAATAAGAGAATAGGGGATGGAAAAGAGAAAGGGACGAATGTAGAGGGGAGAGGAGATGCGAGGGGGCTACAAGGAGCTGTCACACATCACTGCTTCTTAATGGAAGAACAGAGCAGGCCTCTCTCTCTCTTTCCCCCCAACTCGCCATTTTGTCTTTCTCTACCTCTAACACTACACCCTCACTCCATCCTAAATCTCTCTCTTTTTGTCTCTCACCTGCCTATCCCTTTTCTGTTCGTAAAATCAGAGAGATTTACGATGGAGAGAGGAAGGGAGGAGTGGAGGATGTTGAGGCAGAGAGAGGGTTAATAGTCTACTGTGTGAATGGGCAGACTACATTTTCCACTTGAATTTGATTTGTTGAAGAAAGACAGAGAAAGGGATTCAGAGAAGGAGAGGTGAGAGTGGGAAGGGAGAGGCGAGAAGGGGAGTGGGAGGGTTAATAATTGATGCGAACACACATGCACGCACGCACACACACACACACACACACACACACACACACACACACACACACACACACACACACACACACACACTCTCCTCTCCTGTGATCTTGTGTAGTGTCCTCTACCCTGCCTGCTGCCAACCAGACCGACTGAATTCTCCTGATGAATCTGCAGCAGTTTAATCTGGATTAAAATCAGATAGTATCACACTGACTGCACAACCCTACCGATGGTCACACACACAACACACACTCAATCACTGCACAAGTATGTCTAGGGGAGAGGAAAAGGTCAGTATTTCCTGGGACGCCCCTACCCCCTACCCTTACCCTAACCTTACAGCCAGGTCACCCGTGAAACAAGTAAGTATTCAACGTCCACCCATGACGTGGAAACCGACCACTAGGGGCAACAGCCGTTTCCTTCAAGTAGGTTTTGGTTTTGACTTAAGCATCTGCCTCTGGTGCCAAAGGTTGCAGAAAGAAAGGAGATGCTGGTCTCACCTAATAGGTAGAAGGGATTAACGTCTTCACTGCCATCTGGTTGAGTTGCGTGAAGTCTCCGCTGCTGAACAGCCAGAATGTGGAAAGGTGCATCTCATTAAAACAAGTCTGCAGACCTTTCGTTACAGGACAGCTCCAAAAGTTTATCCTCAAGAACAGGTGACAAGCTGTGTCTCTCCAGTGCTGGTTAATGGATTATGCATCCACTGCTTTCCCAGGCGTTGGTCAGATTGTGAGGGGAAGTCATTTGAGCAGAGTTTGGCTCCGATGTGACCCCATCAATTTACGCATTGTGAACCATGTCCACATCACCCTCATCAGCCAGAGTTGAGAATAGGTCAACCACTCTGTCTCTCCAGACGCCCAGCTTTTTCTTGAAAGCGGCAATTGTATCGTTTGCTTGGAAAATGTAACTTGCACGACCCTGCATGGATAGGTTGAGATGGTTGAACTGGACAAGTATATCAGAGAGGTATGCCAGATTAGCAATCCATTCATCATATTGCAGGTGCAGAGCTAGATCTGATTTCCTTTGGGTTAAAAATACCTGGATTTCATGCCCTCAGTAAACCCTGCGGATCACTTTCACCCTGGATAGCCAGCGCACATCTGTAAGCAGGTGACAGTGATCAGGGATTTCCTCGCGTAATGCAGTAAAAATGTGAGACTTGGTAGCGTGTGCCTTTATGAAGTTGACCATCTTCACAACATTAAGGATCTCTTTGAGTTCAGGAGTGATTTGATGCCTCGCTGTGAATGAAACAGTACGCTGCCTGTACAGAGGGAGACACCACTCGGACCCACGACACCAGAGTGCCGCCCCATCATGGCGGCAGCCGCCTTGGTACAGGTCCCGTTGAAACGGTCCCGTTGTAATCCATGTCCCTTTATGTACTTGTTCAGAACACATAATATTTCACCTGCAGTTATATTCTGAGGCAGTTCTTTGCAAGAAAGAAATTCTTCATGGAAGGATCCTTCATATATGTAGCGAAAATATATAAGAAGCTGGGCTGCATTTGAAATGTCAGTTGTCTCATCTAATTGGATTTAAAACCAATTTGATGTGCGGGCTTTGTCTAAAACCTGTGATAATCTGCCAGATCCAGGATTCTACGCGTGCCAGTGTCATTGGAAAGTGGGATTTCATAGATCTTTGTAGCAGCAGTTGGGCCTGAAACCTCTCGGCAAGCATCAGGTGTTGTGAAAGGAGCCCGGCACATGTAAATGTTATGAGAGAGTAAGTATGAAGCATTCAGAAAACTCTCCTTGTCTGTGAAGTTATTGTGTAGCATTTTTGTTTAGTTGGTCATTTCATATTTTTTTAAAATGTTTTTTTAATTGTCTGGTTTATCCTTGAGTTGTGGATGCTTTGCTTCGAAATGTCTACACATTTTTGATTTCTTCATTTCATTGTTGCTGAGGCAAGTTTGACATATTGTATCACACAGACCGGTTTTGAAGCTAATCCAAACTTGATGTATCATGGATCGTTCTTACGAGTGAATGGGCAAAACCTTTTTGCCTCAGGTTAATTTGTTGGGTCCACTTCTTTCGCATTAAAATACAAATCTAGTTTATTTTGTTATGAGCAGGCTGTAGCTGGCAGGCTGCGCAGCCGGGCTACCTTGTGTGTGCATGTGTGTTTACTTCGTCATGGCATGCATAGTTCAGCGCATTGCGCAAGTATGCCTATGGCAAGTATTTATTTGAATCAAATATGCCACGGACCCACCCCCCCCCCCCCAAAATAATAATATTCAAGACAAATATTCTACGAACCCATCCCCCCCCCAAATAGTAATATTCAAGACAAATATGCCACGGACCCATCCCCCCAAAAATAATAATATTCAAGACAAATATTCTACGAACCGGCAAGCCTTCCTCCACAGACAAGCTCCGGTTCACGGATCAGGGTTTGACACAACGTTGTCCCACTGACGGTTCACGGATCAGGGTTTGACACAACGTTGTCCCACTGACGGTTCACGGATCAGGGTTTGACACAACGTTGTCCCACTGACGGTTCACGGATCAGGGTTTGACACAACGTTGTCCCACTGACGGTTCACGGATCAGGGTTTGACACAACGTTTTCCCACTGACGGTTCACGGATCAGGGTTTGACACAACGTTGTCCCACTGACGGTTCACGGATCAGGGTTTGACACAACGTTGTCCCACTGACGGTTCACGGATCAGGGTTTGACACAACGTTTTCCCACTGACGGTTCACGGATCAGGGTTTGACACAACGTTACTCCACTGACGGTTCACGGATCAGGGTTTGACACAACGTTGTCCCACTGACGGTTCACGGATCAGGGTTTGACACAACGTTACCCCACTGACGGTTCACGGATCAGGGTTTGACACAACGTTACCCCACTGACGGTTCACGGATCAGGGTTTGACACAACGTTTTCCCACTGACGGTTCACGGATCAGGGTTTGACACAACGTTTTCCCACTGACGGTTCACGGATCAGGGTTTGACACAACGTTGCCCCACTGACGTTCTGAGAATGTTACGTGATGGACCCAATGCAACATTCTCTGAGGGACCTTGGTCTAGTCCCCTGTACTTTCGTTCCCAGCACGTCCGTCACCGAGGACAACCTTTTTTAGGACGTTCTCAGGACTTTCATTTTACTAGTCCTTATGATGTTGCGTGATGGTTCCAATGGAATGTTCTCTGGGGGTCCTATGTCCCGGTTTTAACCTGGGACCATTTTAAGACGTTCTTGAGGCGTTGTGTCATGGTCCACTGAAGGTCACCTGAACGTGTCATGGTCCCCTGGAGTTTTTGTCCCGATGACGTTTTTAGGACCATCCCCTGGGACCATCACGTGACATAATCTCCAGGGGACCAGGACATAACATCCCAAGAACGTCTTAAAAAACGTCCTCGGGGACATCCTTGGGACCAACCAGGATCTAGACAAAACCTCCAGAGGACCACATGACACATCATCCTGACGACTTCAGGCGGCCGTTTTGTGACGTCCCGGGGACATCCTAACAACTCATTGTTGTTTGCAGGGGAGAGAGACAGGGAAAGGGCAAAGAGGAGAGAAAGCCCTGAAAACATTCCCTCTCCTACCTCCCTCTTTTGCTCTCGACTTTCCAGTAAGTGAGGATGACTGGCCGTGTTGTTAATGGGCTGTTGTTAGTTCATTATAGACCCATCCTGTCTGTCTTGTCTGTCTGCCCAGAGCCTGGAACCATGTGGCCTGTTGCCAGGAAACAAGGTGGAACTATTAATCATTTTATCAGACAGGGGATGGCAAGGAGAGGGCAATGCACACCTGGTTGTGTGAGCCCTGGTGAAGCTTGCTTATCACCGGGCACTGTGGGCAGTTTAATCGCCATGGTGACAGTGGGGAGACTAGTACAGCACTAGACAGGACCGGGAGTTATTTCTGATCAGGAAAACTCCTGGTATGTTCATCTGAAAATAATTAATTATGTTCAGGAACTATGATATTGTTTGCTTGGTCTGGCAATGTTGTGTGTTTGCTGTAGCGTAATGTAGTGTTTGTTTGTAGTGTTTGTTGAGTGTAGTGTGTTTGTTTGTATCAGTCTCAGAGTGGACTTTGTGCTCACCCTCTAGCTAGCAGCATCTGATCCCAGAGGAAGCTGCTTATCCAGACCGATGGGAGCCAGGGAGGGAGGTTCCATCTTCAGAGCTCTGTGTGTGTGTGTCTGTGTGCGTGGGTCTCAAAACTCCCTGTCTATTCCAGTTGTACCTGTCTGCATAGGATTAACACACAAAGCTATTTATACACACACACATGCGCGTACATGCGTATACACACACAAACATACACACACACACCACAAACAGGGACACACACAAACACTTTCTAAATCATCATTAGCATGTAGTCCTTCCATAGTAAACATACTTAACATGCCTGAATGTGGCTGAAACGTTGTGCAAACATGAGTCATGAGATTAAATAGCAGCTCCAGATTATAGAAGCTTTACAGTGTGTGTGTTTGTTGTGTGTGTGTGTGTTGTGTGTGTGTGTGTGTGTGTGTGTGTAAGTGCGTGCGTGTTCGCGCGCATGCGTGTATGAGATATAGGGAGAATGAGGAGGGTAAAGGATAAGAAAAACATGATAGAGAGGGAGAGAGAGTGATGGGGAGAGACAGGGAGGGAGATAAGAAGACACGCTGTAGAAGAGAGAGACAGGGAGGGAGATAAGAAGACACGCTGTAGAAGAGAGAGACAGGGAGGGAGATAAGAAGACTCACTGTAGAAGAGAGAGACAGGGAGGGAGATAAGAAGACACGCTGTAGAAGAGAGAGACAGGGTGGGAGATAAGAAGACACGCTGTAGAAGAGAGAGACAGGGAGGGAGATAAGAAGACACGCTGTAGAAGAGAGAGACAGGGAGGGAGATAAGAAGACACGCTGTAGAAGAGAGAGACAGGGTGGGAGATAAGAAGACACACTGTAGAAGAGAGAGACAGGGAGGGAGATAAGAAGACACGCTGTAGAAGAGAGAGACAGGGAGGGAGATAAGAAGACACGCTGTAGAAGAGAGAGATGGGGAGAGAGATAAGAAGACTCACTGTAGAAGAGAGAGACAGGGAGGGAGATAAGAAGACACGCTGTAGAAGAGAGAGACAGGGAGGGAGATAAGAAGACACGCTGTAGAAGAGAGAGACAGGGAGGGAGATAAGAAGACACGCTGTAGAAGAGAGAGACAGGGAGGGAGATAAGAAGACACGCTGTAGAAGAGAGAGAGGGAGGGAGATAAGAAGACACGCTGTAGAAGAGAGAGACAGGGAGGGAGATAAGAAGACACGCTGTAGAAGAGAGAGATGGGGAGAGACAGGGAGGGAGATAAGAAGACACGCTGTAGAAGAGAGAGACAGGGAGGGAGATAAGAAGACACGCTGTAGAAGAGAGAGACAGGGTGGGAGATAAGAAGACACGCTGTAGAAGAGAGAGACAGGGAGGGAGATAAGAAGACACGCTGTAGAAGAGAGAGACAGGGAGGGAGATAAGAAGACACGCTGTAGAAGAGAGAGACAGGGAGGGAGATAAGAAGACACGCTGTAGAAGAGAGAGATGGGGGAGAGACAGGGAGGGAGATAAGAAGACACGCTGTAGAAGAGAGAGACAGGGAGGGAGATAAGAAGACACGCTGTAGAAGAGAGAGATGGGGAGAGACAGGGAGGGAGATAAGAAGACACGCTGTAGAAGAGAGAGACAGGGAGGGAGATAAGAAGACACCCTGTAGAAGAGAGAGACAGGGTGGGAGATAAGAAGACACGCTGTAGAAGAGAGAGACAGGGAGGGAGATAAGAAGACACGCTGTAGAAGAGAGAGACAGGGAGGGAGATAAGAAGACACGCTGTAGAAGAGAGAGACAGGGAGGGAGATAAGAAGACACGCTGTAGAAGAGAGAGACAGGGAGAGAGATAAGAAGACACGCTGTAGAAGAGAGAGACAGGGAGGGAGATAAGAAGACACGCTGTAGAAGAGAGAGACAGGGTGGGAGATAAGAAGACACGCTGTAGAAGAGAGAGACAGGGAGGGAGATAAGAAGACACGCTGTAGAAGAGAGAGACAGGGAGGGAGATAAGAAGACACGCTGTAGAAGAGAGAGACAGGGAGGGAGATAAGAAGACACGCTGTAGAAGAGAGAGACAGGGAGGGAGATAAGAAGACACGCTGTAGAAGAGAGAGCGAGAGAGAAGTCAGGGAGTGGCAACAGACAGCAGAGAGAGACTGGGAGCTGGCTGGCTGGCTGGCTGTGTGTGTGTGTGTGTGTGTGCGTGTGCGTGTGTGTGTGAGAGAGAGTAACACATAGTGTGTGCAAGCATGTGTGTCAAATAGTCCTATATCTGGATGACTTCTGCAGCACAGTTGGTTAAATGCTACATGTGGTGGGCCGTGATGGTAGCCAGGACTGTAGGCTACACCCAGTACGGTTGTTTAACCAGTGATGTGTGTTTGTCCCATGTACCATATGTCTGTGTAACTGTACTGTAGATCACAGCTCAGTACCATAAGGTTCATAACATTGTCTATATGTGCGTTTGAGTGAGCTGTTAGATCAGCTTTACAGTGTTGACTACAGTATTGATCCTGTGTTGAATAGTCATTGGGACAGACCTGTAGAACTCCATTGTCATATCATATATGTCACATGCGCCGAATACAACAGGTGTAGATAGACCTTACAGTGAAATGCTGAATACAAGCCCTAAACAACAGCACAGTTTTAAGAGAAATAAGTGTTAAGAAAGCATTTACTCAAATAAACTTTTATAAAAGTAAAAAATACTTTACAAGAAAAAAGAAAAATAGAAAAATGTTCTTATATTCATTACATTCACATTCTTTGTGCGTTATTACATGCTGTGTAACAGCGGTACTGGAAGTCGACAGGAACAGTTAGCATGCTAGCTGTTCCTGTTCATCTGACTCTGGGGAAGTAGATAAATGGCTTCATTGCCAAAATATCAAACTATCCCTTTAATATGTAGGAAATTACAGTCATTGCAGCTAAATTACAGGGGGTTTTCTGTATAGGGAATGCTTAGGCGGTCATTTTCGGGATGGAAAAAACTGTTTTAGTGTCAACTTAAACAACCAACACCAGATAGAAAGTATGCAGAAAAGATATGGAACTATATATAGTTATAAATAATACCATATTTGAGAACTAACAACCAAATAAAAGCTAGACAGACAAAATATGTCATTCACGGTACCCATTGATTGTGTTATGTTTGAGCACACACAACATTAGTCATAGAAAAATGCATAGAATTGCATGAATAAGAAATAATGAAATGAAATAAGCTTTAAAACTGCAAAAAAAACAAAATATCTCAGCTCCGTACCAAGCTGTGTAGAATTGCTGGAAATTAGCTTAAAATTTGCTAAATGTTCTCAATGGAAGATCTTATAGAATCTCATAACATTTGCTTTACAACAGCAACATTTTCTGTCTGCCACCAAGATAGCCTATTAGCTAGAAAGGTATGTTAGAGTTTACACTTCCTTTTTCCAATGAACTGTGGGGAGGTCAAAACAATGAAAATCTATTAATTTTAAAACTTCTACTTGCCATTATCATCGTTCACTTTATTTTTTAAAGTTTTTGCTAACATATTATGGGGGTCGCTGGTTTGCCTGGGCCGGTTTGCCTGGGCCGGTTTGCCTGGGCCGGTTTGCCTGGGCCGGTTTGCCTGGGCCGGTTTGCCTGGGCCGGTTTGCCTGGGCCGGTTTGCCCGGGCCGGTTTGCCCGGGCCGGTTTGCCCGGGCCGGTTTGCCTGGGCTGGGGTCCTTGGGAGAGAAAAGTCTGAAAACCCCTGTTCTGATGAACATGACCTAGGCATATCAGGCTGCTACACAGTATGTAAAGCTTACTGCAGTGCAGACAGAGGAGAAGAGGGACCACGCCTTAGTCTGGGGGGCAGAGACACACAGTCACACACACGCTAAGCACACATACACACACACAGGGGAAGACATACACGGCACACACACAATGGAACACACACACACGCTAAGCACACACACGTAAACAATAAATGCACATATCATCATATTTTCTGTCTTAACGTAATATTTTGTCTGCTCCTCCTCTGTACGCTCTCTATCTTTCTCTCTCTCTCATTCTCTATTTCTCTCTCTCTAGTTCTCGTTCTCTCTCTCTTTCTATCTCTCTCATTCTCTATATTTCTCTCTCTCTCATTCTCTATTTCTCTCTCTAGTTCTCGTTCTCTCTCTCTTTCTATCTCTCTCTATATTCTGAGCAGAGGGATAAATGCATTCGTAAACTGCCTATAATGTAGCCCCCTTACCTAAACCAGGCAAGGGCCATAGGGAAGAATAATAATGTGTCATACACATGCATGCACAGTTGGACACACACACTGAACACACACACAAGTTGAACTCTCTCTTTCTCCATCTCTCTTATGAGGATTAAGCATTCTTATCTCATCCCAATTAAGCATGGAGAGTCTTTCATGGCTAATTGTTTATTTATTTATTCATGTATTCTCTGTTGTTTATCAGGAATCTAAATGGTGGAACATCAACTCTCCTTTCATCACAACATTTAGGTTACTCTAGTGTTTTAATTTTTCTATCGTTTTCTATCATCACAACGTCGTATCTTATTACTCTATGCTACTATCACCTCCAGTGTTTCCCCTGTATTCATTTAGCAGTGTTTTAATTTTTCTAATCCCCTGCGACCGTTGTCACCGCTGCTATAAAAGAACAACTAAGGAAAACACTGACCTCTGATCATCACCTCTACGACAGTATATACCCCCCTTCTCTGTCATTACTATTACTGACCTCTGATAATCACCTCTACGACAGTATATCCCCCCTTCTCTGTCATTACTATTACTGACCTCTGATAATCACCTCTACGACAGTATATCCCCCCTTCTCTGTCATTACTATTACTGACCTCTGATAATCACCTCTACGACAGTATATCCCCCTTCTCTGTCATTACTATTACTGACCTCTGATAATCACCTCTACGACAGTATATCCCCCCCTTCTCTGTCATTACTATTACTGACCTCTGATCATCACCTCTACGACAGTATATTCCCCCTTCTCTGTCATTACTATTACGGACCTCTGATAATCACCTCTACGACAGTATATCCCCCTTCTCTGTCATTACTATTACGGACCTCTGATAATCACCTCTACGACAGTATATCCCCCCTTCTCTGTCATTACTATTACTGACCTCTGATAATCACCTCTACGACAGTATATCCCCCTTCTCTGTCATTACTATTACTGACCTCTGATAATCACCTCTACGACAGTATATCCCCCTTCTGTCATTACTATTACGGACCTCTGATAATCACCTCTACGACAGTATATCCCCCCTTCTCTGTCATTACTATTACTGACCTCTGATAATCACCTCTACGACAGTATATACCCCTTCTCTGTCATTACTATTACTGACCTCTGATAATCACCTCTACGACAGTATATCCCCCCCTTCTCTGTCATTACTATTACTGACCTCTGATCATCACCTCTACGACAGTATATTCCCCCTTCTCTGTCATTACTATTACTGACCTCTGATAATCACCTCTACGACAGTATATCCCCCCTTCTCTGTCATTACTATTACTGACCTCTGATAATCACCTCTATCCCCCCTTCTCTGACAGTATATCCCCCTTCTCTGTCATTACTATTACGGACCTCTGATAATCACCTCTACGACAGTATATCCCCCCCTTCTCTGTCATTACTATTACAGACCTCTGATAATCACCTCTACGACAGTATATCCCCCTTCTCTGTCATTACTATTACGGACCTCTGATCATCACCTCTACGACAGTATATCCCCCTTCTCTGTCATTACTATTACGGACCTCTGATAATCACCTCTACGACAGTATATCCCCCTTCTCTGTCATTACTATTACGGACCTCTGATAATCACCTCTACGACAGTATATCCCCCCTTCTCTGTCATTACTATTACGGACCTCTGATAATCACCTCTACGACAGTATATCCCCCTTCTCTGTCATTACTATTACAGACCTCTGATCATCACCTCTACGACAGTATATCCCCCTTCTCTGTCATTACTATTACTGACCTCTGATAATCACCTCTACGACAGTATATCCCCTTCTCTGTCATTACTATTACTGACCTCTGATAATCACCTCTACGACAGTATATCCCCCCTTCTCTGTCATTACTATTACGGACCGACTGATCATCACCTCTACGACAGTATATCCCCCCTTCTCTGTCATTACTATTACGGACCGACTGATAATCACCTCTACGACAGTATATCCCCCTTCTCTGTCATTACTATTACTGACCTCTGATAATCACCTCTCTACGACAGTATATCCCCCTTCTCTGTCATTACTATTACTGACCTCTGATAATCACCTCTGACGACAGTATATCCCCCCCCATTCTCTGTCATTACTGTCATTACTGACCTCTGATAATCACCTCTACGACAGTATATCCCCCTTCTCTGTCATTACTATTACCTGACCTCTGTATATCCCCCTTCTCTGTCATTACTATTACTGATCATCACCTCTACGACAGTATATCCCCCCTTCTCTGTCATTACTATTACGGACCGACTGATAATCACCTCTACGACAGTATATCCCCCTTCTCTGTCATTACTATTACTGACCTCTGATAATCACCTCTACGACAGTATATCCCCCCTTCTCTGTCATTACTATTACGGACCTCTGATAATCACCTCTACGACAGTATATCCCCCCTTCTCTGTCATTACTATTACTGACCTCTGATAATCACCTCTACGACAGTATATCCCCCCTTCTCTGTCATTACTATTACAGACCTCTGATCATCACCTCTACGACAGTATATCACCCCCTTCTCTGTCATTACTATTACTGACCTCTGATAATCCCCTCTGTCATTACGACAGTATATCCCCCCCTTCTCTGTCATTACTATTACTGACCTCTGATCATCACCTCTACGACAGTATATCCCCCTTCTCTGTCATTACTATTACTGACCTCTGACAGTATAATCACCTCTACGACAGTATATCCCCCTTCTCTGTCATTACTATTACAGACCTCTGATCATCACCTCTACGACAGTATATCCCCCCCTTCTCTGTCATTACTATTACAGACCTCTGATAATCACCTCTACGACAGTATATCCCCCTTCTCTGTCATTACTATTACGGACCTCTGATAATCACCTCTACGACAGTATATCCCCCTTCTCTGTCATTACTATTACGGACCTCTGATAATCACCTCTCACGACAGTATATCCCCCTTCTCTGTCATTACTATTACGGACCTCTGATAATCACCTCTATCCCCCTTCTCGACAGTATATCCCCCTTCTCTGTCATTACTATTACGGACCGACTGATAATCACCTCTACGACAGTATATCCCCCTTCTCTGTCATTACTATTACGGACCTCTGATAATCACCTCTACGACAGTATATCCCCCTTCTCTGTCATTACTATTACTGACCTCTGATAATCACCTCTACGACAGTATATCCCCCTTCTCTGTCATTACTATTACGGACCGACTGATAATCACCTCTACGACAGTATATTCCCCCCTTCTCTGTCATTACTATTACGGACCGACTGATAATCGGTCCGGCAGATACTTATGGCCGATTTAGCCCTTTTCATTGTCTATTGGTTATCTGCCCTTGACGAGCCGATGAGCCCTTTATAGCGCGATCGCATTATGCCTCTTGTGTCAAACTCTGCTGCAAGCTACACCCGGCACTCATCTATTGCTATCCTGTCCTGAACAACCTCTGGGCAACGTCTTACTTCTACCATCCCACCCGTAATGATAAGTTAGATAACACAATTGAATAATGCAAAACAGCAAGTAGACATTTTGAAACTGTTAATTGATTTACTGTTCGGCAAAATATTGTCCATACAGTTTACAGCACATAACGGTAGCTGCTAGCTAGCTGCTAATAAACAATATACACGGAAAGCTAACCACTTTGCAAGCTATTTTACAGCTGAAGCTAACATTAATTAGATGAATAAAACCCTAGATGAATATTCTGATGATTTCAAAACGGACTATAACCCAAAACTTATTTTTAGGTTTAATCTTTTGTCACTTCCTCATCGAACAATCTGTGCATGTCAGTGCCTTGCTTCCAAGTGACTGACTGGTGCAAAGTCTTATCAATTTGAAATATATATATTTTTTAAAGAGAGATTAGGCTACTTCTATGCAAATGTTGTTGATCAGTAGGCTAAATTCACGTCCAAATGGAAATGAAAAATATTGTTTGCTTTTTGTAAACTCTGAAATCAGCCAAAACTAGGACTGGGTGATATGGCCAACATATCATATCAAAATATATTTTTAAATGTTGACTGGCGGTATTTGACATGTCTTTTATGTTTCTGATTAATAACGATTCTAAATATATTTTATGAGTATATAGTGCGTGACCCTTGAATGGCAATAAATGAATTCCAAGTGATTTTAATGGTATTTCTCCATTCTGGTCGTTTTATACTCAACCAAACTGACAGTAAATAGTCCAATTCGATCTGTTTAAAAATATCGTTACACCGGTTTTCACAATATATAGCCCTCGCTCAAAACTAGCTCATAACTCAATGCATGCGCACTCCTTGTGTGAGTATGTGTATGTTATATTTATTTATACCATGGCATTGTTTCAATATTCAATGGCTATAGAGTTGATTCGTACATGTTCTACAGTACCAGTCAAACGTTTGGACACACCTACTCATTCCAGGGTTTTTCTTAATTTCTTACTATTTTCTACATTGTAGAATAATAGTGAAGACATCAAAACTATGAAATAACACATATGGAATCATGTAGTAACCCCAAAAAGTGTTAAACAAATATTTTATATTTGAGATTCTTCAAAGTAGCCACCCTTTGCCTTGATGACAGCTTTGCATGCTCTTGGCATTGTCTCAACCAGCTTCATAAGGTCGTAGTAGTTTCAATTAACAGGTGTGCCTTGTTAAAAGTTCATTTGTGGACTTTCTTTCCTTCTTAATGCATTTGAGTCAATCAATTGTGTTGTGACAAGGTAGGGGTGGTATACAGAAGATAGCCCTATTTGGTAAAAGACCAAGTCCATATTATGGCAAGAAGAGCTCAAATAAGCAAAGAGAAACAACAGTCCATCATTACATTAAGACATGAAGGTCAGTCAATCCGGAACATTTCAAGAAAGTTTCTTCAAGTGCAGTTGCACCATCAAGCGCTATGATGAAACTGGCTCTCATGAGGACCGCCACAGGAAAGGAAGACCCAGAGTTACCTCTGCTGCAGAGGATAAGTTCCTTAGAGTTACCAGCCTCAGAAATTGCATCAGCAGTCTAAGGCTCTGTGGTGCAGCAGTCTAAGGCACTGTATCTCAGTGCACTAGGTGTCACTACAGTCCCTGGTTCAAATCCAGGCTGTATCACATCTGGTCGTGATTGGATGTCCCACAGGGCGGCGAACAATTGGCCCAGCGTCGTCTAGGTTTGGCCGGGATAGGCCGTCATTGTAAATAAGAATGTGTTCTTAAATGGCTTGCCTAGTTAAATACATTGAAAACAAATGTATTATAAAATTAATGCTTCACAGAGTTCAAGTAACAGACACATCTCAACTTCAACTGTTCAGAGTAGACTGTGAGAGATGTGAGTAAGACCTTTAAACAAGTCAACATTTCACAAGGCCGCAGGGCCAGACAGATTACTGGGACGTGCACTCTGAGCATGTGCTGACCAACTGGCAAGTGTCTTCACTGACATTTTCAACCTCTCCCTGTATGAGTCTGTAATACCAACATGTTTCAAGCAGACCACCAAAGTCCCTGTGCCCAACGCTAAGGTAACCTGCCTAAATGACTACCGACCCGTAGCACTCACGTCTGTAGCCACAAAGTGCTTTGAAAGGCTGGTCATGGCTCACATCAACACCATTATCCCAGAAACTCTAGACCCACTCCAATTTGCATACCGCCACAACAGATCCACAGATGATGCAATCTCTATTGTACTCCACACTGCCCTTTCCCACCTGGACAAAAGGAACACCTATGTGAGAATGCTATTCGTTGACTACAACTCAGAGTTCAATGCCAAAGAGCCCTCACAGCTCATCACTAAGCTAAGGACCCTGGGACTCAACACATCCCTCTGCAACTGGATCCTGGACTTCCTGACGGGCTGCCCCCAGGTGGTAAGGGTACGTATCAAAACATCTGATCCTTAACACGGGGGCCCCTCAGGGCTGCGTGCTCAGTCCTCTCCTGTACTCCCTGTTAACTCATGACTGCACGACCAGGCATGAATCCAACACCATCATCAAGTTTGCCGATGACACAACGGTGGTAGGCCTGATCACCAACAATGACGAGACAGCATATAGTGAGGAGGTCAGAGACCTGGTCATGTGGTGCAAGGACAGCAACCTCTCCCTCAACGTGATCAAGACTAAGGAGATGATTGTGGACTACAGGAAAAGAAGAACAGAGCACAACCCCATTCCCATCAATGGGGCTGTAGTTGAGCAGGTTGAGAGATTCAAGTTCCTTGGTGTTCAAATGACCAACAAACTAACATGATCCAAACACACCAAGACAGTTGTGAAGAGGGTAAGACAAAACCTATTCCGTCCTCAGATCCTCAAAAGGTTCTACAGCTGCACCACGAGAGCATGGCAACTGCTCAGCCTCCCACCGCAAGGCGCTACAGAGGGTAGTGCGTACGGCTTAGTACATCACTGGGGCCAATTTTCCTGCCATCCAGGACCTCTATACCAGGCAGTGTCAGAGGAAGACCCCAAAAATTGTCAAAGGCTCCAGCCACCCTCGTCATAGAATGTTCTCTCTACTACCGCATGGCACACGGTACCGGAGCGCCAAGTCTAGGTCCAAGAGGCTTCTAAAACAGCTTCACCCCCAAGCCATAAGACTCCTGAACATCTAATCAAATGGCTACTCAGACTATTTACATTAATAACTGTGCCCTCATATATACATTACCTCAATTACTTTGACTAACTGGTGGCTCTGCACATTGACTCTGTACCGGTACCCCCTGTATATAGCCTCGCTATTGTTATTTTACTGCTGCTCTTTAATTATTTATTACATTATTTCATATTTTTTTGTATTTTTCTTAAAACTGCATTGTTGGTTAAGGGGTTGTAAGTAAGCATTTCACGGTATGGTCTACACCTGTTGTATTCGGCGCATGTGACAAATAAGATGAATTTTGATTTGTTTAACACCTTTTTGGTTGCTACATGATTCCATATGTGTTATTTCATAGTTTTGATGTCTTCAATATTATTCTACAATGTAGAAAATAGTAAAAAATTAAGAAAAACGGCATCTCAGAACGCACAACTCCTCGATCCTTGTCACGGATGAGCTATTGCCTACGATGACCACAATGGATTCCACTCCTATCAGGTATAAACAAGAAGTAGTGGCTCTTGTGGGCACTCGACCACCAACACTGGACAATTGAGTGGAAAAACATTGCCTGGAACATGACAGCGAGTTCATGACAACGCAGTCCCATCTTTGGGATGAAATGGCGTGGGATGAGATGGCACGAGCTGTTCGCAGCATGAATGCACCAACGTCCACTCTGCAGCAACTGTGTGAAGCCATTGCTTCAGCTTGGACCAACATCCCTGTGGAATGTTTCCGACACCTTGTAGAATGCCTGAAGAATTCAGGCTGTTCTGGAGGCAATGTGGCGTCCAATCCAGGTCTAGATGGGTGTACTTAATAAACCGGTGAGGGTATATGCAGGCCATTGGTTTTCATAATAGATTCATGACATCTAAGCCGTGTGTTTTTTGTTGTTGCTGTGAATAAATTCCATTATGTCAGAGAGCATTTACTGTATGTACTGTAGCCTCAGAGTAAGTAGAGCACTATGTAGAGAATAGGATGCCATTTGGGATATAGTTAGACACATTTCATCTGGGTGGAAGGTTAGTTAGTGATAATTGTGTACCCCGTGGGTTAAAACCATCAGACTAGCACCATAATATAAGCCTACATCTTAATATATATTGTATTTAAACTACAGTTTTACTCTCTGCCTTAGACTAGTGCCCTGGATCAGCAATCCTACTCCGAGATGCTTTTTGGGTCATGCCCCAGACTAGTGCTACTGCTTTGATGTCTGAGATGGCTATTGGTGAGAGAGGGAGACTCATGCTGCAGGATGGGAGAGTTGGCATAGTGAGAGGATGAGAGGAGAGAGGATGTCATTTGTATGTCATTTGTATCTTGAGTACTTCAATCTCCTTTAGGCTACACTCTGTAGTACATTCTACGAAAGGTTGCTTCCACCCCTAACTAAAGGGTATGTCTCTCACTGATGCTCTGGTGCAGCACCAGATGCTCTCTTACCATCCTCGTCTTGACTTCTACACTGTTAAAATTGGGAAGGCACTGTTGTTCATCTGAAGTGCTTTTTTCTGTTTGGTATGATCCAAAATTATTATATTTTATTTGTCTGGAATCAAATAATGAATTTGACAAATCCCTTTTGGGGGCTTGGATTTCAGTTTATTTTTGGCCACCTGTGACAGTGAATGTCATTCCAGTTAATGTGTTCTTTTTTTGAATGAATATACAGAAACCTGCTCGATATAACCCAGATGAGTGCAGCCGCCAGACAGAAGGTAGGGAGGATGGTTTCGAGGTCAGAGGTTGTAGCAGCCGGGCTATATAGGTGTGAGAGCTCGTCAGGTTTGACATTCTTGGACCCAGGGCGGTAGGAGATAGTGAAATTAAAACGAGTGAATAACAGGGCCCACCGAGCCTGCTTTGAGTTGAGGTGCTTGGCGGTGCGGAGATATTCCAGGTTCTTATGGTCAGACTCATGGTCAGTCCACAAAAATGGATGTTCCGCCCCCTCTAACCAGTGCCTCCACTCCTCCAACGACATCATAACCGCGAGTAGCTCTTGATTTCCAACTTCATAGTTCCTCTCAGCGGAGTTAAGACGATGGGAAAGGAAGGTGCCGGTATGCAGCTTTTGGTCCTGGGCAGAAGGCTGGGACAGGATGGTGGAGGACCTGTCGGACGTGGAGGACGTGCTCTTGAGCTGACCGGGAAACAACGAGGATGTCGTCTAGGTAGACAAACATGAATCAGTTCAACATGTCACGGAGCACATTATTGACCAGGGCCTTAAACACTGTGGGATCGTTGGTCAGTCCGAATGGCATCACCAGGTAGTTTTAGTGCCCGCTAGCCGTGTTAAAGGCCGTCTTTCATTCATCTCCTTCCTGTATCCGAACCAGATGGTAGGCGTTCCGAAGGTCCAACTTCGAGGAGATGGCAGCCCCCTGGAGAGGCTCGAAAGCCAAGGAGATGAGTGATGAAATGACATTTGATTTGATTTGAAGAGGGGTTTGAGTAAGGGGAGATTGGAAACTCCCCGTACAGCAAAGCTGTCATCAAGGCAAATGGTGGCTACTTTGAAGAATCTCAAATATAAAAATATATTTTGATTTGTTTAACACTTTTTGGTGACTACATGATTTCATGTGTTATTTCATAGTTTTGATGTCTTCACTATTATTCTACAATGTGGAAAATAGTAAAAATGAAGAAAAACCCTGGAATGAGTAAGTGTGTCTAAACTTTAGACTGGTACTGTATGTCTATGAAAGTAGTTAAAGTATTTGGTCCGATATTCTTAGCACCTAATGATTAGCCTATGTTTGTTTATATAATTATAATTTATTTTTGTTACGTTCGTCTGTTACTGTCACTTTGTCCTATCGTTGTCTAATATCTTTTCACTTTTGTTTTGAATGTTCTTAATTGGAACATGCAAAAATAAAATATAAAAATAAAAAAAACTTGTGACTGTAAACATGTTGGATGATTTGCTGTTTGTTTTGGTTGCGTTTCAGATTATTTTGAAATGAATGGTAAATAATTTATTGTGTATTTCAGGGGATATTTCAGGGGAGGTTAGCATCATTATTCATTATAGATTATATATATATATGAATGGTAAATAATTGATTGTGTATTTCAGGGGATATTTCAGGGGAGGTTAGCATCATTATTCATTATAGATTATATATATATATGAATGGTAAATAATTTATTGTGTATTTCAGGGGATATTTCAGGGGAGGTTAGCATCATTATTCATTATAGATTATATATATATATGAATGGTAAATAATTTATTGTGTATTTCAGGGGAGGTTAGCATCATTATTCATTATAGATTATATATATATATGAATGGTAAATAATTATTATTATAGTGTATTTCATTGTGGGATATTTCAGGGAGGTTAGCATCATTATTCATTATAGATTATATATAAATGAATGGTAAATAATTTATTGTGTATTTCAGGGGATATTTCAGGGGAGGTTAGCATCATTATTCATTATAGATTATATATATTGTGGCAAAGAAGGGGGTCGAGTGATAAGTGGCAGATATGTGAGAGCAGAACTAATAAACGGGCTCTGCCCGATCACTAAAATGGTGATAAGTGGCAGATATGTGAGAGCAGAACTAATAAACGGGCTCTGCCCGATCACTAAAAATGGCCAGCCCCTGTCAGAACTACAGATCACAAAATGGCCGACCGCCAAAACTACAAGTCCCAGAAGCAAGGGGAACCCTCAGAAGGTGGAGCCGACTCACAGATAAAGGGTCAAGAAAAACCAGGAAGAGGGAGAGAGAGTGCTGGAAGGAGCTATGAACAATAGAGAAAGAGACTATAGAGATTGGCTGGATTTACCGTGTATGAGCTGGATTGTTTTGGACTTACCTGTTGGCGTTTGGACCTGGACCTACCGAGAACCCGATTCGTGTACCGAACCCTGCTATCCTTGACCTCGCCTACGGCCTGGGTGGACCAGGACAAACACACAGGTACTGTCCTGTTCGAAAGAACTCTCATTCTTGGGTGATTTGGTGACAGTTTACCACTTAGTTTGTGACAAACGCTCCTAACCTTGAAGAGGTTTGCCACACGTGGTGGAGGATGCGGGCATGGACTAACATACCACTGGTTAGGTAGAAAAAAAAATAAAGAAAAAAATGTTCAGTTAGCACTCCAAAGGGGAGTCAGGTTTTTTTTTGTTTTGGCTTTGTTTGGTTAGGACAGTTTTTCAGGAAAATGAGTATGGAGGGAGCCATACAGGCCCTGTTACAAGCGGCGGCCGCCCAACAAGAGGCAACTAGAGCTCAACAAATAGTTCATCAGGATGCAATGCGAATGTATCAGGACACGTTACAGATCCAGCACCGCACCAACCAGCTGCTCACAGAAGAGCAAGAGAGAAACACCCGGGAGTTAAGAGAAGGCCTAAAGGGGCTAGCGGACCAAATTGGGGCTCAATTACCAGCTGCAAATACCCAAAGGAGGGCCAATCATTTTCTTCAAAAAATGACAGCGCAGGATGATGTGGAAGCATATCTTACCACCTTCGAAAGGACGGCAGAGAGGGAGAAGTGGCCGAAAGAAGAATGGGCAGGGCTTCTGGCACCATACCTGGCAGGGGACGCTCAAAAAGCGTATTTCGACCTGGAGTTGAAAGATGCACAGGATTACGATAAACTAAAGGGAGAGATCCTGACTAGACTGGGAGTGACTGATACCGTGAGGGCACACCGCTTCCACCAGTGGTCTTACCGACCGGGACAACCCCCACGAACACAGATGTTCGACTTGATTCACCTGGCACGGAAATGGTTGCGACCAGAGACCCGGTCATCCGCCGAGATTGTCGAGACCATCGTACTCAACCAGTTTCATCGAGGTCTACCCCAAGAAGTGAGCCGATGGGTTGGCCAGAACGAGGTACTTTCCGCCGACCACCTCGTGGGCCTGGTTGAACGGTATTGTACGGCAAGAACAGCTGAGCAGGCACAGGAGGAAAGATTCCCGTTCCCCAGGCATGGGCGAACCAGCGAACGGGGTAAGGCTGTCCCAACATTTAGAGGGGGAAGAGAGCAGCGTGGGGCCATGAGGAAAGAATCAGAATCAGGCCAAGACACTAAGGGAAAAAACGGAAACCGGGACTGGGGGTCGAGGGGTCTCCCCCGAACCCCTATTATCTGTTACAATTGTAATCAACCAGGACATATTGCAGCCTACTGCCCTATTAAAGAAGAGCCAATGCAATGTAACCTTGGTGAAAATGAAGATGATATACGGTATGCATGTCCTGTTGTAACCACTGTACTTGAAAGATCAAGAAACAAACATATGTGCAGGGTGAAGGTTGAAGGGAAAGAGGTTGAAGCACTGCTGGATTCCGGCAGTATGCTAACCCTGGTCGTTGCAGGCCTAGTGCCGAATCATAAACTGGATACAAGACAGGATATCAGTGTTACATGCATTCATGGGGATACCCGTCTGTACCCCACGGCCTTAGTGAGCATACAAACAGAGGACGGTCTGCTGGATTATGAGGTCGGCGTGGTCCCAAAGATGCCATATGATGTAATATTGGGTCGAGACTTTCCTAACTTTGCGGGTTAGGCCACAAGAATGGCATATTTGAGAAGCCAACAACCCTGACCAAGCAGGAAGAAGCATGGGGCCTTCAACCAAAGCCAAGAAAAGAGGTCTCCCAGGGGACAACATCACAGGTGCTAGTAGGGGAGGAGGAGGATGAAGTGGCAAACCTCGCTGATAACGAACAGCCCAGTACTAGTGGGGCTGGGGTCGATCTGAATCCAGAGGACGACGATCTAGAACCAGCAGACCTGGCAGGGTCCTTGACTAATTTTGGGACGGCCCAAAACCAGGATCCAACGCTGCAGCAAGCCAGAGCAGATGTGCAGGTCGTAGATGGTACTCCCATAAATGTTGGGATGATGCCTAATAGTTTTCCCCACTTCATCATGAAAAAGGGTTTGGTGTACAGAGTCTCGAAAATAGGGGTTGATGTGGTGGAACAGTTGTTGGTTCCCACTCGGTACCGGAGGACAGTACTGGATCTAGCTCATGGGCACATTCTGGGTGGACACCTTGGTATCGATAAAACCCGAGACCGGATTGTAAGGAGGTTTTACTGGCCAGGAATTCAAGCTGAAGTGGCTCGGCATTGTGGAGAGTGCCCGGAGTGCCAGTTAACAGCTCCCCGACCAGCTTTTAGAAGCCCGTTAGTGCCACTCCCCATAATCGAAACGCCATTTGAGAGGATAGCGATGGATTTAGTGGGCCCACTACCCAAATCCGCCAGAGGGCACCAATACATTCTGGTCATTCTAGATTATGCCACTCGCTACCCAGAAGCCATTCCCCTTCGGACGATGACTTCCAAAAATATCGCAAAGGAATTAGTGCTCTTGTTCACCAGGGTAGGGGTTCCAAAGGAGATCCTTACCGACCAGGGGACCCCTTTATGTCCCGCCTTATGGCGGACCTTGTAAACTGTGGCAGGTGAAACAGTTGAGGACATCGGTTTACCATCCTCAGACGGACGGGCTGGTTGAGAGATTCAACCGAACCCTGAAGTCAATGCTCAGGAAGGTAATCGATAAGGATGGGAAAAACTGGGATTGCATGTTGCCGTATCTGATGTTTGCCATTAGAGAGGTTCCTCAAGCCTCGCTGGGGTTTTCTCCCTTTGAGCTGGTATATGGGAGGCATCCCCGGGGAATCTTAGACATCGCCCGGGAAACCTGGGAGCACCAATCCACCCCGTATACTAGTGTCATAGAGCACGTCACGGAAATGCAAGATAGGATAGCCACAGTCATGCCCATCGTCAGAGAGCACATGAGACAAACACAGGAACACCAGCGGCACACTTATAACCGGCAGGCTACCCTGAGGGAATTTCAACCGGGAGATAAGGTGTTAGTGCTGATCCCCACGGTAGAGTGTAAACTACTAGCCACATGGAAAGGACCATATGAAGTACTGGAGAGAATAGGAGAGGTCAATTATCGGATCCGACAGCCAGGTCGACGGCCCCAGGAACAGATTTATCACATAAACCTGTTAAAAGCATGGAGAGAGAGAGAAACACTAATGGTCACATACCCCACACACATTCAGGAGACAGCCGAAGTAAATATTTCACCCACTCTGTCCCCAGCGCAAGTACAGGAAGTAAAGACCCTGATCCAGAAAAACAGAGATGTGTTTTCAGAGGTACCTGGCCGAACTGAGGTTACGGCTCATGATATCGTTTCCCTACCAGGGAGAAAAGTGAGTATGAGGCCATATCGGGTACCCGAGGCTCGACGGGCCGCGATTAGAGCAGAGACTGAGAAAATGTTGACAGCTGGAGTGGTCGAAGAGTCACATAGTGAGTGGTCTAGCCCAATTGTGATGGTCTCCAAGCCCGATGGGTCTTTGCGGTTCTGTAACGACTTTCGGAAGGTAAATGAAATCTCGAAGTTTGATGCCTACCCCATGCCCCGAGTAGATGAACTACTGGAGAAAATCGGTCATGCTCGGTACATTACGACCCTTGATCTGACAAAAGGGTACTGGCAAATTCCTCTGACCCCCAGGGCCAAAGAAAAGACAGCCTTTGCAACACCTGACGGTTTGTTTCAATACACCGTCATGCCATTCGGCTTACACGGGGCCCCAGCCACCTTTCAACGGCTCATGGACAAAGTCCTAAAACCGCACAAAGCATACGCCGCAGCTTATTTAGATGACGTGGGGATCTACAGCCCAGATTGGGAATCCCACTTACCCCGGGTACAGGCAGTGTTAGACGCCCTTAGAAAGGCAGGGCTCACAGCAAACCCTGCCAAGTGTTATGTGGGGTTAGAGGAAACAGAGTACCTGGGATACACTGTGGGAAGAGGGTTAATCAAACCCCAACATAAGAAGGTGAAGGCAATTAGAGAATGGCCGAAACCAGTAAATAAGAAGCAGGTTCGAGCCTTCCTAGGGCTGACCGGTTACTACCGGAAGTTCATCCCAAGTTATGCCACAGTGGCCGCCCCACTTACCGACATGACTAGAGCCAGAGGGCCAAACATGGTCAAATGGGATGAAAGGGCCACCAAAGCATTTAGGACATTACAGGAGGCTCTCTGCTGTAATCCAGTGCTGGTGGTACCAGACTTTGAGAAAGAGTTTGTGGTTCAGACGGATGCCTCAGAGGTCGGCTTGGGAGCAGTGCTATCCCAAGAGGTAGAAGGGGTGGAACACCCCATCCTGTTTTTAAGCAGGAAGCTGGAACCACGGGAAACCAACTACTCAGTCGTTGAGAAAGAGGCGCTGGCAGTAAAGTGGGCTCTAGAAAGCCTGAAGTACTACCTGCTGGAGCGCCACTTCACCCTCATCAGTGACCATGCCCCACTCACCTGGATGCATAGGGCTAAAGAGAAGAACGCTCGGGTGATGCGGTGGTTTTGAGTCTCCAACCGTTTCATTTTGACTTGAAACACAGAGCAGGGAAGGAAATGGGAAACGCGGATGGGTTATCCCGCATGCATGCATATTTTGCTGCGGTAGCCCGACCTAGGTCGGATCTAGGGGGAGAGATATGTGGCAAAGAAGGGGGTCGAGTGATAAGTGGCAGATATGTGAGAGCAGAACTAATAAACGGGCTCTGCCCGATCACTAAAATGGCCACCCCTGTCAGAACTACAGATCACAAAATGGCCGACCGCCAAAACTACAAGTCCCAGAAGCAAGGGGAACCCTCAGAAGGTGGAGCCGACTCACAGATAAAGGGTCAAGAAAAACCAGGAAGAGGAGAGAGAGTGCTGGAAGGAGCTATGAACAATAGAGAAAGAGACTATAGAGATTGGCTGGATTTACCGTGTATGAGCTGGATTGTTTTGGACTTACCTGTTGGCGTTTGGACCTGGACCTACCGAGAACCCGATTCGTGTACCGAACCCTGCTATCCTTGACCTCGCCTACGGCCTGGGTGGACCAGGACAAACACACAGGTACTGTCCTGTTCGAAAGAACTCTCATTCTTGGGTGATTTGGTGACAGTTTACCACTTAGTTTGTGACAAACGCTCCTAACCTTGAAGGGTTTGCCACAATATATATGAATGGTAAATAATTTATTGTGTATTTCAGGGGATATTTCAGGGGAGGTTAGCATCATTATTCATTATAGATTATATATATATGAATGGTAAATAATTGATTGTGTATTTCAGGGGATATTTCAGGGGAGGTTAGCATCATTATTCATTATAGATTATATATATATATGAATGGTAAATAATTGATTGTGTATTTCAGGGGATATTTCAGGGGAGGTTAGCATCATTATTCATTATAGATTATATATAAATGAATGGTAAATAATTGATTGTGTATTTCAGGGGATATTTCAGGGGAGGTTAGCATCATTATTCATTATAGATTATATATATATATGAATGGTAAATAATTGATTGTGTATTTCAGGGGAGGTTAGCATCATTATTCATTATAGATTATATATATATATGAATGGTAAATAATTTATTGTGTATTTCAGGGGATATTTCAGGGGAGGTTAGCATCATTATTCATTATAGATTATATATAAATGAATGGTAAATAATTGATTGTGTATTTCAGGGAGGTTAGCATCATTATTCATTATAGATTATATATATAAATGAATGGTAAATAATTAATTGTGTATTTCAGGGGATATTTCAGGGGAGGTTAGCATCATTATTCATTATAGATTATATATAAATGAATGGTAAATAATTGATTGTGTATTTCAGGGGAGGTTAGCATCATTATTCATTATAGATTATATATATATATGAATGGTAAATAATTTATTGTGTATTTCAGGGGATATTTCAGGGGAGGTTAGCATCATTATTCATTATAGATTATATATAAATGAATGGTAAATAATTGATTGTGTATTTCAGGGGAGGTTAGCATCATTATTCATTATAGATTATATATATAAATGAATGGTAAATAATTGATTGTGTATTTCAGGGGATATTTCAGGGGAGGTTAGCATCATTATTCATTATAGATTATATATATATATATGAATGGTAAATAATTGATTGTGTATTTCAGGGGATATTTCAGGGGAGGTTAGCATCATTATTCATTATAGATTATATATATAAATGAATGGTAAATAATTGATTGTGTATTTCAGGGGATATTTCAGGGGAGGTTAGCATCATTATTCATTATAGATTATATATAAATGAATGGTAAATAATTGATTGTGTATTTCAGGGGAGGTTAGCATCATTATTCATTATAGATTATATATATATGAATGGTAAATAATTGATTGTGTATTTCAGGGGATATTTCAGGGGAGGTTAGCATCATTATTCATTATAGATTATATATATATATGAATGGTAAATAATTGATTGTGTATTTCAGGGAAGGTTAGCATCATTATTCATTATAGATTATATATATATATGAATGGTAAATAATTGATTGTGTATTTCAGGGGAGGTTAGCATCATTATTCATTATAGATTATATATAAATGAATGGTAAATAATTGATTGTGTATTTCAGGGGATATTTCAGGGGAGGTTAGCATCATTATTCATTATAGATTATATATATATATGAATGGTAAATAATTGATTGTGTATTTCAGGGGAGGTTAGCATCATTATTCATTATAGATTATATATAAATGAATGGTAAATAATTGATTGTGTATTTCAGGGGATATTTCAGGGGAGGTTAGCATCATTATTCATTATAGATTATATATATATATGAATGGTAAATAATTGATTGTGTATTTCAGGGGATATTTCAGGGGAGGTTAGCATCATTATTCATTATAGATTATATATATATATGAATGGTAAATAATTGATTGTGTATTTCAGGGGAGGTTAGCATCATTATTCATTATAGATTATATATAAATGAATGGTAAATAATTGATTGTGTATTTCAGGGGATATTTCAGGAGGTTAGCATCATTATTCATTATAGATTATATATATATGAATGGTAAATAATTGATTGTGTATTTCAGGGAGGTTAGCATCATTATTCATTATAGATTATATATAAATGAATGGTAAATAATTGATTGTGTATTTCAGGGGATATTTCAGGGGAGGTTAGCATCATTATTCATTATAGATTATATATATATATGAATGGTAAATAATTGATTGTGTATTTCAGGGGATATTTCAGGGGAGGTTAGCATCATTATTCATTATAGATTATATATATATATGAATGGTAAATAATTGATTGTGTATTTCAGGGGATATTTCAGGGGAGGTTAGCATCATTATTCATTATAGATTATATATAAATGAATGGTAAATAATTGATTGTGTATTTCAGGGGATATTTCAGGGGAGGTTAGCATCATTATTCATTATAGATTATATATAAATGAATGGTAAATAATTGATTGTGTATTTCAGGGGAGGTTAGCATCATTATTCATTATAGATGATCTGTAATCATGGTATAATTTAAAATCCAAAGTGCTAGAAAGAGTACAGAGCCAAAATAACAACAAAAATGGCACTGTCCCAATACTGTTGGAGCTTAGGAAATTGATTTAATTGCTTTTAACCCAACTGAAGACATTTGGACAGGTAATTCCAAAGTGAAAAATTAGCTTGATACAACATGAGAAAATGGTTTGTATACAGTACATATTAGTTTTCAGAGGTGGGACCAAGTCATTGTTTTACAAGTCACAAGTAAGTGTCACAAGTAAGTGTCAAGTCCCAAGTCAAGACGAGTCAAGTCCCAAGTCAAGACAGGCAAGTCAGAGTCAAGTCTCAAGTCAAGACAGTCAAGTCCGAGTCAAGTCCCAAGTCAAGACAGGCAAGTACGAGTCAAGTCCCAAGTCAAGACAGGCAAGTCCGAGTCAAGTCTCAAGTCAAGACCATCAAGTATCAAGTCAAGTCTTTAACTTTGAGTTTCGAGTCCTAAACAAGTCCTAATGTCCTCTTCACCAAATGTAATACCATTTCATATTTTTAACAAGAGCAATAGTTAGTATATTTCATATATACGCAAATCATGAATGCTAAAAATATAAAATTAAAATTAATTAAAATTAAATTAAATTAAAAATATCTATATATTTATTACTTTCCAAATAAACGTTATATTTCCATGGAAATACATGGGTAGCCATGAGAAAGACCCCCCCCCAATAGTGATCGACTATCGAGGATCGCAATCGGGCGATATAGGCTTGTACACAATCGCCCAACCTTGTTTTAGGAACATCAGGTGTGATAAGGTGCGTCTCGGTGAGAGGTGTAGGAGTCAGGCGCAGGAGAGCAGGGATTTCTGAGAAGCGTGTTTAATATAGATATATATATATATATATATATACACACATAGTCCACCAATACAAAATTGGCACAGATGAAAATCCAAAACTACACTCTGGAAGGAACAGAAACTCGTGTCAATACACGGAGGAACAACCACAGTACCGACACTACATACACATACGTCAATGCGAAAACAATAAACAGCAAAGATAATCAAATACACACAAGTTTAATCCTGCAGGAATTAAGGCAGGCAACAGGTGCCCTATATACACACAGAAATAAAAGCAATTAAGGCAGGCAACAGGTGCCCTATATACACACAGAAATAAAAGCAATTAAGGCAGGCAACAGGTGCCCTATATACACACAGAAATAAAAGCAATTAAGGCAGGCAACAGGTGCCCTATATACACACAGAAATAAAAGCAATTAAGGCAGGCAACAGGTGCCCTATATACACACAGAAATAAAAGCAATTAAGGCTGGTAACAGGTGCCCTATATACACACAGAAATAAAAGCAATTAAGGCAGGTAACAGGTGCCCTAAATACACACAGAAATAAAAGCAATTAAGGCAGGCAACAGATGCCCTATATACACACAGAAATAAAAGCAATTAAGGCAGGCAACAGGTGCCCTATATACACACAGAAATAAAAGCAATTAAGGCAGGCAACAGGTGCCCTATATACACACAGAAATAAAAGCAATTAAGGCAGGCAACAGGTGCCCTATATACACACAGAAATAAAAGCAATTAAGGCAGGCAACAGGTGCCCTATATACACACAGAAATAAAAGCAATTAAGGCAGGCAACAGGTGCCCTATATACACACAGAAATAAAAGCAATTGAAACCAGGTGTGAAAAGGAACACAGACAAAATAACCAGAAAAGGAAAAAGGGATCGGTAGCGGCTAGTAAACCGGCGACGCCGAGCGCCGCCCGAACAGGGAGAGGAGTTACCTTCGGTAGAAGTCGTGACATCAGGCAGGATTTAGGCTACCAACTGACTAGCTAGTTGTAGCTCAATCTTGGGAGCAATGATCACGTTCCCGCACTGACTGACTGTGTGGAGGCTCATTGTTTTAACGTTACGTTAGCCAATATGCTACACTAGTAAAGTAATAAAATATATAGCTGTCGGCTACTATATTAGCCACGACTTACCGTTCTTTGTGCAGCTTCAAATGCCGAACAAAGTTTGAAATTGTTGCGCCTCCGTCTGTAATTTTCTTCCCACATGCTTTGCAAGTTGCAATCCGTTTTTTTGTTGATACAGCGTCGTCTTTATATCCGAAAATAATAATTTTGGGTATCTTCTTTCCAAGGGCTCCATCTGAATTCACCCGCCAACGTTCCTCTGCACTGCCACGCACAACTTTTTCTCAGCTGGCACAATTTGATTGGCTGCTGTCCGATTCAAACTGTAATCCGTTAAATGAAGAGTTGATGCGCTGCACACTTTTTTTAATAGCACATTTTTTATATTTGGGCTTGGGGAGGGTTGGAGAGGTTTGGGGAGGGTTGGGGAGAGTTGGAGAGGGTTGAGGAGGGTTGGGGAGGGTTGGGGAGGGTTGGGGAGAGTTGGAGAGGGTTGAGGAGGGTTGGGGAGGGTGGGGAGGCTTGGGGAGAGTTGGAGAGGGTTGAGGAGGCTTGGGGAGGGTTAGGGAGGCTTGGGGAGGGTTGGGGAGGCTTGGGTAGGGTATCAGGTCAGGTTGAGTCATAAGGCTCAAGTCCAAGTCAAGTCACGAGTCATTGGTGTTATAGTCAAAGTCGAGTTGCAAGTCATCATATTTGTGACTCGAGTCCAAGTCATGTGACTCGAGTCCACACCTCTGTTAGTTTGTATTTGTTTTATTTGAAATAGATATGTTGCGACTTGAAATATGTATATATTGTTAATTATCAAATAACAGTTGGCATTGAATCATATATTTGGTGTCAATAAATGTCGTTTTTTTCCATTGAGAAAAACAAATTGGAACCAGTTGACACCGTTTTTTTGGGGTTGATCCCAAGTAATTTTTTTACAGTGTTTATCAATTCAATTCAAGTGGCTTTATTGGCATGGGAAACATGTGTTAACATTGCCAAAGCAAATGAAGTAGATAATATACAAAAGTGAAATTAAAAAATACAAATGAACAGTAAACATTACACTCACAGAAGTTCCAAAAGAATAAAGACATTACAAATGTCATATTATGTATATATACAGTGTTGTAACGATGTACAAATGGTTAAAGTACAAAAGGGAAAATAAATATGCATAAATATGGGTTGTATTTACAATGGTGTTTGTTCTTCACTGGTTGACCTTTTCTTGTGGCAACAGGTCATATATCTCTCTCTTTCTCCCCCACATTCTATCTGTCTCTCTCTCTCCTCCCCCTCTCTCTCTTTCACTTTACTCCCCCTCTCTCTCTCTCTTCCTTCTCTATCTTAGTAGGTTTATCAGTTTTCCCTACAGGCTTGGAGTAGCTGCAGTGTTTTCCATCTCATTCTCACAAGGCTTAGCTCAGCCAGTGTACATCTGCATACCTCTCTGCCTCTTGTCTCTGCTCTACTACCGTAGCACCACATGCTGTGTTAATAATGGACTAGCAGAGGGAGAAAGAGAGGGGGATGAGAGATAGAGAACGAGATGCTGGATTCTGCCCATCATTCATTCATGCCTCATAGTCTGTCATCCCCTCTCTGTCATTGTAAATAAGAATTAGTTCTTAACTGACTTGCTTAGTTAAATAAAGGCATGGGTGGGGTTCGCTTTAAATGTGCTGTACTGTAGCCACTCTGAAATGGATACTGTCTAGTAGCCCGCTATTTCTGCAAGCTAAACCAATGAATGTGGCTTAGCTGACAGCTCCTTCTTCAGCTAATGTGGCTAACTAAGCACCAAGCAAACCACTGATCCTCTGTGTGTAGCAGTGCCTGGCTGTGGCTGTAGCAGGCAGCTTGATGCTTGGGGTGGACTGTGGACGTAATGAGGCTGACCCTATGACATCAGCTGGGTGATTGAGACAGATCAGAGAGGGGATAAGAGATGGGATTCCTGCAGCCTGCAGCCTGCCCATTAAGATGGGAGGAAATGAGGGAATGGTGATGGAAAGGGGGGGGGGGGGGTGAGCATCTGGCAGAGGGAAGAAAGAGGAGTGAGATGGTAGGAAAGAGGGCAGAGGTGGGAGGAGAAGACAGAGGGAAACGGATTTTGTGGAGGAGGATATGCTAAGAGGTCTCGCTCTGTGTCAGTGAGAATAAAAGTGTGAAAGGATCGCCGGAAAGATGATTGATTTGGCAAAGAGCTGTGGAGGCAAAGCGCTATGTGTTTGGTTCTATCACATTCTCTAGGAGGGAGGGTATTATCACTTCCCTGTTAAAGGGGAAGTTGCTGAATGCTGAGGCACTGATTCTCTAAGGTTTAAGCTCTGTGGATCTTTACCACAGAAACATAGCACCCCGGGCTGCTGCAGACAGCTGTGTCTTCCACTTGGCATTTTGGTTACAGGCCAAATTGAACTTTTGTCATTAGTTTGTGTGTTTTGGCCAATCCATGGGAGAGAACTCATTTATTTCGGAGCAGAGTAGTAGATAGGGGATTGGAAAATTACTACATTACTACAACAGCCCACTGGTCCGCTGATAACCACCACTGGCCAAGATTACTCACCAGTCCAGATGTTCCACCAGCAGGATACATGTGTAGCAGGATTACATTGGACTGGGAAGTTACATGTTAGTGGACGGTGGCCATACTAGTCTGTGTGGCTGTGTGTCTGTGTGCCTGTGTGGCCAGGATACATGTGTAGCAGGATTACATTGGACTGGGAAGTTACATGTTAGTGGACGGTGGCCATACTAGTCTGTGTGGCTGTGTGTCTGTGTGCCTGTGTGGCTGTGTGTCTGTGAGAAGGAAAGTCATCTAGATTACAGTAGATTACAGTAGACACTACAGTAGATTACAGTAGATTACAGTAGACATTACAGTAGATTACAGTAGATTACAGTAGATTACAGTAGACACTACAGTAGATTACAGTAGACACTACAGTAGATTACAGTAGATTACAGTAGACACTACAGTAGATTACAGTAGACACTACAGTAGATTACAGTAGACACTACAGTAGATTACAGTAGATTACAGTAGACACTACAGTAGATTACAGTAGACACTACAGTAGATTACAGTAGATTACAGTAGACACTACAGTAGATTACAGTAGACACTACAGTAGACACTACAGTAGATTACAGTAGATTACAGTAGACACTACAGTAGATTACAGTAGATTACAGTAGATTACAGTAGACACTACAGTTTGTAAACTAGGTTCTTTATTTATGATTCACAGTGACATGTAGGCTATTGCTTGTTATGGCTGTGTGGCTGTGTTATGATTCACAGTGACATGTAGGCTATTGCTTGTTATGGCTGTGTGGCTGTGTTATGATTCACAGTGACATGTAGGCTATTGCTTGTTATGGCTGTGTGGCTGTGTTATGATTCACAGTGACATGTAGGCTATTGCTTGTTACCTTGAAAATGTGCTCACGTCAAGCAGATCTAGTTGTCTTTTCAAGGCCAACCACCAGGCAAGAATAATGGTTTAATCCCAAATCACACCGTATTCCCTATATAGTGCACTACTTGACCAGGGCCCATAGGTTTCTGGTCAACAGTAGTGCACTATGTAGGAAATAGGGGGCCATTTTGCATGCAGACCATGTCTGGAAAGAGCAGCTCTATCAACAGCATTTAAATGGAAATGATTCGGAGAGAGAAGAGGACAGGTAGGCAGATGGTCACGACATCCAATCAGAATATGGTTATTCAAATCACTTATTCACATGGAAATATGTCTATTTACAACAGTGTTTGGAGACGTTTCTGTCTGTTGAGTCAAATGCCTCCATGGCCATTGATTGGACACTGTCTCTGTCAGTGGTACTTATTGTGGATAGAGGTATTAAATCATGGGTCCTCCAGCATTATATAACAGTGGTACTTATTGTGGATAGAGGTATTAAGTCATGGGTCCTCCAGCATTATATAACAGTGGTACTTATTGTGGATAGAGGTATTAAGTCATGGGTCCTCCAGCATTATATAACAGTGGTACTTATTGTGGATTAAAGTCATGGGTCCTCCAGCATTATATAACAGTGGTACTTATTGTGGATAGAGGTATTAAGTCATGGGTCCTCCAGCATTATATAACAGTGGTACTTATTGTGGATAGAGGTATTAAGTCATGGGTCCTCCAGCATTATATAACAGTGGTACTTATTGTGGATAGAGGTATTAAGTCATGGGTCCTCCAGCATTATATAACAGTGGTACTTATTGTGGATAGAGGTATTAAGTCATGGGTCCTCCAGCATTATATAACAGTGGTACTTATTGTGGATAGAGGTATTAAGTCATGGGTCCTCCAGCATTATATAACAGTGGTACTTATTGTGGATAGAGGTATTAAGTCATGGGTCCTCCAGCATTATATAACAGTGGTACTTATTGTGGATAGAGGTATTAAGTCATGGGTCCTCCAGCATTATATAACAGTGGTACTTATTGTGGATAGAGGTATTAAGTCATGGGTCCTCCAGCATTATATAACAGTGGTACTTATTGTGGATAGAGGTATTAAGTCATGGGTCCTCCAGCATTATATAACATGATCATGCAAGTCATGACTTATGTTGTACTACTGGTAGCTAGTATATTTTCCCCATCCAGCTACTCTCCAAATCCTTCTACCACACTCTGATTAGAGAGAATTTAAGAGGCAACCATACTAGCCTGGCGTGATCTCCAAGTGTATTACATATTTTAGGCTGAATGTTCAGGAATCAGGACAGACTGATTTTTCCCCTCTGATGTGTCTTGTTGTTCTCTTTATGGCCACTGGCAGAGTTCTAAGAGCGTAAAGTTGAATCTCAACAGTATTTCCTTGGTTCCTCATGACCTCGATCTCCTCCCCAATGCTCTCCTCTCCCTTGGACATTTTGAGAAGGAGGCAGTGAATGGAGGAGAGACATCTTGAGAAGGAGGCAGTGAATGGAGGAGAGACATCTTGAGAAGGAGGCAGTGAATGGAGGAGAGACATTTTGAGGTCTGCTTGGTTCTATAAGCGCTCTGTCTGTCCTGTGTATGTAGGAGTGGAGAGTAACTGGGTAGTTTGTAATTGACCAATTACTCACCTATTAATCCTTATGAGTCTAAGTCGGGGGGGTGTACCGACTTCAGACTTCCTGTGACGCTTGTGGGGGTTGTGTTCGTTAGAGTATCATCTTTCCTTAGAGGGATCATATTAGCTTCTAGGCCCAACCGTTCGAACACTAACAGACGTTTTCGTGTGACAACCGATTTTCGGGACGTCTCATGGTCTGACAAACACAGCTGTAGCTCAGCTACCTTCCAACAAGTACGGAAGGCCGCCATTATCGACTGCGGTAGATTAAGATGCAGCCCATGCAAAAAATATATATATCTTTTGCCAATTTGATTTTCACGGGGGCGCGGACATTGACTCTAGGGGGGTTAAATCTTCTCAAGTTTATTGGTCGCGTACACAGATCTGCTGATGTTATCGCAGGTGTAGGTGTTTCTAGCTCATAACAGTGCGTTAATACCTAGCAAGAAGAAGAAGAAAAAAGATACACACAACTCCTCCCCCCTGTTTTATATAGGATGAGCCATGACTAGAACACAGTATATAAAGTGGGTAAAGCAGTATGTAAACATTTATTGAAGTGACCAGTGTTCAGTGACTCAATGTACATAGTGCAGCGGTCTCTATGGTGCAGGGTAGAGTAGCAGGTGGTAGGACAGTTAGTAAGGTTCAGGGTAGTGTACTGGGTGGAGGCCCGGACTATGATGAGTCGGGACTATGATGTCCTGGAGATAGAAGCTGTTTATCAGTCTCTTCGTACCGCCTGGGCCAGCAGCCTTGCGAGGGTTAACACGCTTAAATTACTTACTTTGGCAACAGAGAACGAGAGCACACAGTCCTCGTGAGCATCAGCGGCATGACTTTGATTTCCTCGAAGCAGACGAAGAAGGTGTTTAGCTTGTCCGGGAGCGATGCTACAGACACACACATCTCCATTTAACACACGGGTACGAATGACCTGGACTAACCTGTATTGACTTGGTACCGGTACCCCCTGTATATAGCCTTGTTATTGTTATTTTATTGTGTTACTTTTTATTGTATTTTATACTTAAGTTTATTTCGTAAATATTTTCTTAACTCTATTTCTTGAACTGCATCGTTGGTTAAGGGCTTGTAAGTAAGCATTTCATGGTAATGTCTACACCTGTTGTATTCAGTGCGAGTGAGAACAGCAGCCAGGCCCTTTATAGTTCACCACATAGCCAGGGGAGCACAATCTAACACATCACCACCCTATAAAGTAGAGCTGGTTAATGTCAGGTCACTTTACCCTTACCTATACATTTCTACCTCCATTACCTCATACCCAATGTTGTTCAAAGTTGAGCGCAGTAGCCAGAGACGGCCTTCCAGCTCCCCAGGACTGCTGTGCAGAGTGCAGGTGAAATATCAGCCCATGGAGAGAAGCCAGAGACGGCCTTCCAGCTCCCCAGGACTGCTGTGCAGAGTGCAGGTGAAATATCAGCCCATGGAGAGAAGCCAGAGACGGCCTTCCAGCTCCCCAGGACTGCTGTGCAGAGTGCAGGTGAAATATCAGCCCATGGAGAGAAGCCAGAGACGGCCTTCCAGCTCCCCAGGACTGCTGTGCAGAGTGCAGGTGAAATATCAGCCCATGGAGAGAAGCCAGAGACGGCCTTCCAGCTCCCCAGGACTGCTGTGCAGAGTGCAGGTGAAATATCAGCCCATGGAGAGAAGCCAGAGACGGCCTTCCAGCTCCCCAGGACTGCTGTGCAGAGTGCAGATGAAATATCAGCCCATGGAGAGAAGGATGAGATTGACCTTCACTCAACTCTCTAGAGTTTCCCCTGTTTGTTAACACTATCAACATTTCCATTTAACGTGGCAATTGTGATCAAATTGTGATTAGCCACTTTAAATTCAACACACCGAAACAAAACAAACTATGCAAGAGATGTTGTTGTAGGCAGCATCGGAGTAGCATTATATTGTGCACGACTCAGCCTGTACTCTAAACAGACTGGTGCACCAATCAGTTCTGCAGTAGGCCTATATGCAAATAGACTATTAGAGTAGGATTCTATTGCACAAGACTCAACACAGACTGGTGTGGCATAACCAATCAGAGCTGCAGTCGGCCTATATGCAAATAGACTATTAGAGTAGGATTCTATTGCACAAGACTCAACACAGACTGGTGTGGCATAACCAATCAGAGCTGCAGTAGGCCTATATGCAAATAGACTATTAGAGTAGGATTCTATTGCACAAGACTCAACACAGACTGGTGTGGCATAACCAATCAGAGCTGCAGTAGGCCTATATGCAAATAGACTATTAGAGTAGGATTCTATTGCACAAGACTCAACACAGACTGGTGTGGCATAACCAATCAGAGCTGCAGTAGGCCTATATGCAAATAGACTATTAGAGTAGGATTCTATTGCACAAGACTCAACACAGACTGGTGTGGCGTAACCAATCAGAGGTGCAGTAGGCCTATATGCAAATAGATCATTGCCATATATGGATATGTGCCATTTACTTTGAACTGGACTGTGTTTACAGCTGCGGTCGTGAGTAGATGCTTTGATCTCAAAACAAGCGCAAGAGCTGCATGTAGCCACGTGGGCACATTTTGTTCATGTTCTTTGCTATTTAGTGAGTTATTAGCCCAGTTATAGATCATTTGTACTCAGCAATGGGGGAGGGATTTCCTCCTACAAGAGCACAAAATATGTACATCCTTAGACACCTTTGAAAAGCCAGTCAGGTAAAGAGCTTTTTTTTGTCTTAAAGGGGCAGTGTTGTATTTTGAGTAGCCAATAGGAGGGTAGCATCATTTGTCTGATTCTTTCTCTGTAATAATGGTATGAGAATCCAAATGCATTTTATTTTGTAAAGTTGTTTCTTGCATCAACAACACAACAACATTTTCAGTCACCTCCTTGTCTGAAGGACAGGTGGATAAACAGGTTAATGTCAAGCCCAGCATGTAGACCTACATTGAACACCACACATTGGCTGCTGCTGTACAGTAGGCTGAATGATAGAACAGCTATTTCCATGTCGAATGTTATGGGATGCTTTCTCTCCATAGTTTTTGATGATAGGCCACTCTGGTAGGCCTACAATATGATCAGATAGCCACAGTAGCCTACTTGGCCACTGTTGAACTTAAAGCGGGTACAGCCTCAGGGAACATTGCTCATACGCCTGCACATTGACTCGGTACTGGTACCCCGTGTATATAGCCAAGTTATTACCTCATACGCCTGCACATTGACTCGGTACTGGTACCCCGTGTATATAGCCAAGTTATTACCTCATACGCCTGCACATTGACTCGGTACTGGTACCCCGTATATAGCCAAGTTATTACCTGATACGCCTGCACATTGACTCGGTACTGGTACCCCGTGTATATAGCCAAGTTATTACTTCATACGCCTGCACATTGACTCGGTACTGGTACCCCGTGTATATAGCCAAGTTATTGTTACTCGTTGTACATTCCTCATGTTATTCTTTTTCTATCATTTTATAAAAATAAAAAAAAAGTACTCTCTATTTTACTCACATTGTTGGGACGAGCCCATAAGCATTTCCCTCTTAGTCTGTCTCTGTCTCCCCCCTCCTCTCTCCCCCTCCCACCTGTTGGTTTACGAAGCACGTGACACGTAACATTTTATTTGGGGTGAGTGCAATTAACTACCAGGTAGTTTCTGGGATTGAACAGCCCTGCTATAGACCCTTCAATAGTGACGGGATCTAAGGCTTTTTGGCCTAGTCATTGATGGAGATACCAGTCGGTGTAAATTTGACTGATGATGCTTATCGGTCTGTGGATTAAATTGCATAGGCCTAATTTAGTGGAATTAAATTGCCGCGTCTGTATTTTCGTTAGTCGTTATGTATCTTGTTCATCACACGCACACAGCATACAGACACAGAGTCTAGGTTCAGCTGAAAGTCTCTCAGACAGCGTGTTACTACAGCTCCTCAAACAGATTGTGTGTTGCTGCTTTAGGGAAACTTTAATGAGCCCAATCATTGTGCCACGATTCTAAATGCAATCGTCTGTTAAAAACAGTTTTGATGAGGGCCTCCCGAGTGGCGCAGTGGTCTAAGGCACTGCAACCACTAGAGGTTCTGGGTTTGAGTCCAGGCTCTGTCGCAGCCAGCCGCAACCGGGAGACCCGTGGGGCAGTGCACAATTAGCCCAGCGTTGTCCGGGTTAGGGGTTTGGTCGGCAGGGATGTCCTTGTCCCATCCCGCACTAGCGACTCCTGTGGCGGGCCGGGCGCGGGTGTTTCCTCTGACACATTGGTGCGGCTGGCTTCCGGGTTAAGTGGGCATTGTGTCAAGAAGTAGTGTGGCTTGGTGGGGTCTTGTTTTGGAGGACGCACGACTCTCGATCTTCGCCCCTCCAGAGTCCATACGGAGTTTCAGCGATGAGACAAGACTGTAACTCCGAATTGGCTACCACGAAATTGTGGGGAAAACGGGGGAAAAAACTAAAACAGTTTTGATAGCTAGCATTTAAAAAGAGCTAATATTTGTATTTCTCAACTGGTAGCCTAATTGAAGTGCGCTTTCCATTCACCATTCAATTCCATCTATAGGCAGTGTTGCCAGGTCTACCTAAAATGTTCAGCTCAATGACCACTGAACCCCTCCCCCCACAAGGCCTGAAAACTAGCCAAAAAATGTTGCCACATTTATCCATAAAACCCTTTTTCCATAATGTTATCGCGCAAATTAAGAAGGCATATCTACATATTTTTTAACGACGTAGGCTAAAAACCAAAATTCTGTTTTCCATCAAAATAATAATTCTTGCAAGTTAAAGGATGTGTCACAAGATAAAAGTTAAATCGCCCTTATTGAACTCTCCACACATGCGGAGATCATCTGTTCACAAAGACATAGCCGTTGGAACCAAAAATCTAAAATTTGGACTCATCAGACTAAAGGACAGATTTCCACCAGTCTAATGTCCATTGCTCGTGTTTCTTGGACTAAGCAAGTCTCTTCTTCTTATTGGTGTCCTTTAGTAGTGGTTTCTTGGCAGCAATTCTACCATGAAGGCCCGATTCACACAGTCTTCTCTGAACAGTTGATGTTGAGATGCATCTGTTACTTGAACTCGGTGAAGCATGTATTTGGGCTGCAATTTCTGAGCCTGGTAACTCTACTGAACTTATCCTCTCCAGCAGAGGTAACTCTGGGTCTTCTTTTACTGTGGCGGTCCTCATGAGAGCCAGTTTCATCATAGCGCTTGGTCGTTTTTGCGACTGAATTTTCAAAGTTCTTGACATTTTCTGGATTGACTGACCTTCATGTCTTAAAGTAATAATGGACTGTCGTTTCTCTGCTTATTTGAGCTGTTCTTGCCATAATATGGACTTTGTCTTTTACCTAATAGGGCTATCTTCTGTAAACCACCCAACCTTATCACAACACAACTGATTGACTGAAATGCATTAAGAAGGAAAGGAATTCCACAAATTAACTTTTAACAAGGCACACCTGTTAATTTAAATGCATTCCAGTTGACTACCTCATGAAGCTGGTTGAGAATGCCAAGTGTGTACAAACGTTTCATCAAGGCAAAGGGTGGCTACTTTGAAGAATCTCAAATATAAAATATATTTAGATTTGTTTAGCACTTTTTTGGTTACTACATGATTCCATATGTGTTATTTCATAGTCGTTGATGTCTTCACTATTCTTCTACAATGTAGAAAATAGTCAAAATAAAGAAAACTCCTGTAATGAGTAGGTGTGTCCAATCTTTTGACTGGTACTGTATTTATATTTTTAAAGTTTAATGCCATGGCGGCCGTGCTGCAATTTAGAAGTATCCCAATAACCCGCCACCCGCGACCAATACATTTTCAGAAGGAAAACGGTGAACCTGGCAACCCTGTCTATAGGCAACAGAAGGCAGGTTTCATCATGTCACACACCACTTTAAAATGAGCTGGAGGCAGTATGCATTTTGAAAACATATACTTAATTGTTTGAAACCTGAACGTTTTACTTCATATTATGAGGCACGTTTTACCTTGCTTCAAAGTAGCCTATAACCAAAATCCGACCATATCATTGAGCCAATTATTTTATAAAGATTTCCACATTGCATCCAGTTGCCTCTTTCTCTCATGTTCTATTGGTTTTCAAATCAACTTTTTTTCATTAATCGGGTAGCCAAAGACAAAATCTCAGTCATATTAGCAACCCATGCTAGTTGTTTTATCTTTCTATTTCCCCTCTTTAAAATGTTGAATGGATACTTTCATCTCTGTCACATGAAACCGCTCTCATGTGCAGAGCGTTATTGACAACCTAATTGCATTATGGGAACAAAAATGTGCACGTAGCCTACTGCCTTGTGCACATTGCTGCCCTTATAATGTGAAGAAATAAACGTTTATCAGCGTTTTAAATGTGCACGTAGCCTACTGCCTTGTGCACATTGCTGCCCTTATAATGTGAAGTAATAAACGTTTAAGTGACATTTTAAAAAATAGGCCTACTAGGCCTACTGGTTGTGTGAATTTGGGATCCTATCATCATCCCAAAAACTGACCTGTGCGGGACTCTAACACACACACACCCTATGTCCATTGTGAGAGTGCTCTGTGGTACAGTAACAGTAAACTACTGGGACTTTGGCTGAGGTCAATAGATTCCTGGGTGATAAGTCTCCGTCTCTGAGTGCTCTGTGGTACAGTAACAGTAATCTACTGGGGCTTTAAGTCTCCGTCTCTGAGTGCTCTGTGGTACAGTAACAGTAATCTACTGGGACTTTGGCTGAGGTCAATAGATTCCTGGGTGATAAGTCTCCGTCTCTGAGTGCTCTGTGGTACAGTAACAGTAATCTACTGGGGCTTTAAGTCTCCGTCTCTGAGTGCTCTGTGGTACAGTAACAGTAATCTACTGGGGCTTTAAGTCTCCGTCTCTGAGTGCTCTGTGGTACAGTAACAGTAATCTACTGGGGCTTTGGCTGAGGTCAATAGATTCCTGGGTGATAAGTCTCCGTCTCTGAGCGTAGACTACAGCAAGGGACCATGCGCACATGCAGTACACATCACACACACACACACACACACGTGTGTTCCTACAGTGTATAATCCTAGAGAGCCTGGTATGAAAGTGGAACTCATCTCTGAGTCCCGTATCGTTCTCCCCTTAAGAGTCAAATCAAATAAAGGTTTGTTGGTTGCATACACTAAGCAGGTGTTATAGCGCGTGCAGCAAAATGCTTGTGTTACTAGCTCCTAACAATGCAGTATAATGTCAAACAATGTCATTATTTCTTTCAATAATGACTAAATAATTTTGACAATCATCCAATTTTATCAGCAGTAAGATACTGCTAGCCATTAGCTGCTAACAGATGAGAATTGCTAGCTAACTGGCAAGCACAGAAACCGACAACAACTTTGTGAGGACAGACTCCTTGAAATCGTCTGATCGCTCTCTAGTGGCAGAAGTAACAACTGCCAAAAATGCACAGTCTAAGAGGAGAAGAATTATGATTTTTTAAATTATTTTCATTAATCGAGGTATACTAAGACAAACACAACGTGACAGCAAATAATAACACATTAATGCAGGAAATGAAAAAAATGGTTCAAATGCTGGAATTAAAACATGAACTATGCAACTGGGTTAAAAACAATCCAATTTGGGTAAATATTGGACAGAACACACAATGGGTTATTTTAACCCAGCCAGTTGAGTCACAAACAACCCATTGTTTTCTTTAAGTTGGGTTGTTGATGCTGGGTTATTGAACTATTATCCCCTGGGTAAGATCAGAAGACTGGAGGCGTGGCTTACTAGGGGCGTAGCTTTTCAAATAGTTATTTTTGGCCACCCCTGAGAGTAAATGTAATTCTGGTTCATCTGTTGTGTTGTTTTATCAACATATGTTAAGGTTGAGCACTGAATAAGGCTTATACAAGAGTGTGAGTTCCTTATGTGCCGATGCATATCCCAATAAAGTGGTGAGGATGAGTTCATTTTCTGTATTCAGGGTTAACTCAAACTCTGTTTAAAGCTCTGTTTCGCTGACAGTCACAGCTGATTTTTGGATTGTACAGCGATTCGCTCTCTTTAAATATAAGTCATCTGATTTATTCGTTTCAGTCTCTGAATTGTTTAATCTAACTTTTTGCCACCAGCTCCTGATATATATCAAGGCATGAAAGCTACAATCTGTTTCCTGAATTAGCCTAGTGTGCACATGCGCACTAGGCCGAGCTCGTTTTCCCCGGTTTTCCCTGGCTAAACTAACTGGTTAGCAGAGCTATGCTAGTTTTCCCCGGTTTTCCCTGGCTAAA
This sequence comes from Oncorhynchus nerka, assembly GCF_034236695.1. Classification (NCBI taxonomy): domain Eukaryota; kingdom Metazoa; phylum Chordata; class Actinopteri; order Salmoniformes; family Salmonidae; genus Oncorhynchus; species Oncorhynchus nerka. Next base: position 51,930,896 of record NC_088412.1, on the reverse strand, counting down.
CTAACTGGTTAGCAGAGCTATGCTAGTTTTCCCCGGTTTTCCCTGGCTAAACTAACTGGTTAGCAGAGCTATGCTAGTTTTCGCTCATGTTTATAATTTGACAACGTTCTCTTTTACGTTTGACTTTGACTATTTTATTTACTGTAACTTTATTACTAATCAAATGTATTGTAAGGGAAACATACTATGTGTTGCAGTAGGAATAATGCTAAACATATCCTTGACTCTATCCAAGTTGATGAGCTGGAAACAAACGATGCCAGACAGTTTTCACAGCTGGCCCATCGAATCTACACCTAAACTATACCGAAACTAATTTCACACATAATAACAGACAAGATTAAACTGACAATAATCTGTGACAATATTAGGCCTATCAGTTTGTACATGATGAGATGGGCGCATCTTGTAATTGACAGATAGAGGGGAAGGAGTATCACTTTGTCAAATCCTCCTTCAGAGTCACATGCAGGTAAAACATTTTGATTTCTATATAGTATCAGAAAGAGCTGCAGCTTCTATGACATGTACCTTTGTCAAATAACGCTCAAATTCAAGAGGTGCATCTCTATTTAAGAATGTCACTTTTTCCAAGAATATCTGTGCTGTCCATGCATTCAGCACATGACCACTAACGCTTCAGTGTTGCTGTGGCTACTAAGCAAATACTAGTAACCTCATAACATTACAATTTCAAATGTACCATTCTGTTATCAATGGATGAATGGGCGATAGAAACCAAATAGAAACTGACAATGGTGCATGTGACTTCAATGAACCGAATGATGAGGAAGGAGATTTAATTTGATTGATCTGAATGATGAGGAAGGAGATTTAATTTGATTGATCTGAATGATGAGGAAGGAGATTTAATTTGATTGATCTGAATGATGAGGAAGGAGATTTAATTTGATTGATCTGAATGATGAGGAAGGAGATTTAATTTGATTGATCTGAATGATGAGGGTGAAGAGAATGATTGAATTTAGAACAAAAGTTTAACGATGATGAAGAATCTTGGGTGTTGTGGGCGGTCTAGTTATTTTATTATGAAAGGCTGAAAAGGGTATATAATTTCCCCTCTGAGAGTCAAATCAGACACTGAGGTGTAACATAGAACGTGTTCAAGCCGAACCAAACGAATGCTGAAGAAATTAGATCGAGTTGGAGTCGGGTAGAGGATTGGATATTGAGCTTGAAATTGACGTTGCTGATGAAGAGTCTTCATCTGATTCTAATGTTGACTTCGAGCCTCCGTCTCCGATGCCTGAGTCTCGCCGCGGAAAACCCAGAACAGAGCCAACTGAGGCGGTGAGCCCAACTGCCACCATGAGACAGGAGTCTGGGAGGGACGGCACGGTTTGGGTAGAAAAGAGTGACGAGTTTATGTGGCATGCAGATGTAGTAGCACATCAGAGTAATGTACTGTTGCTCATGCGCACAGAAAAATAAACATTTACATTTACATTTACATTTAAGTCATTTAGCAGACGCTCTTATCCAGAGCGACTTACAAATTGGTGCGTTCACCTTATGACATCATGTATGTGGGACATGGATGAAGTCAAAGCATTTATTGCACTCGTGTATGTCTGTGGGACATGTCTATGGATGAACTCAAAGCATTTATTGCACTCGTGTATGTCTGTGGGGCATGTCTATGGATGAACTCAAAGCATTTATTGCACTCGTGTATGTCTGTGGGACATGTCTATGGATGAACTCAAAGCATTTTATCGTGTATGTCTGTGGGGCATGCGTCAGTATGAGCATGGATGCAGAGTTATTTTGGTCTGATAGGTATGGTGTGGACTGTTTCAGAGAGACCATGTCACGCAACCTCTTCCCAGAGATTATGCGACACCTGCGGCAGATGCTCACAAAACAAGGCCCATGAAAACTGTGTGCAGTGCAACCAATTTTGTTTGTGGGCAAAACCCCAACGCTGTGTGCTGACTGTCCCGAAGCATAAAAAGAAGATGAGATTGATTCATGTGTAAAAACACGTGTATAAGGGCACATACAGTGTCCGATACAGTCAACAAATGACTGTTTTATATCTTGCCATGAATATATTTCTACAAATATTTATTTATAAAATTAAACTTTTACAATTGTTGCACTGATGCTTTTGTTTAAGAATACAGCAGATAATTTCACCTGTGCACCTGGCTGGTTATATTATTATTATTATATTTTTTGTTTCTATTTTGTCGAAAGAATCTGTAACTTGACTTTATGGATGACTATAACTCTTACTAATCAACGCTACAAATACAGTTGATCAAATGGACTATAATGTTTTTATTATAAGTGAAAGAAAAATATGCTATTGGCCTAAGTTTTTTTTTCTAGGACTTTGTAGAATTATAGAAAACATATCCTTAACTCTATCTAAACAAATAACTATTGTTGTTATTTTTTATTTATTTATATATTTCCACAAATATTTCTTCATGCAATTAATTCTTTACAATAGTTTATGCACTGTTATTCAGGTGTTGGTGCTTATGTTTGCGCACTTTGCGGGTTGATATGCATATGCTGAAGGGGACGCCCGGCAATGTTCTCTAGCTAGTACTTATAGGCCGAAAGGTCAGGCAGTTTTAGTGTTATCGTGGATCCAAGTTCAGTTTTGCGAGCCAGGCCTAATCGCCCAACATCAGTGCCCGACCTCACTAATGCTCTTGTGTCTGAATGGAAGCAAGTCCTTAGGTGGCTACGGTCCTTGATGATCTTACTGTGGTGCTGTAGATGTCCTGGAGGGAAACGAGTTTGGCCCCGATGATGCGTTGGGCTGACCGTACTACCCTCTGGAGAGTCCTGCAGTTGCATCTCTAGAAATGTGTGAGGGTTTTAGCTGCCAAGACAAATTTCTTCACCCTCCTGAGGTTAAAGATACACTGTTGCGCCGTCGCCGTCTTCGCCACGCTGTCGGTGTGGAGGGACGATTTCATGTCCTCAGTGAGGAAATTGAAGCGTCTCACCCTCTCCACTACGGCGATGTGGATGGGGGGGCTCTCTCTGCTGTCTCCTGTAGTCCACGATCAGCTCCTTCGTTTTGTTGACATTGAGGGAGAGGTTATTTTCCTGACACCACTCAGCCAGGGCCCTCACCTCTTCTCTGTAGTCTGTCTCATCTTTGTTTGTAATCAGGCTTGTTGTGTTGTCAGCAAACTTGATGTTTGAGTTGGAGACGTGCGTGGTCACACAGTAACGGATGAACAGGGAGTACAGGATGGAGCTGAGAACACACCCTTGTAGGGCCCCTGTGTTGAGGATCAGCGTGCCATAGGTGTTGTTGCCTAGTTTCACCCCCTGGGTTCGGCCCATCAGGAAGTGTAAGAACCAGTTGCACAGAGAGGGTTTCAGGCCCAGGGCCCTGAGCTTAGTGATAAGCTTGGAGGACACTATAGTGTTGAAGGCTGAGCTGTAGTCGATGAACAGCTGGTATACCTCTTGTCCAGGTGGAATAGGGCAGTGGGCAGTGTAATAGCATTGTGTCATCCATGGATCTGTTGGGGCAGTATGCAAATTGTAGTGGGTCTAGGGTGTCAGGTAAGTTGGAGGTTAGGGCTGTCCCCGACTAAAATAAATCTTGGTCGACCAAGAGTCATCTGTTCTTTCGACCAATCGATTGGTCTAAATGTGTATTTTTCCATATATAGACATCCTGTGTGTTGTAATCAAATCAACTATATGCACTGAGCTTGTCTGATACTTTGATCCTTTGATGAATCATTTAAGACACACAAATGACTAAAGGGAGTCCGACTGCAATTGATTTGATTGTGCCGGGCTCAGACTTGCTGCACTGTGTTTAAAAAAAAAGAAGCAGCGAGTGACTGTGTGACTTGTCTCTCTCTCACCACTGCTACAGCGACCGCCACAGATCAACAGCGTCCCTGTTTCTGACCATTTGAGCAGACACATGAACATTTGTGGCCTGCTGGAGGTCATTTTGTAGGGCTCTGGCAGTGCTCCTCCTTGCACAAAGGCGGAGGTAGCGGTCCTGCTGCTGGGTTGTTGCCCTCCTACGGCCTCCTCCACGTCTCCTGATGTACTGGCCTGTCTCCTGGTAGCGCCTCCATGCTCCGGACACTACGCTGACAGACACAGCAGACCTTCTTGCCACAGCTCGCATAGATGTTCCATCCTGGATGAGCTGCACTACCTGAGCCACTTGTGTGGGTTGTAGACTCCGTCTCATGCTACCACTAGAGTGAAAGCACCGCCAGCATTCAAAAGTGACCAAAACATCAGCCAGGAAGCATAGGAACTGAGAAGTGGTCTGTGGTCACCACCTGCAGAACCACTCCTTTATTGGGGGTGTCTTGCTAATTGCCTATATTTTCCACCTGTTGTCTATTCCATTTGCACAACAGCATGTGAAATTTATTGTCAATCAGTGTTGCTTCCTAAGTGGACAGTTTGATTTCACAGAAGTGTGATTGACTTGGAGTTACATTGTGTTGTTTAAGTGTTCCTTTTATTTTTTTGCGCAGTGTATATACACATCAGACTCCGACATTGCTCGTCCTAATATTTGTATGTATCCTAATTGCATTCTTTGACTTTTAGATTTGTGTGTATTGTTGTGTTATTTGATTTGAATGCACTGTTGGTGCTCGGGACACCAGCATTTCGCTACACCCGCAATAAAATTTGCTTAATATGTGTATGCGACCAATAAAGTTTTATTTGATTTAACCCACACACACACACACACACACACACGAGTAAGACCAATAATAGGACTGCACCGTGTTTCACATGGTGCCTAATATAACCATCACACACTGCATCTGGAGCGACTGACAGAGATCTAACACCACACAGAGCACACATCACAAAGATCCTCAGCCTTTGAAGCCTCGCATGGAAGAGTACACGAGCACACTGTTACGTTCCCCAATAAGAAACCAAAAAATCATTGCTCACCAGAAAAGGGAAGAAATGAGTCACTGATGAACCAAAACGAAACAGGTGGGGTTTTAAAATGGGTTCTGAAACACATCCATGGGGTCCTACTGAGGTCCTACTGAGGTCCTACTGAGGTCCTACTGGGGTCCTACTGAGGTCCTACTGGGGTCCTACTGAGGTCCTACTGGGGTCCTACTGAGGTCCTACTGGGGTCCTACTGAGGTCCTACTGGGGTCCTACTGAGGTCCTACTGGGGTCCTACTGGGGTCCTACTGAGGTCCTACTGAGGTCCTACTGAGGTCCATGGGGTCCTACTGAGGTCCTACTGGGGTCCTACTGAGGTCCTACTGAGGTCCTACTGGGGTCCTACTGAGGTCCTACTGAGCGCTGGCCAATTAACTTCAGTTGGGTCTTAAAAGATCCCCACAATGGACACCCACTGGATTCAAATAAAAACACACCAATTTAGGAAACCCACATGAAAAAATCTACTATGTTATAAATACTATAGTATTCAATTTTGTGTGTTTGCGGACTTTTCTCACTGTGGTGTATTTGTGTACTTTAGTATTATTTATTACTGTAGCATTCTGATATATTTACAGTTAACTATAGTAGTAAAATAACTAGTATATACTATAGTAATGTATGTAGTGTTGTTGCAGATTGTAGTGTACAGTAGTATTTACTGTAGTGTTTCTGTTTTATTATCTTGGACATAAAGTGGAGGCTTTCACCTTCAGGAAATCTACCAGAGAAATACTAAAAGAGCATATTTCCTTAACCTGTAGGCAGGCTTGGGCTCTGAACAGATCATTCAGAGCTTCTGCTCTTTTCTATAACCTGTAGGTAACACAACATATGGTCTATACTTGGCATTTAGGTTTCTCACTTATGGGGGAATGAGAATGGGCAGGTTATATGCAAATGAAATACTGTATTATTTACTAAAGTGAAAAAGTGTAGTGATTTTGTGGACTGTAGTGTTTTTGCTAACATTACTGTAGTATTTACTAGTGTTTTCTTTGCAAATATTACTGTTGTATTTACTATAGTATTCTACTACAACATTCTATAGTAAGTACTACACATGATCAGGGGATACTACAGTGTGTAGTATAGTACTCAAATCAAATCAAATCAAATGTATTTATATAGCCCTTCGTACATCAGCTGATATCTCAAAGTGCTGTACAGAAACCCAGCCTAAAACCCCAAACAGCAAGCAATGCAGGTGTAGAAGCACGGTGGCTAGGAAAAACTCCCTAGAAAGGCCAAAACCTAAGAAGAAACCTAGAGAGGAACCAGGCTATGTGGGGTGGCCAGTCCTCTTCTGGCTGTGCCGGGTGGAGATTATAACAGAACATGGCCAAGATGTTCAAATGTTCATAAATGACCAGCATGGTCCAATAATAATAAGGCAGAACAGTTGAAACTGGAGCAGCAGCACGGCCAGGTGGACTGGGGACAGCAAGGAGTCATCATGTCAGGTAGTCCTGTGGCATGGTCCTAGGGCTCAGGTCCTCCGAGAGAGAGAAAGAAAGAGAGAAAGAGAGAATTAGAGAGAGCACACTTAAATTCACACAGGACACCGAATAGGACAGGAGAAGTACTCCAGATATAACAAACTGACCCTAGCCCCCCGACACAAACTACTGCAGCATAAATACTGGAGGCTGAGACAGGAGGGGTCAGGAGACACTGTGGCCCCATCCGAGGACACCCCCGGACAGGGCCAAACAGGAAGGATATAACCCCACCCACTTTGCCAAAGCACAGCCCCCACACCACTAGAGGGATATCTTCAACCACCAACTTACCATCCTGAGACAAGGCTGAGTATAGCCCACAAAGATCTCCGCCACGGCACAACCCAAGGGGGAAGCCGCCAACCAATACCGGATGATCACATCAGTGACTCAACACACTCAGGTGACGCACCCCTCCCAGGCACGGTATGAGAGAGCCCCAGTAAGCCAGTGACTCAGCCCCTGTAATAGGGTTAGAGGCAGAGAATCCCAGTGGAAAGAGGGGAACCGGCCAGGCAGAGACAGCAAGGGCGGTTCGTTGCTCCAGAGCCTTTCCATTCACCTTCCCACTCCTGGGCCAGACTACACTCAATCATTTGACCCACTGAAGAGATGAGTCTTCAGTAAAGACTTAAAGGTTGAGACCGAGTTTGCGTCTCTGACATGGGTAGGCAGACCGTTCCATAAAAATGGAGCTCTATAGGAGAAAGCCCTGCCTCCAGTTGTTTGATAGAAATTCTAGGGACAATTAGGAGGCCTGCGTCTTGTGACCGTAGCGTACGTGTAGGTATGTACGGCAGGACCAAATCAGAGAGATAGGTAGGAGCAAGCCCATGTAATGCTTTGTAGGTTAGCAGTAAAACCTTGAAATCAGCCCTTGCTTTGACAGGAAGCCAGTGTAGGGAGGCTAGCACTGGAGTAATATGATTACCATTTTTGGTTCTAGTCAGGATTCTAGCAGCCGTATTTAGCACTAACTGGAGTTTATTTTGTGCTTTATCCGGGTAGCCGGAAAGTAGAGCATTGCAGTAGTCTAACCTAGAAGTGACAAAAGCATGGATTAATTTTTCTGCATCATTTTTGGACAGAAAGTTTCTGATTTTTGCAATGTTACGTAGATGGAAAAAAGCTGTCCTTGAAATAGTCTTGATATGTTCTTCAAAAGAGAGATCAGGGTCCAGAGTAACGCCGAGGTCCTTCACAGTTTTATTTGAGACGAGCTGTACAATCATTAAGATTAATTGTCAGACTCAACAGAAGATCTCTTTGTTTCTTGGGACCTAGAACAAGCATCTCTGTTTTGTCCGAGTTTAATAGTAGAAAGTTTGCAGCCATCCACTTCCTTATGTCTGAAACACAAGCTTCTAGCGAGGGCAATTTTGGGGCTTCACCATGTTTCATTGAAATGTACAGCTGTGTGTCATCCACATAGCAGTGAAAGTTAACATTATGTTTTCGAATGACATCCCCAAGAGGTAAAATATATAGTGAAAACAATAGTGGTCCTAAAACCGAACCTTGAGGAACACCGAAATGTACAGTTGATTTGTCAGAGGACAAACCATTCACAGAGACAAACTGATATCTTTCCGACAGATAAGATCTAAACCAGGCCAGAACTTGTCCTGTGTAGACCAATTTGGGTTTCCAATCTCTCCAAAAGAATGTGGTGATCGATGGTATCAAAAGCAGCACTAAGGTCTAGGAGCACGAGGACAGATGCAGAGCCTCGGTCTGATGCCATTAAAAGGTAATTTACCACCTTCACAAGTGCAGTCTCAGTGCTGTGATGGGGTCTAAAACCAGACTGAAGCATTTTGTATACATTGTTTGTCTTCAAGAAGGCAGTGAGTTGCTGCGCAACAGCCTTTTCTAAAATTCCTCAGTTAGGTGGTTAACTGATTTTTGTCCTCTGGCGTCCTTGGGTAGACAGAGGGAATCTGGAAGGAGATCAAGGAATCTTTGTGTTGTCTGTGAATTTATAGCACGACTTTTGATGTTCCTTGGTTGGGGTCTGAGCAGATTATTTGTTGCAATTGCAAACATAATAAAATGGTGGTCCGATAGTCCAGGATTATGAGGAAAAACATTAAGATCCACAACATTTATTCCATGGGACAAAACTAGGTCCAGAGTATGACTGTGACAGTGAGTGGGTCCAGAGACATGTTGGACAAAACCCACTGAGTCGATGATGGCTCCGAAAGCCTTTTGGAGTGGGTCTGTGGACTTTTCCATGTGAATATTAAAATCACCAAAGATGAGAATATTATCTGCTATGACTACAAGGTCCGATAGGAATTCCGGGAACTCAATGAGGAACGCTGTATATGGCCCAGGATGCCTGTAAACATTAGCTATAAAAAGTGATTGAGTAGGCTGCATAGATTTCATGACTAGAAACTCAAAAGACGAAAACGTAATTTTTATTTTTGTAAATTGAAATTTCCTATCGTAAATGTTAGCAACACCTCTGCCTTTGCAGGATGCACGGGGGATATGGTCACTAGTGTAGCCAGGAGGTGAGGCCTAATTTAACACAGTAAATTCATCAGGCTTAAGCCATGTTTCAGTCAGGCCAATCACATCAAGATTATGATCAGTGATTAGTTCATTGACTATAATTGCCTTTGAAGTAAGGGATCTAACATTAAGTAGCCCTATTTTGAGATGTGAGGTATCATGATCTCTTTCAATAATGACAGGAATGGAGGAAGTCTTTATCCTAGTGAGATTGCTAAGGCGAACACCGCCATGTTTAGTTTTTCCCAACCTAGGTCGAGGCACAGACACGGTATCAATGGTGATAGCTGAGCTGACTACACTGACTGTGCTAGTGGCAGACTCCACTATGCTGCTGCCTGGCCTGCACCCTATTTCATTGTGGAGCTAGAGGAGTTAGAGCCCTGTCTATGTTGGTAGATAAGATGAGAGCACCCCTCCAGCTAGGATGGAGTCTGTCACTCCTCAGCAGGTCAGGCTTGGTCCTGTTTGTGGGTGAGTCAAAGAAAGAGGGCCAATTATCTACAAATTCTATCTTTTGGGAGGGGCAGAAAACAGTTTTCAACCAGCGATTGAGTTGTGAGACTCTGCTGTAGAGCTCATCACTCCCCCTGACTGGGAGGGGCCAGAGACAATTACTCAATGCCGACACATCTTTCTAGCTGATATGCACGCAGAAGCTATGTTGCGCTTGGTGATCTCTGACTGTTTGATCCTAACATCGTTGGTGCCGACGTGGATAACAATATCTCTATACTCTCTACACTCGCCAGTTTTAGCTTTAGCCAGCACCATCTTCAGATTAGCCTTAACATCAGTAGCCCTGCCCCCTGGTTAACAGTGTATGATCGCTGGATGATTTGTTTTAAGTCTAATACTGCGGGTAATGGAGTCGTCAATGACTAGAGTTTTCAATTTGTCAGAGCTAATGGTGGGAAGCTTCGGCGTCTCAGACCCCGTAACGGGAGGAGTAGAGACAAGAGAAGGCTCGGCCTCTGACTCCGACTCGCTGCTTAATGGGGAAAACCGGTTGAAAGTTTCTGTCGGCTGAATGAGCGACACCGGTTGAGCATTCCTACAGCATTTCCTTCCAGAAACCGTGAGAAAGTTGTCCGGCTGCGGGGACCATGCGAGGGGATTTATACTACTATCTGTACTTACTGGTGGCACAGACGCTGTTTCATCCTTTCCTACACTGAAATTACCCTTGCCTAACGATTGCGTCTGAAGCTGGGCTTGTAGCACAGCTATCCTCACCGTAAGGCGATCGTTCTCCTGTATATTATGAGTACAGCGACTGCAATTAGAAGGCATCATGTTAATGTTACTACTTAGCTTCGGCTGTTGGGGGTCCTGACAAACCATGTCCAGATAAAGCGTCCGGAGTGAAAAAGTTGAGGGAAAAAACAAAAATATAAACGGTAATTAAAAAGTAAAAACCGTAAAGTTGTCAGGTAGCAAAGTAAGGTTGGCAACAAAACGCACAGCAACACGTAAACAAGTCTGCAAGTTGTGACCGGAAATGACGTGAATGAATTCTACAGCAAAAGCAAAAGCGCTAAACAGAAGTATAGCTCTTCCAACATCTCTTTTCCAAGCTGAAGCAATGGGCCAGCAGCCCTTAAATATCAGCTGTGCTAGCACAGGTGAAACGCCTTCAGACTAACGAGGACAACAGGTGCAACACATCCTGCAACGAGGAGGTTTCCAATCAGTACCCTACACCCAAAGAGAACCAAACTCGAAAAAAAGCACACATACACCACACACACATTTGAAGTGTACAAACAGGCCTATTTGCTGTGTCTACCTGTAAAAGGGAGGGGGCTGGATTTGAGTGGTAGAAGCGTTGAAATCCTGTTTATTTTCTTGCCAGCAGAGAGCTCTTAACCTGATGAGTCAGTCTGACCGGCAGAGAAATGCATCCAGGCATCAACACACACACACACACACACACACACTAACACATTGACACACCCCCACACACACAGCGAAACATTTACATATTTGTCAACAGTTTGACTTTCCAGTCCTCAGCTCACAGCTTATCATCTGTTGGCTGTAAATATCTAAACTGTTAAAGCCATTTTACGCTGAAGGCATCCCAAACTCTAAACGACTTTGTCTAAACGACTTTCTCCTGAATGCAACCTCTGTGTCAGATTTCAAAAAAGCTTTACCGAAAAAGCACACCATGCAATAATCCGAGTACGGCACTCAGACACAAAAACAAGCCATACAGATATCCGCCATGTTGTGGAGTCAACAGAAGTCAGAAATAGCATTATAAATATTCACTTACCTTTGATGATCTTTATCAGAATACACTCCCAGGAATCCCAGTTCCACAATAAATGTTTGTTTTGTTCGATAAAGTCCATAATTTATGTCCAAAAAACTCATTTTTGTTCGCGCCTTGAGTTCACAAATCCAAATTCACGATGCGCAGGCCAGACGAAAAGTCAAAAAATTCCATTACAGTTTGTAGAAACATGTCAAACGATGTATAGAATCAATCTTTAGGATGTTTTTAACATAAATCTTCAGTAATGTTTCAACCAGAGAATTCCTTTGTCTTTAGAAATGCGATGGAACGCAGCTACCTCTCACGGGAGCACGCCTGAATGAGCTAATGGCATTCTGCCAGACACCTGACTCAATCAGCTCTCATTCCCCCCTCCTTCACAGTAGAAGCCTCAAACAAGGTTTTCAAGACTATCGACATCTAGTGGAAGCCTTGGGATGTGTAATCGAACCAAATGTACACTGTATCTTGGCTAGGGAAAGAGTTGAAAAACTACAAACCTCAGGCCCTAGTTGTGTCGCACCTGGACTACTGTTCAGTCGTGTGGTCAGGTGCCACAAAAAAGGCACCTGACCTAGTAGAATTTGATTAAAGAAAACAGATAAAAACACACCTTATGGAACAGCAGAGACTGTGAAGCAACACAAACATAGACACACACATACCCATACACAGTAACATGTGCACTATACACACACACACATGGATGTTGTACTGTAGATATGTGGTAGTGGTGAAGTAGGGGCCTGAGGGCACACAGTGTGTTGTGAAATCTGTGAATGTATTGTAATGTATTTAAAAATGTATAAACTGCCTTCATTTTGCTGGACCCCAAGAAAAGTAGCTGCTAATGGGGATCCATAATAAATACACACACACACACACACACACAGCCAGGCATTCCCAGTTGAGTCAGCAGTGTGTCTGTCTGGCAGATGTGAGAACAGATGTGTTTGATGATATACAGAGATCAGAATCCTATTTGGCTTTTAAAGACAGAGGACAGGAGTGACTAGACTGACTCAGCCTGTGATTGGCTGAGGGGTGACTCTGGGCATGTCCTATACAGGCTGTGATTGGCTGAGGGGTGACTCTGGGCATGTCCTATACAGGCTGTGATTGGCTGGGGCTGTCTTGTCCAGGATGTAATATGCTGGGTGGGGCTTATCTAGGCTGTGATTGGTTTGGCGAGAACTATCCAGGCTGTGATTGGCTAGGCGTGGCCCACCATGTTATAAAGTGGATGAGAGCGTGGTCGTGGATGACCCTCCCTTTGTAATCACATTGATTGCCTTTCGTCTTTTAGCTGGGTTTGGGGAAAACCTCCCCACCAACTGTTTCACCTACACTATCTGTGCGAGCTGCCTATGGAATTGTTTAACTATGCACAAATTGGTATGAGATTGCATACTTTACCACTACTCTCTCTCGCTCTCTCTCTCTTTGTTTCTATCTTCCTTCCTCTGTCTCACCTCCTCCTCTCCCTCTATCTCTCCCACCCCCACCCTCTTTCTCTCCCCCGTCTCACACACTCTATCTTTCCCTCTCCTACTCTTCTCCTACTCTTCCATGTCACACTCGTTCTCTCTCTCTCTCTCTCTGTCTCTCTCTCTCTCTCTCTCTCTCTCTCTCTCTCTGTCTCTCTCTCTCTCTCTCTCTCTGTTGTGTTCCTACTGTATTCCTACTGCATGCCACTGAGTATCTACAGCTGTCAGGGATCAGCCTGGCTATCAGAGGTGTGTGTGTAGGTGTGAATGTGTGGGACTTATCTCGGGAGCTCTCCCAGTAATGGCTTCCCTGTGGGAGTATGACAGCTGCAGAATGACATTCCTGCCTGGCATGTGTATGTGTGCAGATTTCTGTGTATGTACCAATTAATGCTCGAACACGTACACACAACAGATGTTTGAGTGTGTTGCTTATTTACTCCGCAGCGTGTGTGTGTGTGTGTGTGTGTGTGTGTGTGTGTGTGTGTGTGTGTGCGTGCGTGCGTGCGTGCGTGCGTGCGTGCGTGCGTGCGTGCGTGTGTGTGCGTGCGTGCGTGCGTGCGTGCGTGTGTGTGTGTTTTTGTGTGTGTGTGTGTGTGTGTGTGTGTGTGTGTGTGTGTGTGTGTGAGTTGTGATAGCTTGACTCTCTGACACTCCAAGGCTGCAGACTGGGCAGGGTGGTAAATAGACTAGTCTACTGCTGGGAATGGCTATGAGTCTAACCTGCAGCCCTGTGCAGACTCGGCTCAGAAGGCTGTAATGGACTTAGCCTCCGGCTGGGAATGGTAGGATAATTCTACCAAACCATGCTAACCTGCCAGCAGTATAATATTGACCATAAATAGTCTCACATAGCTACCTTAAGGTGAATGCACTAACTGTAAGTCGCTCTGGATAAGAGCGTCTGCTAAATAAAACACTGAACAAAAGGCAACAAGATGACTGGGAAAAAACAAGGTAGGGGCGTGGATCAGAAAACCAGTCAGTATCTGGTGTGACCACCTTTTGCCTCAGGCAGTGCGACACATCTCCTTCGCATAGAGTTGATCAGGCTGTTGATTGTGGCCTGTGGGATGTTGTCCCACTCCTCTTCAATGGCTGTGAGAAGTTGCTGAATATTGGCGGGAACTGTAACACGCTGTCGTACACGTCAGTCCAGAGCATCCCAAACATGCTCAATGGATGACATGTCTGGTGAGTAAGCAGGCCATGGAAGAACTGGGACATTTTCAGCTTCCAGGAATTGTGTCCAGATCCTTGCAACATGGGGCTGTATATTATCATGCTGAAACATGAGGTGATGGAGGAGGATGAATTGAAAGACAATGGGCCTCAGGATCTCGTCACGGTATGTTGAGTAAACCCAAAGTATAATCAGATGTCCGGGTGGTGAAGAAGCCGGATGCGGAGGTCTTTGACTGGCGTGGTTACACGTGGTCTGTGCCTGTGAGGCTGGTTGGAAGTATTACCAAATTCTCTAAAATGACATTGGAGGTGGCTTATGGTGGATAAATGAACATTCAATTCTCTGGAATCATCAAGCATCAAACTTTTAACAAGACACATCTGTTAATTAAAATACATTCCAGGTGACTACCTCATGAAGCTGGTTGAGAGAATGCCAAGAGTGTGCAAAGCTATCATCAAGCAAAAGGTGGCTATTTTGAAGAATCTAAAATAGATTTTGATTTGTTACTAAACATGATTCCATATGTGTTATTTCATAGTATTGATGTCTTCACTATTATTCTACCTTGAATGAGTAGGTGTGTCCAAACTTTTGACTGGTACTGTATATACAGTATATCACAAAAGTGAGTACACCCCTCACATTTTTTTGTAAATATTTGAGTATATCTTTTCATGTGACAACACTGAAGAAATGACACTGTGCTACAATGTAAAGTAGTGAGTGTACAGCTTGTATAACAGTGTACATTTGCTGTCCCCTCAAAATAACTCAACACACTGCCATTAATGTCTAAACCGCTGGCAACAAAAGTTAGTACACCCCTAAGTGGCCATTTTCACTGAGTGTGCTGAGTGTGCTGAGTGTGCTCGTCCAACAGGCTATGATACCCCACATAGCCTGGTTCCTCTCTAGGTTTCTTCCTAGGTTTTGGCCTTTCTAGGGAGTTTTTCCTAGCCACCGTGCTTTTACACCTGCATTGCTTGCTGTTTGGGGTTTTAGGCTGGGTTTCTGTACAGCACTTTGAGATATCAGCTGATGTACGAAGGGCTATATAAATTAATTTGATTTGATTTGATTTGATTTGATGATGTTTGGGCTCACAACACAGAGAGGAGTGGTACTTATGCTGTGATGTGATGATGAGAGCTGGAGATACTAGAGCAGTCTAGCACCCACACACTCTCCTGTACTCACAGGCTCTATGGTAGGGATAGGGAGTGCGTGTGTGTGTGTGTTTGTGTGTATTTTAATGATGACGAGGGCTGTAGAGGCCCCCAGAGTGATATTTTTATCGACTGTCTCATCCATCATACTCCTACAGCTACAGCAGCATGAGACCCTTGGTAGGCAGTATACTGAGGGGGGGTCAGCCCTGTCTTTTAGCTTCATACATTCATAACATTATGCTCTGTCTGACAGAGCAAGAGAGATAAGAGGTGAGAGAGAGAGAATGAGAGAGAGGGTGTGTGAAAGAGAGGTCGTGTTTCTTTTGTAGTTGAGAAATACAAACCCCCACACACACACACACACATACCCAGACACCCTCAGCAGCAGTTGGCAGTGCCCAGCCCAGGCCCATTAGCACATTGTCTGTGTGCTACGCGGTGTGGTCTGGGTGGTGCAGGTTGTTTTCACATCATGACCCAGCTGGCATACACAGGAGAGGAGAGAAGCGCTAACAGGCAGACTCCCGGCTGCAGAGAGGCTCATATAAGCTTTACACGTGGTTGGTATAGGCATATAGCAGGCCAATGATGTCCTAATGCCATATTACATAGCGGTTACCACCGTAGAGTGGATTCAGTCCAGGCCCTGTTTTAATTCTACAATGTCTCATGGCCTCCAGCATCAGAAATGGGTCCTTTTCCGATTGGACATTGGACAATAAAGTTATATATATTGTAACCCCCCTCCTCTGTCCCCCTCTGCAGGTTGGAGTGGGTGGAGATCATTGAGCCGCGCACGCGGGAGCGCATGTACGCCAACCTCCTCACCGGAGAGTGTGTGTGGGACCCCCCTCAGGGGGTGCGTATCAAGAGGACAGGCGACAACCAGTGGTGGGAGCTGTTCGACCCCAACACCTCCCGCTTCTACTACTACAACGCTTCCACGCAACGTACCGTCTGGCACCGCCCGCAGGCCTGTGACATCATCCCCCTCGCCAAGCTACAGACGCTGAAGCAGCACACGGACGTGCCCTGCCCGGGAGGGACGGGGGGGGACAAAGGAGGGAGGACGTCAACGGATAACAGTCCAGGGAGGAGCAGTGCCGTCAGTCGAGAGGGGAGCACCTCGTCTTCACTGGACCAGGACCTGACCACATCGGAGAAACAGGGGAACAGAGAGGAGGCAGAGAGGTATAAACACACCACACAATAGAAACTACACGAACATGACCACCACCCTAATTTGACCACAGCACCAGACCAGGAACTGAACACATCGGAGAAACAGGGGAACAGAGAGGAGGCAGAGAGGTATAAACACACCACACAATAGAAACTACACGAACATGACCACCACCCTAATTTGACCACAGCACCAGACCAGGAACTGAACACATCTGAGAAAACAGGCGAGGAGGCAGACGCGTAAATACACACTACACTGACACCAACCCTAACCCTTAACACAACCACAACACAACCACAACACAACCACAACACTAACCCTTAACACAACCACAACACTAACCCTAAACACAACCACAACACAACCACAACCCTAACCCTTAACACTACCACAACACTAACCCTTAACACTACCACAACACTAACCCTTAACACAACCACAACACTAACCCTTAACACAACCACAACACTAACCCTTAACACAACCACAACACTAACCCTAAACACAACCACAACACTAACCCTAAACACAACCACAACACTAACCCTTAACACTACCACAACACTAACCCTTAACACAACCATAACCCTTAACACTACCACAACACTAACCCTTAACACAACCACAACACTAACCCTAAACACAACCACAACACAACCACAACACTAACCCTTAACACAACCACAACACTAACCCTAAACACAACCACAACACTAACCCTAAACACAACCACAACACTAACCCTAAACACAACCACAACACTAAACCTTAACACAACCACAACACTAACCCTAAACACAACCACAACACTAACCCTAAACACAACCACTAAACACAACCACAACACTAACCCTAAACACAACCACAACACTAACCCTAAACACAACCACAACACTAACCCTTAACACAACCACAACACAACCACAACACTAACCCTAAACACAACCACAACACAACCACAACACTAACCCTAACACAACCACAACACTAACCCTAAACACAACCACAACACTAACCCTAAACACAACCACAACACTAACCCTAAACACAACCACAACACTAACCCTTAACACAACCACAACCACAACACTAACCCTAAACACAACCACAACACTAACCCTTAACACAACCACAACCCTAACCCTAACACAACACAACCACAACACAACCACAACACTAACCCTAAACACAACCACAACACTAACCCTAAACACAACCACAACACTAACCCTAAACACAACCACAACACAACCACAACACTAACCCTTAACACAACCACAACACTAACCCTAAACACAACCACAACACAACCACAACCCTAACCCTTAACACTACCACAACACTAACCCTTAACACTACCACAACACTAACCCTTAACACAACCACAACACTAACCCTTAACACAACCACAACACTAACCCTTAACACAACCACAACACTAACCCTAAACACAACCACAACACTAACCCTAAACACAACCACAACACTAACCCTTAACACTACCACAACACTAACCCTTAACACAACCATAACCCTTAACACTACCACAACACTAACCCTTAACACAACCACAACACTAACCCTAAACACAACCACAACACAACCACAACACTAACCCTTAACACAACCACAACACTAACCCTAAACACAACCACAACACTAACCCTAAACACAACCACAACACTAACCCTAAACACAACCACAACACTAAACCTTAACACAACCACACAACACTAACCCTAAACACAACCACAACACTAACCCTAAACACAACCACAACACAACCACAACACTAACCCTAAACACAACCACAACACTAACCCTAAACACAACCACAACACTAACCCTTAACACAACCACAACACAACCACAACACTAACCCTAAACACAAACAACACAACACAACCACAACACTAACCCTTAACACAAACACAACCACAACACTAACCCTTAACACAACCACAACCCTAACCCTTAACACAACCACAACACAACCACAACACTAACCCTAAACACAACCACAACACTAACCCTAAACACAACCACAACACTAACCCTTAACACAACCACAACCCTAAACCCTTAACACAACCACAACACAACCACAACACTAACCCTAAACACAACCACAACCCTAACCCTTAACACAACCACAACACTAACCCTAAACACAACCACAACACAACCACAACACTAACCCTAAACACAACCACAACACAACCACAACACTAACCCTAAACACAACACTAACCCTAAACACAACCACAACACTAACCCTTAACACAACCACAACACAACCACAACACTAACCCTAAACACAACCACAACACAACCACAACACTAACCCTTAACACAACCACAACACTAACCCTAAACACAACCACAACACTAACCCTAAACACAACCACAACACTAACCCTAAACACAACCACAACACTAACCCTAAAGACAACCACAACACAACCACAACACTAACCCTAAACACAACCACAACACAACCACAACACTAACCCTTAACACAACCACAACACTAACCCTAAACACAACCACAACACTAACCCTTAACACAACCACAACACTAACCCTAAACACAACCACAACACTAACCCTAAACACAACCACAACACAACCACAACACTAACCCTAAACACAACCACAACACTAACCCTTAACACAACCACAACACAACCACAACACTAACCCTAAACACAACCACAACACAACCACAACACTAACCCTTAACACAACCACAACACTAACCCTAAACACAACCACAACACTAACCCTAAACACAACCACAACACTAACCCTAAACACAACCACAACACTAACCCTTAACACAACCACAACACTAACCCTTAACACAACCACAACACAACCACAACACTAACCCTAAACACAACCACAACACTAACCCTAAACACAACCACAACACTAACCCTTAACACAACCACAACCCTAAACCCTTAACACAACCACAACACAACCACAACACTAACCCTAAACACAACCACAACCCTAACCCTTAACACAACCACAACACTAACCCTAAACACAACCACAACACAACCACAACACTAACCCTAAACACAACCACAACACAACCACAACACTAACCCTAAACACAACACTAACCCTAAACACAACCACAACACTAACCCTTAACACAACCACAACACAACCACAACACTAACCCTAAACACAACCACAACACAACCACAACACTAACCCTTAACACAACCACAACACTAACCCTAAACACAACCACAACACTAACCCTAAACACAACCACAACACTAACCCTAAACACAACCACAACACTAACCCTAAAGACAACCACAACACAACCACAACACTAACCCTAAACACAACCACAACACAACCACAACACTAACCCTTAACACAACCACAACACTAACCCTAAACACAACCACAACACTAACCCTTAACACAACCACAACACTAACCCTTAACACAACCACAACACTAACCCTAAACACAACCACAACACTAAACCCTTAACACAACCACAACACAACCACAACACTAACCCTAAACACAACCACAACACTAACCCTAAACACAACCACAACACAATCACAACACTAACCCTTAACACAACCACAACACTAACCCTAAACACAACCACAACACTAACCCTTAACACAACCACAACACTAACCCTAAACACAACCACAACACTAACCCTAAACACAACCACAACACTAAACCTTAACACAACCACAACACTAACCCTAAACACAACCACAACACTAACCCTTAACACAACCACAACACAACCACAACACTAACCCTAAACACAACCACAACACAACCACAACACTAACCCTTAACACAACCACAACACTAACCCTAAACACAACCACAACACTAACCCTAAACACAACCACAACACTAACCCTAAACACAACCACAACACAACCACAACACTAACCCTTAACACAACCACAACACTAACCCTAAACACAACCACAACACTAACCCTTAACACAACCACAACACTAACCCTAAACACAACCACAACACTAACCCTAAACACAACCACAACACAACCACAACACTAACCCTAAACACAACCACAACACTAAACCTTAACACAACCACAACACTAACCCTAAACACAACCACAACACTAACCCTAAACACAACCACAACACAACCACAACACTAACCCTAAACACAACCACAACACTAACCCTAAACACAACCACAACACTAACCCTTAACACAACCACAACACAACCACAACACTAACCCTAAACACAACCACAACACAACCACAACACTAACCCTTAACACAACCACAACACTAACCCTAAACACAACCACAACACTAACCCTAAACACAACCACAACACTAACCCTTAACACAACCACAACACTAACCCTAAACACAACCACAACACTAACCCTTAACACAACCACAACCCTAACCCTTAACACAACCACAACACAACCACAACACTAACCCTAAACACAACCACAACACTAACCCTAAACACAACCACAACACTAACCCTTAACACAACCACAACCCTAAACCCTTAACACAACCACAACACAACCACAACACTAACCCTAAACACAACCACAACCCTAACCCTTAACACAACCACAACACTAACCCTAAACACAACCACAACACAACCACAACACTAACCCTAAACACAACCACAACACAACCACAACACTAACCCTAAACACAACACTAACCCTAAACACAACCACAACACTAACCCTTAACACAACCACAACACAACCACAACACTAACCCTAAACACAACCACAACACAACCACAACACTAACCCTTAACACAACCACAACACTAACCCTAAACACAACCACAACACTAACCCTAAACACAACCACAACACTAACCCTAAACACAACCACAACACTAACCCTAAAGACAACCACAACACTAACCCTAAACACAACCACAACACAACCACAACACTAACCCTTAACACAACCACAACACTAACCCTAAACACAACCACAACACTAACCCTTAACACAACCACAACACTAACCCTAAACACAACCACAACACTAAACCCTTAACACAACCACAACACAACCACAACACTAACCCTAAACACAACCACAACACTAACCCTAAACACAATCACAACACTAACCCTTAACACAACCACAACACTAACCCTAAACACAACCACAACACTAACCCTTAACACAACCACAACACTAACCCTAAACACAACCACAACACTAACCCTAAACACAACCACAACACTAAACCTTAACACAACCACAACACTAACCCTAAACACAACCACAACACTAACCCTAAACACAACCACAACACTAACCCTAAACACAACCACAACACTAACCCTAAACACAACCACAACACTAACCCTTAACACAACCACAACACAACCACAACACTAACCCTAAACACAACCACAACACAACCACAACACTAACCCTTAACACAACCACAACACTAACCCTAAACACAACCACAACACTAACCCTAAACACAACCACAACACTAACCCTAAACACAACCACAACACTAACCCTTAACACAACCACAACACTAACCCTTAACACAACCACAACACTAACCCTAAACACAACCACAACACTAACCCTTAACACAACCACAACCCTAACCCTTAACACAACCACAACACAACCACAACACTAACCCTAAACACAACCACAACACTAACCCTAAACACAACCACAACACTAACCCTTAACACAACCACAACCCTAAACCCTTAACACAACCACAACACAACCACAACACTAACCCTAAACACAACCACAACCCTAACCCTTAACACAACCACAACACTAACCCTAAACACAACCACAACACAACCACAACACTAACCCTAAACACAACCACAACACAACCACAACACTAACCCTAAACACAACACTAACCCTAAACACAACCACAACACTAACCCTTAACACAACCACAACACAACCACAACACTAACCCTAAACACAACCACAACACAACCACAACACTAACCCTTAACACAACCACAACACTAACCCTAAACACAACCACAACACTAACCCTAAACACAACCACAACACTAACCCTAAACACAACCACAACACTAACCCTAAAGACAACCACAACACAACCACAACACTAACCCTAAACACAACCACAACACTAACCCTTAACACAACCACAACACTAACCCTAAACACAACCACAACACTAACCCTTAACACAACCACAACACTAACCCTAAACACAACCACAACACTAACCCTTAACACAACCACAACACTAACCCTAAACACAACCACAACACTAACCCTTAACACAACCACAACCCTAACCCTTAACACAACCACAACACAACCACAACACTAACCTTAAACACAACCACAACACTAACCCTAAACACAACCACAACACTAACCCTTAACACAACCACAACCCTAAACCCTTAACACAACCACAACACAACCACAACACTAACCCTTAACACAACCACAACACAACCACAACACTAACCCTAAACACAACCACAACACTAACCCTAAACACAACCACAACACTAACCCTTAACACAACCACAACACTAACCCTTAACACAACCACAACACTAACCCTAAACACAACCACAACACAACCACAACACTAACCCTTAACACAACCACAACACTAACCCTAAACACAACCACAACACAACCACAACACTAACCCTAAACACAACCACAACACTAACCCTAAACACAACCACAACACTAACCCTAAACACAACCACAACACAACCACAACACTAACCCTAAACACAACCACAACACTAACCCTAAACACAACCACAACACTAACCCTAAACACAACCACAACACTAACCCTAAACACAACCACAACACTAACCCTTAACACAACCACAACACTAACCCTAAACACAACCACAACACAACCACAACACTAACCCTAAACACAACCACAACACAACCACAACACTAACCCTTAACACAACCCTAACCCTTAACACAACCACAACACTAACCCTTAACACAACCACAACACTAACCCTTAACACAACCACAACACTAACCCTAAACACAACCACAACACTAACCCTTAACACAACCACAACCCTAACCCTTAACACAACCACAACACTAACCCTAAACACAACCACAACACAACCACAACACTAACCCTTAACACAACCACAACACTAACCCTAAACACAACCACAACACAACCACAACACTAACCCTAAACACAACCACAACACTAACCCTAAACACAACCACAACACTAACCCTAAACACAACCACAACACTAACCCTAAACACAACCACAACACAACCACAACACTAACCCTAAACACAACCACAACACTAACCCTAAACACAACCACAACACTAACCCTTAACACAACCACAACACAACCACAACACTAACCCTAAACACAACCACAACACTAACCCTAAACACAACCACAACACAACCACAACACTAACCCTTAACACAACCACAACCCTAACTCTTAACACAACCACAACACTAACCCTTAACACAACCACAACACTAACCCTTAACACAACCACAACACAACCACAACACTAACCCTAAACACAACCACAACACTAACCCTTAACACAACCACAACACAACCACAACACAACCACAACACTAACCCTAAACACAACCACAACACTAACCCTAAACACAACCACAACACTAACCCTTAACACAACCACAACACTAACCCTTAACACAACCACAACACTAACCCTAAACACAACCCCAACAAAACCACAACACTAACCCTTAACACAACCACAACACTAACCCTAAACACAACCACAACACAACCACAACACTAACCCTAAACACAACCACAACACTAACCCTAAACACAACCACAACACTAACCCTAAACACAACCACAACACAACCACAACACTAACCCTAAACACAACCACAACACAACCACAACACTAACCCTAAACACAACCACAACACTAACCCTAAACACAACCACAACACTAACCCTAAACACAACCACAACACTAACCCTTAACACAACCACAACACTAACCCTAAACACAACCACAACACAACCACAACACTAACCCTAAACACAACCACAACACAACCACAACACTAACCCTTAACACAACCCTAACCCTTAACACAACCACAACACTAACCCTTAACACAACCACAACACTAACCCTTAACACAACCACAACACTAACCCTAAACACAACCACAACACTAACCCTTAACACAACCACAACCCTAACCCTTAACACAACCACAACACTAACCCTAAACACAACCACAACACAACCACAACACTAACCCTTAACACAACCACAACACTAACCCTAAACACAACCACAACACAACCACAACACTAACCCTAAACACAACCACAACACAACCACAACACTAACCCTAAACACAACCACAACACTAACCCTAAACACAACCACAACACTAACCCTAAACACAACCACAACACTAACCCTAAACACAACCACAACACTAACCCTAAACACAACCACAACACTAACCCTAAACACAACCACAACACAACCACAACACTAACCCTTAACACAACCACAACACAACCACAACACTAACCCTAAACACAACCACAACACTAACCCTAAACACAACCACAACACAACCACAACACTAACCCTTAACACAACCACAACCCTAACTCTTAACACAACCACAACACTAACCCTTAACACAACCACAACACTAACCCTTAACACAACCACAACACAACCACAACACTAACCCTAAACACAACCACAACACTAACCCTTAACACAACCACAACACTAACCCTAAACACAACCACAACACTAACCCTTAACACAACCACAACCCTAACCCTTAACACAACCACAACACAACCACAACACTAACCCTTAACACAACCACAACACAACCACAACACTAACCCTTAACACAACCACAACCCTAACTCTTAACACAACCACAACACTAACCCTTAACACAACCACAACACTAACCCTTAACACAACCACAACACTAACCCTAAACACAACCACAACACTAACCCTAAACACAACCACAACACTAACCCTTAACACAACCACAACCCTAACCCTTAACACAACCACAACACAACCACAACACTAACCCTTAACACAACCACAACACTAACCCTAAACACAACCACAACACAACCACAACACTAACCCTAAACACAACCACAACCCTAACCCTAAACACAACCACAACACTAACCCTAAACACAACCACAACACAACCACAACACTAACCCTAAACACAACCACAACACAACCACAACACTAACCCTAAACACAACCACAACACTAACCCTTAACACAACCACAACACTAACCCTAAACACAAACACAACCACAACACTAACCCTAAACACAACCACAACACTAACCCTAAACACAACCACAACCCTAACCCTTAACACAACCACAACACTAACCCTTAACACAACCACAACACAACCACAACACTAACCCTAAACACAACCACAACACTAACCCTAAACACAACCACAACACTAACCCTTAACACAACCACAACACTAACCCTTAACACAACCACAACAAAACCACAACACTAACCCTAAACACAACCACAACACTAACCCTAAACACAACCACAACACAACCACAACACTAACCCTTAACACAACCACAACCCTAACCCTTAACACAACCACAACACTAACCCTAAACACAACCACAACACTAACCCTTAACACAACCACAACACTAACCCTTAACACAACCACAACACTAACCCTTAACACAACCACAACACTAACCCTTAACACAACCACAACACTAACCCTAAACACAACCACAACACTAACCCTAAACACAACCACAACCCTAACCCTTAACACAACCACAACACTAACCCTTAACACAACCACAACACAACCACAACACTAACCCTTAACACAACCACAACACTAACCCTAAACACAACCACAACACAACCACAACACTAACCCTTAACACAACCACAACAAAACCACAACACTAACCCTAAACACAACCACAACACTAACCCTAAACACAACCACAACAAAACCACAACACTAACCCTTAACACAACCACAACACTAACCCTTAACACAACCGCAACACTAACCCTAAACACAACCACAACACTAACCCTTAACACAACCACAACCCTAACCCTTAACACAACCACAACACTAACCCTAAACACAACCACAACACAACCACAACACTAACCCTTAACACAACCACAACACTAACCCTAAACACAACCACAACACTAACCCTAAACACAACCACAACACAACCACAACACTAACCCTAAACACAACCACAACACTAACCCTAAACACAACCACAACACTAACCCTAAACACAACCACAACACAACCACAACACTAACCCTAAACACAACCACAACACAACCACAACACTAACCCTAAACACAACCACAACACTAACCCTAAACACAACCACAACACTAACCCTAACCACAACCACAACACTAACCCTTAACACAACCACAACACTAACCCTAAACACAACCACAACACAACCACAACACTAACCCTAAACACAACCACAACACAACCACAACACTAACCCTAAACACAACCACAACACAACCACAACACTAACCCTAAACACAACCACAACACAACCACAACACTAACCCTAAACACAACCACAACACTAACCCTAAACACAACCACAACACAACCACAACACTAACCCTAAACACAACCACAACACTAACCCTAAACACAACCACAACACAACCACAACACTAACCCTTAACACAACCACAACACAACCACAACACTAACCCTAAACACAACCACAACACTAACCCTAAACACAACCACAACACAACCACAACACTAACCCTTAACACAACCACAACCCTAACTCTTAACACAACCACAACACTAACCCTTAACACAACCACAACACTAACCCTTAACACAACCACAACACAACCACAACACTAACCCTAAACACAACCACAACACTAACCCTTAACACAACCACAACACTAACCCTAAACACAACCACAACACTAACCCTTAACACAACCACAACCCTAACCCTTAACACAACCACAACACAACCACAACACTAACCCTTAACACAACCACAACACAACCACAACACTAACCCTTAACACAACCACAACCCTAACTCTTAACACAACCACAACACTAACCCTTAACACAACCACAACACTAACCCTTAACACAACCACAACACTAACCCTTAACACAACCACAACCCTAACCCTTAACACAACCACAACACAACCACAACACTAACCCTTAACACAACCACAACACTAACCCTAAACACAACCACAACACAACCACAACACTAACCCTAAACACAACCACAACCCTAACCCTAAACACAACCACAACACTAACCCTAAACACAACCACAACACAACCACAACACTAACCCTAAACACAACCACAACACAACCACAACACTAACCCTAAACACAACCACAACACTAACCCTTAACACAACCACAACACTAACCCTAAACACAAACACAACCACAACACTAACCCTAAACACAACCACAACACTAACCCTAAACACAACCACAACCCTAACCCTTAACACAACCACAACACTAACCCTTAACACAACCACAACACAACCACAACACTAACCCTAAACACAACCACAACACTAACCCTAAACACAACCACAACACTAACCCTTAACACAACCACAACACTAACCCTTAACACAACCACAACAAAACCACAACACTAACCCTAAACACAACCACAACACTAACCCTAAACACAACCACAACACAACCACAACACTAACCCTTAACACAACCACAACCCTAACCCTTAACACAACCACAACACTAACCCTAAACACAACCACAACACTAACCCTTAACACAACCACAACACTAACCCTTAACACAACCACAACACTAACCCTTAACACAACCACAACACTAACCCTTAACACAACCACAACACTAACCCTAAACACAACCACAACACTAACCCTAAACACAACCACAACCCTAACCCTTAACACAACCACAACACTAACCCTTAACACAACCACAACACAACCACAACACTAACCCTTAACACAACCACAACACTAACCCTAAACACAACCACAACACAACCACAACACTAACCCTTAACACAACCACACAACAAAACCACAACACTAACCCTAAACACAACCACAACACTAACCCTAAACACAACCACAACAAAACCACAACACTAACCCTTAACACAACAACAACACTAACCCTTAACACAACCGCAACACTAACCCTAAACACAACCACAACACTAACCCTTAACACAACCACAACCCTAACCCTTAACACAACCACAACACTAACCCTAAACACAACCACAACACAACCACAACACTAACCCTAAACACAACCACAACACTAACCCTTAACACAACCCTAACCCTTAACACAACCACAACACAACCACAACACTAACCCTTAACACAACCACAACACTAACCCTAAACACAACCACAACACAACCACAACACTAACCCTAAACACAACCACAACCCTAACCCTAAACACAACCACAACACTAACCCTAAACACAACCACAACACAACCACAACACTAACCCTAAACACAACCACAACACAACCACAACACTAACCCTAAACACAACCACAACACTAACCCTTAACACAACCACAACACTAACCCTAAACACAAACACAACCACAACACTAACCCTAAACACAACCACAACACTAACCCTAAACACAACCACAACCCTAACCCTTAACACAACCACAACACTAACCCTTAACACAACCACAACACAACCACAACACTAACCCTAAACACAACCACAACACTAACCCTAAACACAACCACAACACTAACCCTTAACACAACCACAACACTAACCCTTAACACAACCACAACAAAACCACAACACTAACCCTAAACACAACCACAACACTAACCCTAAACACAACCACAACACAACCACAACACTAACCCTTAACACAACCACAACCCTAACCCTTAACACAACCACAACACTAACCCTAAACACAACCACAACACTAACCCTTAACACAACCACAACACTAACCCTTAACACAACCACAACACTAACCCTTAACACAACCACAACACTAACCCTTAACACAACCACAACACTAACCCTTAACACAACCACAACACTAACCCTAAACACAACCACAACACTAACCCTAAACACAACCCTAACCCTTAACACAACCACAACACTAACCCTTAACACAACCACAACACAACCACAACACTAACCCTTAACACAACCACAACACTAACCCTAAACACAACCACAACACTAAGCCTTAACACAACCACAACAAAACCACAACACTAACCCTAAACACAACCACAACACTAACCCTAAACACAACCACAACAAAACCACAACACTAACCCTTAACACAACAACAACACTAACCCTTAACACAACCGCAACACTAACCCTAAACACAACCACAACACTAACCCTTAACACAACCACAACCCTAACCCTTAACACAACCACAACACTAACCCTAAACACAACCACAACACAACCACAACACTAACCCTTAACACAACCACAACACTAACCCTAAACACAACCACAACACAACCACAACACTAACCCTAAACACAACCACAACACTAACCCTAAACACAACCACAACACTAACCCTAAACACAACCACAACACAACCACAACACTAACCCTAAACACAACCACAACACAACCACAACACTAACCCTAAACACAACCACAACACTAACCCTAAACACAACCACAACACTAACCCTAAACACAACCACAACACTAACCCTTAACACAACCACAACCCTAACCCTTAACACTACCACAACACTAACCCTAAACACAACCACAACACAACCACAACACTAACCCTAAACACAACCACAACACTAACCCTAAACACAACCACAACACTAACCCTTAACACAACCACAACCCTAACCCTAAAGACAACCACAACACAACCACAACACTAACCCTAAACACAACCACAACACTAACCCTAAACACAACCACAACACAACCACAACACTAACCCTAAACACAACCACAACACTAACCCTAAACACAACCACAACACTAACCCTAAACACAACCACAACACAACCACAACACTAACCATAAACACAACCACAACACAACCACAACACTAACCCTAAACACAACCACAACACTAACCCTAAACACAACCACAACACTAACCCTAACCACAACCACAACACTAACCCTTAACACAACCACAACACTAACCCTAAACACAACCACAACACAACCACAACACTAACCCTAAACACAACCACAACACAACCACAACACTAACCCTAAACACAACCACAACACTAACCCTAAACACAACCACAACACGAACCCTAAACACAAACAATGTACCTGACCCTAATCCTAACTCGAACTCGACCTCAGGGAGGAGGCAGACAGGTCGTACACAGAACTATGACCATAACCGGGGCCTTTGGGCATTGGCATGTATACGATGTCTTTTTCACCAGCCACGTATTATCAATATACCACATTAGTTACTTCTTACTAGTAATACATTTATTGTATTAGAAACATTACAAAACAGGCTCATCCATTTTTTTTTTTTTTTGAGTTGGTGGTAGATTTTTTTGAATCTACCTGCCACAGTGGCTGGTGGACCAAGAAGTAAATGTTATGCCCTGACCACCAATACAAATCCTGTAGGTTCTCTGTCGCTCTCTCTTTTCTCTCTCACTTTTTTTTCTCTCTCTATCTTGCTCTTTCTCTCTCTCTCTCCTCCCTCTCTATTGATTGACCCATTTCTCCTCCTCATTCAGATTTCCTCATTCTCTCACTCACCTTCAGTTTTCCTCTCTCCTCCTCTTCCCCCTCTCATTCAATTCATCGTGTTCTCTCTCTAACGAGTCTGTATTTTGCTTATTAGCTGCAATCTGCTGCAGTCTTCTGTGATTGGTGGAAACGCTTGGCCGGGGTCGCAGTGTCCTGTAAATGTGTTCAATGCTCCTGTCCCTACCAGAGCTGGAAAAAGACACTTCTCCACACACACACACACACACACACACACACACACACACACACACACCATTACCAAACATATTCAATAATATTTGATGTCGGTATATCCCCTCTATGTTGGCCTTTGTGGTCCAGTACAAGTTGTCCTCTAGAGGGTTTTTGTGATTTCAGGTCATTAAATAGCGAGACTGGTTTGTC
This sequence comes from Oncorhynchus nerka, assembly GCF_034236695.1. NCBI lineage: Eukaryota > Metazoa > Chordata > Actinopteri > Salmoniformes > Salmonidae > Oncorhynchus > Oncorhynchus nerka. The sequence goes on along the minus strand of NC_088412.1, from coordinate 51,899,261 downwards.
ACGGTCACACCGGCCATCCTCCAGATGGATTGTGGGTATTGACCTTGAGGTCCACAGAAAAAGACAAGGATTCCATTTAAGAACCGTGGAGAGAGAGAGGTGAGGAAAAGATTGAGGGAGAATAAGAGGAGTCTGAATTTACTGAAATCCTTGAGCCATCCTATTCCCTACTATGTCACTGTCTGTTGACTAGTGTGTGTGTGTGTGTGTGTGTGTGTGTGTGTGTGTGTGTGTGTGTGTGTGTGTGTGTGTGTGTGTGTACGTGCGTGCGTGCGTGCGCATTCGTACTTGAGTGTGATTGTGTGTTGGTGGTTGGCTGTGTCAGTGTGTGTGTGTGTGTGTGTGTGTGTGTGTGTGTGTGTGTGTGTGTGTGTGTGTGTGTGTTCCAGTGCGTTGCCAGCACCCTAAATATAAAGCACTCTCTTTATTCAACGACACTTTGAAGGGTGTTGGCACTATCCTCCTCCCTCCCCTCTCAGAAATCACCCAATGTCACATGGATGTGTGCATTTGTCTGTCAGATTGTATATGCAAAAACAGGCTGAGTATCATTCACTACCATTAGATGGGGACAGCCTGACAGAGAGGTGTTTTGCTGCGGCGGGGTTTGAGTTGAAGTTCAGTGGAGTGGAGTCGATTAGAACCCTAACTTCCTGAAGGTCATGCATATTGATGAGCACATCCGTAATGCATGGTATATACTAAGCATATATGTGTGTCTGGGAGTGTGTGTGCTTGCATGGGAGGCCATCTGGAGTGAGGAGTGACAGACTGCAGCTGTCACATCAACCTGCCCCGGCCTCACCTGAAAGCACACACACCTGCTGCTATATATAGCATCATTATTGTTATTTTATTTTATTGTGTTGCTTTTTCTTTTTTTTTAAACTTTATTTAGTAAATATTTTCTTTAAGTCTATTTTCTTGAATCTGCATTGTTGTTTAAGGGCTTTTAAGTAAGCATTTCACGGTAACACCTGTTGTATTCGGTTTGGTTGTGTGTACATACAGTATGGGAAAGGAAAGGGGATACCTACTAATGTGTCTTCCACATTAAACCCCTCTGAATCAGAGAGCTGCGTGGGGCAGATCGACATCCACATCACCGGCGCCCGGGGAGCAGATGTTGTTGAGGTTCGACTGCCTTGCTCAAGGGCAGAACGGCAGATTTTTTCCCCACCTTGCCAGGTATTCAAACCAGAGACCTTTTGGTTACTGGCCCAACGCTCTTAACCGCTAGGCTCCCTTACCACCCCTGTGTGTCAGGTATTCAAACCAGAGACCTTTTGGTTACTGGCCCAACGCTCTTAACCGCTAGGCTCCCTTACCACCCCTGTGTGTCAGGTATTCAAACCAGCGACCTTTTGGTTACTGGCCCAACGCTCTTAACCGCTAGGCTCCCTTACCGCCCCTGTGTGTCAGGTATTCAAACCAGCGACCTTTTGGTTACTGGCCCATCGCTCTTAACCGCTAGGCTCCCTTACCGTTCCTGTGTGTCAGGTATTCAAACCAGCAACCTTTTGGTTACTGGCCCAACGCTCTTAACCGCTAGGCTCCCTTACCGCCCCTGTGTGTCAGGTATTCAAACCAGCGACCTTTTGGTTACTGGCCCAACGCTCTAAACCGCTAGGCTCCCTTACCGCCCCTGTGTGTCAGGTATTCAAACCAGCGACCTTTTGGTTACTGGCCCAACGCTCTTAACCGCTAGGCTCCCTTACCGCCCCTGTGTGTCAGGTATTCAAACCAGCGACCTTTTGGTTACTGGCCCAACGCTCTTAACCGCTAGGCTCCCTTACAGCCCCTGTGTGTCAGGTATTCAAACCAGCGACCTTTTGGTTACTGGCCCAACGCTCTTAACCGCTAGGCTCCCTTACCGTTCCTGTGTGTCAGGTATTCAAACCAGCAACCTTTTGGTTACTGGCCCAACGCTCTTAACCGCTAGACTCCCTTCCCTTCCCCTGTGTGTCAGGTATTCAAACCAGTGACCTTTTGCTTACTGGCCCAACGCTCTTAACCGCTAGGCTCCCTTACAGCCCCTGTGTGTCAGGTATTCAAACCAGCGACCTTTTGGTTACTGGCCCAACGCTCTTAACCGCTAGGCTCCCTTACCGCCCCTGTGTGTCAGGTATTCAAACCAGCGACCTTTTGGTTACTGGCCCATCGCTCTTAACCGCTAGGCTCCCTTACCGTCCCTGTGTGTCAGGTATTCAAACCAGCGACCTTTTGGTTACTGGCCCATCGCTCTTAACCGCTAGGCTCCCTTACCGCCCCTGTGTGTCAGGTATTCAAACCAGCAACCTTTTGGTTACTGGCCCAACGCTCTTAACCGCTAGGCTCCCTTACCGTTCCTGTGTGTCAGTTATTCAAACCAGCGACCTTTTGGTTACTGGCCCAACGCTCTTAACCGCTAGGCTCCCTTACCGTCCCTGTGTGTCAGGTATTCAAACCAGCGACCTTTTGGTTACTGGCCCAACGCTCTTAACCGCTAGGCTCCCTTACCGCCCCTGTGTGTCAGGTATTCAAACCAGCGACCTTTTGCTTACTGGCCCAACGCTCTTAACCGCTAGGCTCCCTTACCGTTCCTGTGTGTCAGGTATTCAAACCAGCGACCTTTTGGTTACTGGCCCAACGCTCTTAACCGCTAGGCTCCCTTACCGCCCATGTCAGATGTCCGTCAAACGATGCCTTCAATTCCCCTTTGATTTGACTTCATTATAATAGTTGGTTGGTTGATCACATTGATTGATTGTGTTAATTAAATCATTACAGTGGCTAAAGCCATGCTCGGTCAATACACATGAGAACAACAAACCCAGCCAGGTAACCCTCCACATAGGAGTGGAAGCCACTCACACACACAGTGTCGATACAAAACGCAATGGGCAACCAGTCATTTTTGTGCTAAAGGCCTCCTGGTCCCTCAGCAGGAAGATAAGGGAGAGGGGAGAGAATGTGTAAATTGATTTTGAAGGTCGATTGTCTATGAATTATTTATGACTGGGGAGAGGAGAACAATGTTCACTTTGTAGTGGATTTCTAGAGAGAGAGGGAGGGGGGGGGAGATTTAAAGAGCTGAAGAGGAGGAGACATGGAAAGAGAAGACAGACAAGGTGACTGGGAGTGACAGAGTGTCCAGGAGGGAGATCAGGAGATGATAGAGGAGAGGTGGAGAGTGTGAGCGAGGAAAAGACAGAGAGAGAAGAGAGGTGGTTGTTTCTCATGGCTCCCGAGCAAAGTATGGTCCGGCCCAACACACACAACACTGTCATCTTTAATCCTACCCCCTTTAACGCACACACACACACATGCACACACACACACACACACACACACACACACTCATTGGCCACTCCAGCATTCAGCTGTGGCCTTGGGCATCAGAGCATGGAACTATTGAAGACAAGGGTGGCCAATGCTGCAATCAATTTCACACCCTACTCTCTCTCTCTCTGTCTTTATCCTCGCCTCCATCTCTCTTTCTCTAGCTTTTCTCCTCCACTTCCTCCGTCTCTCTCCTCCTTTCTCCTCATCATTTATATTTCTCTCACAGTTTCTCTCTGCTGTTGACTGTTTACTGAAAAACACTCAAGGTGAAAAATGTATCGATGTGTCCTTGAGGGGCGTCTAAGATTTGAAAACATTGGGAACTTAGTTCAAAGCCAGTAGGGGGGTCTTGGGGGCATTCTCCCCCTGCCAAAAAAAGAAGGAATTTCAACAGCTAAATTCATGAATTTGGTGCACCTTTAGATATACATTGAGAGATTAGGACATTGAGACATTAGATATTTGTCAGGAAACTTGCACCTTCCCACCTGCCACGGCACTGCCAGTACTGAATTATAGTTGCTACTGTTGTTCTCTCTACTCTGGAACACTCTGTACTCTGGAACACTCTGTACTCTGGAACACTCTGTACTCTGGAACACTCTGTACTCTGGAACACTCTCTACTCTGGAACACTCTGTACTCTGGAACACTCTGTACTCTGGAACACTCTGTACTCTGGAACACTCTCTACTCTGGAACACTCTGTACTCTGGAACACTCTCTACTCTGGAACACTCTGTACTCTGGAACACTCTGTACTCTGGAACACTCTCTACTCTGGAACACTCTGTACTCTGGAACACTCTGTACTCTGGAACACTCTCTACTCTGGAACACTCTCTACTCTGGAACACTCTACTCTGGAACACTCTACTCTGGAACACTCTACTCTGGAACACTCTGTACTCTGGAACACTCTCTACTCTGGAACACTCTCTACTCTGGAACACTCTGTACTCTGGAACACTCTGTACTCTGGAACACTCTCTACTCTGGAACACTCTCTACTCTGGAACACTCTGTACTCTGGAACACTCTGTACTCTGGAACACTCTGTACTCTGGAACACTCTCTACTCTGGAACACTCTCTACTCTGGAACACTCTCTACTCTGGAACACTCTGTACTCTGGAACACTCTGTACTCTGGAACACTCTGTACTCTGGAACACATACATCTACAGTGTATTGCCAAAAAACACTCAATAACTTCAAACATATAGACTCTGACCTGTCCAATGACCCAAACACCCCTCTTAACACACACACACCCACACACTGGGCAGTAATTAGAATCCATAGAGCAGATTTAAGTGTTGGTCTATTGCGTGCTCACCCCTCCTGTGCCTCTCTCCATCGCTTTTGTCTGTGTCATTTGTTGCTGTCTTTCTAGTCTGCCCTCTTCTGTTGCTGTATTTTAGTACGCTGTGTTGCTGTCTCTTGTCTACCCTCCTCTCTCGCCCTGCCCTTGTTTTACTAGTAATTTCACAGGCTTTTTCCTCCTCACCTGGAAATTCTTCGTAAACCATGTTTTACTTTTTCACTGTCTGTATTTCACCTCTTATAATTTGTGCAAATAAATAAAACGAATTAGAATCTATAGAGCATCTTAAAGTAATACAGTCTACTGTGTGCTCATTCCACCTCTGTTCTTCTCCATCTACCCTCTTCTGTCACTTTCTCTGGGTCTTGTCTGTTGCCGTCTGTGTCTTGTCTGTTGCTGTCTCAGGTTCTTGTTTGTTAATGTCTCCTTATCTATCCTTTTCTGTTATGGCCTGTTCTATTCTTCTGGTATCTCTCTCCATCATATCCTATTCTTCTGTCTCTGTGTCTTGTCTGGTGTCTCTCTCCATCATATCCTATTCTGCTGTCTCTGTCTCTGTGTCTAGTCTGGTGTCTCTCTCCATCATATCCTATTCTGCTGTCTCTGTCTCTGTGTCTAGTCTGGTGTCTCTCTCCATCATATCCTATTCTGCTGTCTCTGTGTCTAGTCTGGTGTCTCTCTCCATCATATCCTATTCTGCTGTCTCTGTGTCTAGTCTGGTGTCTCTCTCCATCATATCCTATTCTGCTGTCTCTGTGTCTAGTCTGGTGTCTCTCTCCATCATATCCTATTCTGCTGTCTCTGTCTCTGTGTCTAGTCTGGTGTCTCTCTCCATCATATCCTATTCTGCTGTCTCTGTCTCTGTGTCTAGTCTGGTGTCTCTCTCCATCATATCCTATTCTGCTGTCTCTGTCTCTGTGTCTAGTCTGGTGTCTCTCTCCATCATATCCTATTCTTCTGTCTCTGTGTCTAGTCTGGTGTCTCTCTCCATCATATCCTATTCTGCTGTCTCTGTCTCTGTGTCTAGTCTGGTGTCTCTCTCCATCATATCCTATTCTGCTGTCTCTGTCTCTGTGTCTAGTCTGGTGTCTCTCTCCATCATATCCTATTCTGCTGTCTCTGTCTCTGTGTCTAGTCTGGTGTCTCTCTCCATCATATCCTATTCTTCTGTCTCTGTGTCTAGTCTGGTGTCTCTCTCCATCATATCCTATTCTTCTGTCTCTGTGTCTAGTCTGGTGTCTCTCTCCATCATATCCTATTCTGCTGTCTCTGTCTCTGTGTCTAGTCTGGTGTCTCTCTCCATCATATCCTATTCTTCTGTCTCTGTGTCTAGTCTGGTGTCTCTCTCCATCATATCCTATTCTGCTGTCTCTGTCTCTGTGTCTAGTCTGGTGTCTCTCTCCATCATATCCTATTCTGCTGTCTCTGTCTCTGTGTCTAGTCTGGTGTCTCTCTCCATCATATCCTATTCTGCTGTCTCTGTCTCTGTGTCTAGTCTGGTGTCTCTCTCCAAATGCTCCACTGGCCTGCTGTTCTAAATGCTCCACTGGCCTGCTGTTCTAAATGCTCCACTGGCCTGCTGTTCTAAATGCTCCCCTGGCCTGCTGTTCTAAGTGCTCCACTGGCCTGCTGTTCTAAGTGCTCCACTGGCCTGCTGTTCTAAGTGCTCCACTGGCCTGCTGTTCTAAGTGCTCCACTGGCCTGCTGTTCTAAATGCTCCACTGGCCTGCTGTTCTAAATGTTCCACTGGCCTGCTGTTCTAAATGCTCTACTGGCCTGCTGTTCTAAATGCTCCACTGGCCTGCTGTTCTAATGCTCCACTGGCCTGCTGTTCTAAATGCTCCACTGGCCTGCTGTTCTAATGCTCCACTGGCCTGCTGTTCTAATGCTCCACTGGCCTGCTGTTCTAAGTGCTCCACTGGCCTGCTGTTCTAAATGCTCCCCTGGCCTGCTGTTCTAAATGCTCCCCTGGCCTGCTGTTCTAAATGCTCCCCTGGCCTGCTGTTCTAAATTCTCCACTGGCCTGCTGTTCTAAATGCTCCACTGGCCTGCTGTTCTAAATGCTCCACTGGCCTGCTGTTCTCAGTGCTCTACTGGCCTGCTGTTCTAAATGCTCCACTGGCCTGCTGTTCTAAATGCTCCACTGGCCTGCTGTTCTAAATGCTCCCCTGGCCTGCTGTTCTAAATGCTCCCCCGGCCTGCTGTTCTAAATGTTCCACTGGCCTGCTGTTCTAAATGTTCCACTGGCCTGCTGTTCTAAATGCTCCACTGGCCTGCTGTTCTAAATGCTCTACTGGCCTGCTGTTCTAAATGCTCCCCTGGCCTGCTGTTCTAAATTCTCCACTGGCCTGCTGTTCTAAATGCTCCACTGGCCTGCTGTTCTAAATGCTCCACTGGCCTGCTGTTCTAAATGCTCTACTGGCCTGCTGTTCTAAATGCTCTACTGGCCTGCTGTTCTCATCTGTCCTCCTCCTTGGCTCATCTGAATGGTAGCAAGGTAGAGGTGCAACATGCCATTAGTTAGTTGTAAAAGGCACCTCCTGATTTCGTTTTAGGTTTGGTTCATTAATAAATGCTAGCGGCCTGCCTGAATTCAAATGTGTAGTTGGTTTCGGGGTTTGGTTTGATGTGGGTGTCTTGTGTGTTCGCAGGTGGGAAGAGTTAGTCAAATTATTTAGCCAATTAGCTTCAGTCAGCTGGTGTGCGACCTGATTTTAGATAGTCTATCTACGGGGCTAGTTAGGGACCTTCAATAAATTACACAATGTAAATGAGACAATATTTGCACACCTTTTCGTTCAATATTTGTCAATGCATTTCTGCAATTTATATTTGGTTTGAGGTTTTTAAGTCATTGAAATGTTGAGATATTTGAATTTGAACATATGTACATTGTGTAATTTACCGATGGTCCCTAAATAGTGAATAAAAAGAGCAATACAAGTAAAAGCTCAATGAAATAATTTCACAAATTTAACAATGGACCATTTTTTTCAAATAGTTACATATCCTATATGCAGATGTCAGACACGAGCCAAGCATGTTATTAACCTGTAGAATGGAATCGTTTATAAGACCTCTATGATTCATTGCATTTAGTCAGTTCTACCACCTCAACATTGCTCATTTTAAACAGGGTTAAATGTAATGTTGTAGTAAAGTTCAGCTTCAGTCCACTGTGTAACTGTCAGAAGATATGTGCTTCAGTCTGAAAAATGTTCTCTCATCTCTTCGGTCTAGCCAGCCAGTAGCTACCGAAGTGGCTAGCCAGCTACAGAATCAAAACCCATCAAATACACTCGCCGGAAATAAACACTTTTCCTAAAATCATGACTTATATCAACATCCTTAGCTTGCCCATTCACTAAATATACTGTTAACTAACTCTGACGGACACCCAATAGTTTAAGGGTACTGAACGCTAATGCTAGTTTATTAGCATTAGCCAACCCTTATGCTGAGGGAGACTCGCTAATTAGCCAACCCTTATGCTGAGGGAGACTCGCTAATTAGCCAACCCTTATGCTGAGGGAGACTCGCTAATTAGCCAACTCTTATGCTGAGGGAGACTCGCTAATTAGCCAACCCTTATGCTGAGGGAGACTCGCTAATTAGCCAACCCTTATGCTGAGGGAGACTCGCTAATTAGCCGAGGGAGACTCGCTAATTAGCCAACCCTTATGCTGAGGGAGACTCGCTAATTAGCCAACCCTTATGCTGAGGGAGACTCGCTAATTAGCCAACCCTTATGCTGAGGGAGACTCGCTAATTAGCCAACCCTTATGCTGAGGGAGACTCGCTAATTAGCCAACTCTTATGCTGAGGGAGACTCGCTAATTAGCCAACCCTTATGCTGAGGGAGACTCGCTAATTAGCCAACCCTTATGCTGAGGGAGACTCGCTAATTAGCCAACCCTTATGCTGAGGGAGACTCGCTAATTAGCCAACCCTTATGCTGAGGGAGACTCGCTAATTAGCCAACCCTTATGCTGAGGGAGACTCGCTAATTAGCCAACCCTTATGCTGAGGGAGACTCGCTAATTAGCCAACCCTTATGCTGAGGGAGACTCGCTAATTAGCCAACCCTTATGCTGAGGTAGACTCGCTAATTAGCCAACCCTTATGCTGAGGGAGACTCGCTAATTAGCCAACCCTTATGCTGAGGGAGACTCGCTAATTAGCCAACTCTGCTGCTGCTGCACTTTGACTTAATGGCTGTTCTGCCCTCTCCACCTCATTCACTGTTGCCTCAACCAACCCGTTCGCTTGTTTTGCCACTCTTTCGGAAGAAGTTCCGAATGTCCAAATGTTTTGCTGCAGACTCTTGACTGAGTGACGGACGTTTTACTGAGTGACGGACGTTTTGCTGAGTGATGACGTTGGCACCGAACCGCTGGTGCTGTAGGTTTGGGGAGAGAGGTCAAGGGACATGAGTGGTCCACTGCATTGTGAAATCTCAACCAATCCCAGCAGGCACCGCGTCACTCCAGGGGCTTTTTGCAGTGGCTGCTACTGCCTAGCTCAATATATTGTATTTTTTGTTGTATACTGTGTAGCGCAAGTGATGTGTGGTTATGGTAACTCATATTAGACCATCAAAAGGTTCAGTGCTGGGTCAAAAACATCCTTCAGCACTTAAACCTAATTTGCTCCAGGGGTGCCGTACTACCATAGCTGACCCTGTAAAACAACACATTTCACTGCACCTATCTGATGAATGTGACAGTAAAACATTGCATTATTATCATATATCGCATGACAACAACCCGTAACAATACACTTCAACCATACTATTAGAATACGGCCATTAGCTTTCTCACCAGTCCCCTGAGCAGCAGGTCCAGATGTTACAGTCATGTCTCCTGTGTGACTGGCTACAACACCAGTCCCCTGAGCAGCAGGTCCAGATGTGGTAGTCATGTCTCCTGTGTGACTGGCTACAACACCAGTCCCCTGAGCAGCAGGTCCAGATGTGGTAGTCATGTCTCCTGTGTGACTGGCTACAACACCAGTCCCCTGAGCAGCAGGTCCAGATGTTACAGTCATGTCTCCTGTGTGACTGGCTACAACACCAGTCCCCTGAGCAGCAGGTCCAGATGTTACAGTCATGTCTCCTGTGTGACTGGCTACAACACCAGTCCCCTGAGCAGCAGGTCCAGATGTGGTAGTCATGTCTCCTGTGTGACTGGCTACAACACCAGTCCCCTGAGCAGCAGGTCCAGATGTTACAGTCATGTCTCCTGTGTGACTGGCTACAACACCAGTCCCCTGAGCAGCAGGTCCAGATGTGGCAGTCATGTCTCCTGTGTGACTGGCTACAACACCAGTCCCCTGAGCAGCAGGTCCAGATGTGGTAGTCATGTCTCCTGTGTGACTGGCTACAACACCAGTCCCCTGAGCAGCAGGTCCAGATGTTACAGTCATGTCTCCTGTGTGACTGGCTACAACACCAGTCCCCTGAGCAGCAGGTCCAGATGTTACAGTCATGTCTCCTGTGTGACTGGCTACAACACCAGTCCCCTGAGCAGCAGGTCCAGATGTGGTAGTCATGTCTCCTGTGTGACTGGCTACAACACCAGTCCCCTGAGCAGCAGGTCCAGATGTTACAGTCATGTCTCCTGTGTGACTGGCTACAACACCAGTCCCCTGAGCAGCAGGTCCAGATGTGGCAGTCATGTCTCCTGTGTGACTGGCTACAACACCAGTCCCCTGAGCAGCAGGTCCAGATGTTACAGTCATGTCTCCTGTGTGACTGGCTACAACACCAGTCCCCTGAGCAGCAGGTCCAGATGTGGTAGTCATGTCTCCTGTGTGACTGGCTACAACACCAGTCCCCTGAGCAGCAGGTCCAGATGTTACAGTCATGTCTCCTGTGTGACTGGCTACAACACCAGTCCCCTGAGCAGCAGGTCCAGATGTTACAGACATGTCTCCTGTGTGACTGGCTACAACACCAGTCCCCTGAGCAGCAGGTCCAGATGTTACAGTCATGTCTCCTGTGTGACTGGCTACAACACCAGTCCCCTGAGCAGCAGGTCCAGATGTGGCAGTCATGTCTCCTGTGTGACTGGCTACAACACCAGTCCCCTGAGCAGCAGGTCCAGATGTTACAGTCATGTCTCCTGTGTGACTGGCTACAACACCAGTCCCCTGAGCAGCAGGTCCAGATGTGGTAGTCATGTCTCCTGTGTGACTGGCTACAACACCAGTCCCCTGAGCAGCAGGTCCAGATGTTACAGTCATGTCTCCTGTGTGACTGGCTACAACACCAGTCCCCTGAGCAGCAGGTCCAGATGTTACAGTCATGTCTCCTGTGTGACTGGCTACAACACCAGTCCCCTGAGCAGCAGGTCCAGATGTGGCAGTCATGTCTCCTGTGTGACTGGCTACAACACCAGTCCCCTGAGCAGCAGGTCCAGATGTTACAGTCATGTCTCCTGTGTGACTGGCTACAACACCAGTCCCCTGAGCAGCAGGTCCAGATGTTACAGTCATGTCTCCTGTGTGACTGGCTACAACACCAGTCCCCTGAGCAGCAGGTCCAGATGTGGCAGTCATGTCTCCTGTGTGACTGGCTACAACACCAGTCCCCTGAGCAGCAGGTCCAGATGTTACAGTCATGTCTCCTGTGTGACTGGCTACAACACCAGTCCCCTGAGCAGCAGGTCCAGATTTACAGTCATGTCTCCTGTGTGACTGGCTACAACACCAGTCCCCTGAGCAGCAGGTCCAGATGTTACAGTCATGTCTCCTGTGTGACTGGCTACAACACCAGTCCCCTGAGCAGCAGGTCCAGATGTGGCAGTCATGTCTCCTGTGTGACTGGCTACAACACCAGTCCCCTGAGCAGCAGGTCCAGATGTGGCAGTCATGTCTCCTGTGTGACTGGCTACAACACCAGTTCACCTGTACAGAGCAGCAGTGTCACACCCTGGTTCCCGGATCTTTTTGTGCTGGCCTGCCAACTCCCATGGTCATTGTCACGCCACAGGACTTGGGGAAGAGGGCACAAGCAGACCTGCGACCAGGCTAGGGGGTTTCACTCCTGTCTCCTGTCTCTGTTCTGTTCCAATCACTAACTCGTCTATGGGAAAGTTGAAATGCTGAAATGCTGCCTCACTGTGTGGGGTGTCTGCGTCACAACGTTGTCAGGATTTCGTTTGGACACGACACTCAGTCACTTCAGAAACACACCTGCCAGCTCCTTGTCGCTCTGTCCCTGCTGCCAGGTGGAATAATGAACTTAATCTCCCCCTCCCTTCCCTCTCTCAGGACCTCTCCGTTCAGGTGGAACACAGGTACTAAGGAGAGGATGCTGATCAAGGTGACAGACAGAGAACCCAGCTTCCTCTCTCACCAGGGGAATGGTTACTCCCCCTGCGACCCCCCCACCCTCCCCCCAGTCCCTGCACCCGGCACTGGCACAGCCTCCCGTACCCGCCGATCCTCTGGAGGCTCCGCCCCCCCTGATGGTGCCCCTGACGGCTCTCCCATCCTCTATGTTGACCGCCACCAGTCGCCCTTCCTAAAACGGGCGGAGCTAGGGGGCGGAGGAACAGGGACCCACCGGCGCTCGTCGGCTGACTCACAACCCTCTTCCCCCCGCTATGCCTATGAACCCCCCCTCTACGAGGAGCCCCCCGCGGAGGTAGGACGCTCCAGCAACACAGTTACACAAACACATTCGTAAAACACCTTCAAACGCACCTTTCAGCTAGTTTATGTGATTTGACTGTGTTCTACCTGCCTTTTCCCTGCATCCGTATGTGTCTGTCCTGTTTCGTACGGTCTTTTCATTCATTTACAATTTAAATACAATAAGATTTGACTTCACTTGCACTTTTATGTTAATGAACTTTTTAACATAAGTTGAACTTGTCCTTGACTGTAGGACACAAATGTATTGTTATTGTTATTATTATTATTATTATAGTACCAGCCCCCGCCCATCTACGAGGAACCTCCCACAGATGTGATGCGCCACCTGGGCTCTGACTCCTCCTCCTTGCTGTATGGCACAGGAAAGTCCCCCACCCGGGGAAATCCCTCCTCGGGGACGCCCCTCTACCTCTCGCCCAAACAGAGCCACTCCCCCTATGGTCAGCTGGTGCTGACCAGACAGAAGTGCCCAGAGAAGACACAGAGTCTGGAGTACAGCCCTGCTGGGAAGGAGTATGTCAAACAGCTGGTGTATGTGGAACAGGTAGGTAGTCCGAAGGTTAGAGAGATGGACAAGCAACTGGAGTGTTGCTGGTTCAAATCCCATGTCTGACAGGGAAAAGTGTGGTTGAGAGTGTGATGGTAACTGGAGAGTTGCTGGTTCAAATCCCATGTCTGACAGGGAAAAGTGTGGTTGAGAGTGTGATGGTAACTGGAGAGTTGCTGGTTCAAATCCCATGTCTGACAGGGAAAAGTGTGGTTGGGAGTGTGATGGTAACTGGAGAGTTGCTGGTTCAAATCCCATGTCTGACAGGGAAAAGTGTGGTTGGGAGTGTGATGGTAACTGGATAGTTGCTGGCATCAGCGTTTGTGTACATTGGACAATAAAGTCATCTTCTTCTTCCTCCGCCTACAGTCCTCCTCCAGCCCACGTTTTAAGACGTCCGACCGCCTCCTTCGCTACGGGACCTCCACGGCCACCCCTTCCTCCACGGGGGGTTATGGGGGCTCCTACGGGGGATCCTACACCCTCCAACACAGCCAGAGTCTGATCCGGGACCCCCGGCTGCTGCTGGACTATGGGGGTGGGGAGGGGGGCGAAGGCGGGGGCCAGAGGCTGCTCTACGAGGACTCCATGTCCTGGAGCTCCAGTCAGCACCACTCCCTCTCCCTCTCCGGGTCTACAGGAGGAGGGGGCTTCTCGCCCGGTGGCAACCGCAAACGCAAGACCCGGAAGCCCTCCCTGCCTCAGGAGCTGGGGAGTTGTGGAGGGGGTGGTGGGGTGGAGCGGGAGGAAGGGCCAATGTCGGGGACGCTGTCGGAGGCGGTGATGAACCAGGCCAGGCTGGCGTGGGAGGCCCAGCAGGTGATGAAGCAGAGGAGCAGTTGGGACTCAGCCCCGGGAGGAGGGGGATCGGCTGGTGGCTGTGCCCAGGGAGGTGTGTCTAAAGACGGTTACGAGAGCGACGGTGCGGTGCCCCTCCCCCTGCCAGGCCCGGTGGTGAGGGCGTTTAGTGAGGACGAGGCGTTGGCACAGAGCGACGGGCACCACGGGCATTACCACTGGAAACGCAGCACCTTCGACAGACTGGGCTTCCCTCGGGCACTACTGGAGAAGAGCCTGTCTGTACAGACCAACCTGGCCTCGCCTGAGCCCTTCTTACACCCCTCACAGGTATACGCAGTACACACACACACAGTCTGTCACTGCACTGCCGACTCTAGCATTTATATTCTATGTCGCCGTAGGTTTGTGTATGTGTGGGGCCTCACTGCTCTAGCTCATCTTCTCTGTAACAGAGACCTGGCTGCCGTAGGTCCATGAATGTTTCATCATGTGCAGAATCAGACAATTATTTGAAGAGCCAGAGCTCAGATGGATTTATGTAATATCAATACTGCTGCTACTACCACATACCTACCAGGCAAACACACACACACACACAGACACACACACACAGCCCAACACATGCACATAAATACATTGACACACCAGGCCATAAACAAAGACACACAGACCCATGCCACATTCTCCAACACCTTTTCGTTGTGCTGCTGAGACAGAGCGACAGCAGGTCTGCTTTAAGGTGTCAAGAGAGATCGGAGCCATGCTAGAGAGGGATGGGAGGCTGTGGGGAACTAGAAGCCAGGATTTATTCTGCTTCACATATGCAGCCCTCCCTCCCTCTCTCATCCCTCCAATTATCCTTTCTTTCTCTCTCTCTCTCTCTCTCTCTCTCTCTCTCTCTCTCTCTCTCTCTATCATCACACACCCTTGTTGTAACAAACACACACACTCACTTTTTTTGCCTTATGACAATAACTTATTTGCATCTTGGTGCAAACTGCCCTCACATAAGAGAAATCTGCCACTCTCATAACCATCGGAGAAAGGGAGAGGGAGAGTAGAGAGGGGTGAGAGTAGAGAGGGGAATAGGCAGTTGGAGAGAGGGAGAGACGCAGGGGGTAGTGGAAGAAAGCAGGCCTGAAAGTGCTTACAAAGAAAGAAATTGCGCTGAACACAGGATAGCAGCACTCAAACTCAGAACAGGGAGAAAGAAAGAAAAACGTTAAAAGGGCGAGAGCGATGACTGGAGAGAGAGAGAGATGAATATATATATATATATATATATAGAGAGAGAGATGAATATATATATATAGAGAGAGAGAGATGAATATATATATATATAGAGAGAGAGAGAGATGAATATATATATATATAGAGAGAGAGATGAATATATATATATATAGAGAGAGATGAATATATATATATAGAGAGAGAGAGATAACTGGAGAGAGATGAATATATATATAGAGAGAGAGATGAATATATATATAGAGAGAGAGAGAGATGAATATATATATATATATATAGAGAGAGAGAGGTGAATATATATAGAGAGAGAGATGAATATATATATATATAGAGAGAGAGATGAATATATATATATAGAGAGAGAGATGAATATATATATATAGAGAGAGAGAGATGAATATATATATATATAGAGAGAGATAGAGAGATGAATATATATATATAGAGAGAGATGAATATATATATATATAGAGAGAGAGATGAATATATATATATAGAGAGAGAGAGATGAATATATATATATATAGAGAGAGAGATGAATATATATATATAGAGAGAGAGATGAATATATATATATAGAGAGAGATGAATATATATATATATATAGAGAGAGAGATGAATATATATATATATAGAGAGAGATGAATATATATATATAGAGAGAGAGAGATGAATATATATATATATAGAGAGAGAGTGAGATGAATATATATATATATAGAGAGAGATGAATATATATATATATAGAGAGAGAGTGAGATGAATATATATATATATATATAGAGAGAGATGAATATATATATATATAGAGAGAGAGATGAATATATATATATATATATAGAGAGAGATAGAGAGATGAATATATATATATATATATAGAGAGAGATGAATATATATATATATAGAGAGAGAGATGAATATATATATATAGAGAGAGATGAATATATATATATATATAGAGAGAGATGAATATATATATATAGATAGAGAGAGAGATGAATATATATATATATAGAGAGAGAGATGAATATATATATATATAGAGAGAGATGAATATATATATATAGAGAGAGATGAATATATATATATAGAGAGAGATGAATATATATATATAGAGAGAGATGAATATATATATATATATAGAGAGAGAGATGAATATATATATATAGAGAGAGAGATGAATATATATATATAGAGAGAGATGAATATATATATATAGAGAGAGATGAATATATATATATATATAGAGAGAGAGATGAATATATATATATAGAGAGAGATGAATATATATATATAGAGAGAGATGAATATATATATATAGAGAGAGATGAATATATATATATATATAGAGAGAGAGATGAATATATATATATATAGAGAGAGAGATGAATATATATATATATAGAGAGAGAGATGAATATATATATATATAGAGAGAGAGATGAATATATATATATATAGAGAGATGAATATATATATATATATAGAGAGAGATGAATATATATAGAGAGAGAGATGAATATATATATATATAGAGAGAGAGATGAATATATATATATATATGGAGAGATGAATATATATATATAGAGAGAGATAGAGAGATGAATATATATATATATAGAGAGAGAGATGAATATATATATATAGAGAGAGAGAGATGAATATATATATATATAGAGAGAGAGAGATGAATATATATATATATATGGAGAGATGAATATATATATATATAGAGAGAGAGATGAATATATATATATATATATATAGAGAGAGAGATGAATATATATATATAGAGAGATGAATATATATATATAGAGAGATGAATATATATATATATATGGAGAGATGAATATATATATATAGAGAGAGATGAATATATATATATATAGAGAGAGATGAATATATATATATAGAGAGAGATGAATATATATATATATAGAGAGAGAGAGAGATGAATATATATATATAGAGAGAGAGATGAATATATATATATAGAGAGAGAGATGAATATATATATATATAGAGAGAGAGATGAATATATATATATATAGAGAGAGAGATGAATATATATATATATATATAGAGAGAGAGATGAATATATATATATAGAGAGAGAGATGAATATATATATATATAGAGAGAGAGATGAATATATATATATATATAGAGAGAGAGATGAATATATATATATATAGAGAGAGATGAATATATATATATATAGAGAGAGAGAGAGATGAATACATATATATAGAGAGAGAGAGATGAATATATATATATATAGAGAGAGATGAATATATATATATATAGAGAGAGAGAGAGATGAATATATATAGAGAGAGAGAGAGATGAATATATATATATAGAGAGAGAGATGAATATATATATATATAGAGAGAGAGATGAATATATATATATATAGAGAGAGATGAATATATATATATATAGAGAGAGAGAGAGATGAATATATATATATATAGAGAGAGAGATGAATATATATATATAGAGAGAGAGATGAATATATATATATATAGAGAGAGATGAATATATATATATATAGAGAGAGATGAATATATATATATATAGAGAGAGATGAATATATATATATATAGAGAGAGAGAGAGATGAATATATATATATATAGAGAGAGAGATGAATATATATATATAGAGAGAGAGAGAGATGAATATATATATAGAGAGAGATAGAGATGTATATATATATATATAGAGAGAGAGAGAGATGAATATATATATAGAGAGAGAGATGAATATATATATATATATAGAGAGAGATGAATATATATATATAGAGAGAGATTAATATATATATGTATAGAGAGAGAGATGAATATATATATATAGAGAGAGAGATGAATATATATATATATATAGAGAGAGAGATTAATATATATATATATAGAGAGAGAGAGATGATATATATATATATATATATATAGAGAGAGATGAATATATATATATAGAGAGAGAGAGATGAATATATATATATATAGAGAGAGAGAGATGAATATATATATATATATATAGAGAGAGAGATGAATATATATATATAGAGAGAGAGATGAATATATATATATATATAGAGAGAGATGAATATATATATATATATAGAGAGAGATTAATATATATATGTATAGAGAGAGAGATGAATATATATATATAGAGAGAGAGAGATGAATATATATATATATATATAGAGAGAGATGAATATATATATATATATATAGAGAGAGATGAATATATATATATAGAGAGAGAGAGATGAATATATATATATATATAGAGAGAGATGAATATATATATAGAGAGAGAGAGATGAATATATATATATATAGAGAGAGATGAATATATATATATATATATAGAGAGAGAGATGAATATATATATATAGAGAGAGATGAATATATATATATATAGAGAGAGATGAATATATATATATATATATATAGAGAGATGAATATATATATATATATATATAGAGAGAGATGAATATATATATATATATAGAGAGAGAGATGAATATATATATATAGAGAGATAGAGAGATGAATATATATATATATAGAGAGAGAGAGAGAGATTAATATATATATAGAGAGAGATGAATATATATATATATAGAGAGAGAGAGAGATGAATATATATATATAGAGAGAGAGAGATGAATATATATATATAGAGAGAGAGATGGATATATCAAATCAAATCAAATTTATTTATATAGCCCTTCGTACATCAGCTGATATCTCAAAGTGCTGTACAGAAACCCAGCCTAAAACCCCAAACAGCAAACAATGCAGGTGTAAAAGCACGGTGGCTAGGAAAAACTCCCTAGAAAGGCCAAAACCTAGGAAGAAACCTAGAGAGGAACCAGGCTATGTGGGGTGGCCAGTCCTCTTCTGGCTGTGCCGGGTAGAGATTATAACAGAACATGACCAAGATGTTCAAATGTTCATAAATGACCAGCATGGTCGAATAATAATAAGGCAGAACAGTTGAAACTGGAGCAGCAGCACAGTCAGGTGGACTGGGGACAGCAAGGAGTCATCATGTCAGGTAGTCCTGGGGCACGGCCCGAGAGAGAGAAAGAAAGAGAGAATTAGAGAGAGCATATGTGGGGTGGCCAGTCCTCTTCTGGCTGTGCCGGGTGGAGATTATAACAGAACGTGGCCAAGATGTTCAAATGTTCATAAATGACCAGCATGGTTGAATAATAGTAAGGCAGAACAGTTGAAACTGGAGCAGCAGCATGGCCAGGTGGACTGGGGACAGCAAGGAGTCATCATGTCAGGTAATCCTGGGACATGGTCCTAGGGCCCAGGCCAGTTGAAACTGGAGCAGCAGCATGGCCAGGTGGACTGGGGACAGCAAGGAGTCATCATGTCAGGTAGTCCTGGGGCATGGTCCTAGGGCTCAGGTCCTCCGAGAGAGAGAAAGAAAGAGAGAAGGAGAGAATTAGAGAACGCACACTTAGATTCACACAGGACACCGAATAGGACAGGAGAAGTACTCCAGATATAACAAACTGACCCTAGCCCCCCGACACATAAACTAATGCAGCATAAATACTGGAGGCTGAGACAGGAGGGGTCAGGAGACACTGATATATATATATAGAGAGAGATGAATATATATATATAGAGAGAGATGAATATATATATATATAGAGAGAGATGAATATATATATATAGAGAGAGAGAGAGATGAATATATATATAGAGAGAGATGAATATATATATATATATATAGAGAGAGAGAGATTAATATATATATATAGAGAGAGAGAGAGATGAATATATATATATAGAGAGAGAGATGAATATATATATATATAGAGAGAGAGATGAATATATATATATAGAGAGAGAGAGATGAATATATATATAGAGAGAGAGATGAATATATATATATATAGAGAGAGAGAGATGAATATATATATATATAGAGAGAGAGAGATGAATATATATATATATAGAGAGAGAGAGATGAATATATATATATATATATATATATATAGAGAGAGAGAGAGAGATGAATATATATATATATAGAGAGAGAGAGAGAGATGAATATATATATATAGAGAGAGAGATGAATATATATATATAGAGAGAGAGATGAATATATATATATAGAGAGAGAGAGAGATGAATATATATATATATATAGAGAGAGAGAGAGATGAATATATATATATATAGAGAGAGATGAATATATATATATAGAGAGATGAATATATATATATATATAGAGAGAGAGAGAGATGAATATATATATATAGAGAGAGAGATGAATATATATATAGAGAGAGAGAGATGAATATATATATATATATATAGAGAGAGATGAATATATATATATATATATAGAGAGAGAGATGAATATATATATATATAGAGAGAGAGATGAATATATATATATATAGAGAGAGATGAATATATATATAGAGAGAGAGAGATGAATATATATATATATAGAGAGAGATGAATATATATATAGAGAGAGAGAGATGAATATATATATATAGAGAGATAGAGAGATGAATATATATATAGAGAGAGAGATAGAAAATATATATATATAGAGAGAGATGAATATATATATATATATATATATAGAGAGAGATGAATATATATATATATAGAGAGAGAGATATATATATATATAGAGAGAGATGAATATATATATATAGAGAGAGAGATGAATATATATATATAGAGAGAGAGATGAATATATATATATATATGAGAGAGAGATGAATATATATATATATAGAGAGAGATGAATATATATATATATAGAGAGAGAGAGAGATGAATATATATATATAGAGAGAGAGAGATGAATATATATATATAGAGAGAGAGAGAGAGATGAAATATATATATATATAGAGAGATGAATATATATATATAGAGAGAGATGAATATATATATATATATAGAGAGAGATGAATATATATATATAGAGAGAGAGATGAATATATATATATAGAGAGAGAGAGATGAATATATATATATAGAGAGAGAGAGATGAATATATATATATATATAGAGAGAGAGAGAGATGAATATATATATATATATATATAGAGAGAGATGAATATATATATATAGAGAGATGAATATATATATATAGAGAGATGAATATATATATATATATATAGAGAGAGAGAGAGATGAATATATATATAGAGAGAGAGATGAATATATATATAGAGAGAGAGAGATGAATATATATATATATATATAGAGAGAGATGAATATATATATATATATATAGAGAGAGAGATGAATATATATATATAGAGAGAGAGATGATATATATATATATATAGAGAGAGAGATATATATATATAGAGAGAGAGATGAATATATATATATATATAGAGAGAGATGAATATATATATAGAGAGAGAGAGAGATGAATATATATATATAGAGAGAGATAGAGAGATGAATATATATATATATAGAGAGAGAGTGAGATGGAAAATATATATATATAGAGAGAGATGAATATATATATATATATATATAGAGAGAGAGATGAATATATATATATATATAGAGAGAGAGATGAATATATATATATATATATATATATATAGAGAGAGAGAGAGATGAATATATATATATAGAGAGAGAGATGAATATATATATATATAGAGAGAGAGATGAATATATATATATATAGAGAGAGAGAGAGATGAATATATATATATATATATAGAGAGAGAGAGATGAATATAGAGAGAGAGATGAATATATATATATAGAGAGAGAGAGAGATGAATATATATATATATAGAGAGAGAGAGATGAATATATATATATAGAGAGAGAGAGATGAATATATATATATATAGAGAGAGATGAATATATATATATATATAGAGAGAGATGAATATATATATATAGAGAGAGAGAGATGAATATATATATATAGAGAGAGAGAGATGAATATATATATATATATATAGAGAGAGAGATGAATATATATATATATATGGAGAGATGAATATATATATATATAGAGAGATAGAGAGATGAATATATATATATAGAGAGATAGAGAGATGAATATATATATATAGAGAGAGAGAGAGATGAATATATATATATAGAGAGAGATGAATATATATATATATATAGAGAGATGATGAATATATATATATAGAGAGATGAATATATATATATATATAGATAGAGAGATGAAATATATATATATAGAGATAGAGAGATGTATATATATATATATAGAGAGAGAGATGATATATATATATATATATAGAGAGAGAGAGAGATGAATATATATATATATATATAGAGAGAGAGATGAATATATATATAGAGAGAGAGATGAATAATATATATATATATATATAGAGAGAGAGATGAATATATATATATATATATAGAGAGAGAGAGATGAATATATATATATATAGAGAGAGATATATATATATATAGAGAGAGAGATGAATATATATATATAGATGAATATATATATATATAGAGAGAGATGAATATATATATATATAGAGAGAGATGAATATATATATATAGAGAGAGATGAATATATATATATATATATAGAGAGAGATGAATATATATATATATAGAGAGAGATGAATATATATATATAGAGAGATAGAGAGATGATATATATATATATAGAGAGAGAGAGATGAATATATATATATAGAGAGAGATAGAGAGAGAGAGAGATATATGAATATATATATATATAGAGAGAGATGGAATATGATATATATAGAAACCCAGCCTAAAACCCCAAACAGCAAACAATGCAGGTGTAAAAACTAGAAAACCCCTAGAAAGGCCAAAACCTAGGAAGAAACCTAGAGAGGAACCAGGCTATGTGGGGTGGCCAGTCCTCTTCTGGCTGTGCCGGGTAGAGATTATAACAGAACATGACCAAGATGTTCAAATGTTCATAAATGACCAGCATGGTCGAATAATAATAAGGCAGAACAGTTGAAACTGGAGCAGCAGCACAGTCAGGTGGACTGGGGACAGCAAGGAGTCATCATGTCAGGTAGTCCTGGGGCACGGTCCTAGGGCTCAGGTCCTCCGAGAGAGAGAAAGAAAGAGAGAATTAGAGAGAGCATATGTGGGGTGGCCAGTCCTCTTCTGGCTGTGCCGGGTGGAGATTATAACAGAACGTGGCCAAGATGTTCAAATGTTCATAAATGACCAGCATGGTTGAATAATAGTAAGGCAGAACAGTTGAAACTGGAGCAGCAGCATGGCCAGGTGGACTGGGGACAGCAAGGAGTCATCATGTCAGGTAATCCTGGGACATGGTCCTAGGGCCCAGGCCAGTTGAAACTGGAGCAGCAGCATGGCCAGGTGGACTGGGGACAGCAAGGAGTCATCATGTCAGGTAGTCCTGGGGCATGGTCCTAGGGCTCAGGTCCTCCGAGAGAGAGAAAGAAAGAGAGAAGGAGAGAATTAGAGAACGCACACTTAGATTCACACAGGACACCGAATAGGACAGGAGAAGTACTCCAGATATAACAAACTGACCCTAGCCCCGACACATAAACTAATGCAGCATAAATACTGGAGGCTGAGACAGGAGGGGTCAGGAGACACTGATATATATATATAGAGAGAGATGAATATATATATATAGAGAGAGATGAATATATATATATATAGAGAGAGATGAATATATATATATAGAGAGAGAGAGAGATGAATATATATATAGAGAGAGATGAATATATATATATATATATAGAGAGAGAGAGATTAATATATATATATAGAGAGAGAGAGAGATGAATATATATATATAGAGAGAGAGAGAGATGAATATATATATATAGAGAGAGAGATGAATATATATATATATAGAGAGAGAGATGAATATATATATATAGAGAGAGAGATGAATATATATATAGAGAGAGAGAGATGAATATATATATATATAGAGAGAGAGATGAATATATATATATAGAGAGAGAGAGAGAGATGAATATATATATATATATAGAGAGAGAGATGAATATATATATATATATATATATATATAGAGAGAGAGATGAATATATATATATATAGAGAGAGAGATGAATATATATATATAGAGAGAGAGAGATGAATATATATATATAGAGAGAGAGGTGAATATATATATATATATATATATAGAGAGAGAGAGATGAATATATATATATATAGAGAGAGAGAGAGATGAATATATATATATAGAGAGAGGTGAATATATATATATATATATAGAGAGAGATGAATATATATATATATAGAGAGAGAGATGAATATATATATATAGAGAGAGAGAGAGATGAATATATATATATATATAGAGAGAGAGATGAATATATATATATATATAGAGAGAGAGATGAATATATATATATATATAGAGAGAGATGAATATATATATATAGAGAGAGAGAGATGAATATATATATATAGAGAGAGAGAGATGAATATATATATATAGAGAGAGAGATGAATATATATATATATATAGAGAGAGATGAATATATATATATATATATAGAGAGATGAATATATATATATATAGAGAGAGAGAGAGATGAATATATATATATATATAGAGAGAGAGATGAATATATATATATATATAGAGAGAGATGAATATATATATATAGAGAGATGAATATATATATATATATATAGAGAGAGAGAGAGATGAATATATATATATAGAGAGAGAGATGAATATATATATATAGAGAGAGATGAATATATATATATAGAGAGAGAGAGAGATGAATATATATATATAGAGAGAGAGAGATGAATATATATATATATATAGAGAGAGAGAGATGAATATATATATATAGAGAGAGAGATGAATATATATATATATATATATATAGAGAGAGAGAGAGATGAATATATATATATAGAGAGAGAGATGAATATATATATATATATATAGAGAGAGATGAATATATATATATATAGAGAGAGATGAATATATATATATAGAGAGATGAATATATATATATATATATATAGAGAGAGAGAGAGATGAATATATATATATAGAGAGAGAGATGAATATATATATATATATATAGAGAGAGATGAATATATATATATATATAGAGAGAGATGAATATATATATATAGAGAGATGAATATATATATATAGAGAGAGAGATGAATATATATATATAGAGAGAGAGATGAATATATATATATATATAGAGAGAGATGAATATATATATATATATATAGAGAGAGATGAATATATATATAGAGAGAGAGATGAATATATATATATAGAGAGATGAATATATATATATAGAGAGAGAGATGAATATATATATATATAGAGAGAGAATGAATATATATATATAGAGAGAGATGAATATATATATATATAGAGAGAGAGAGATGAATATATATATATATATAGAGAGAGAGAGATGAATATATATATATATAGAGAGAGAGAGATGAATATATATATATAGAGAGAGAGAGATGAATATATATATATAGAGAGAGATGAATATATATATATAGAGAGAGATGAATATATATATATATATAGAGAGAGATGAATATATATATATATAGAGAGAGAGATGAATATATATATATAGAGAGAGAGATGAATATATATATATAGAGAGAGAGAGATGAATATATATATATATATATAGAGAGAGATGAATATATATATATATATATAGAGAGAGATGAATATATATATATATAGAGAGAGATGAATATATATATATAGAGAGAGAGATGATATATATATATATAGAGAGAGAGATGAATATATATATATATAGAGAGAGATGAATATATATATATATAGAGAGAGATGAATATATATATATAGAGAGAGAGATGAATATATATATATATAGAGAGAGATAGAGAGATGAATATATATATATATAGAGAGAGAAGAGTGAGATGGAAAATATATATATATAGAGAGAGATGAATATATATATATAGAGAGAGAGAGATGAATATATATATATATAGAGAGAGAGATGAATATATATATAGAGAGAGAGAGATGAATATATATATATATATAGAGAGAGATAGAGAGATGAAATATATATATATATAGAGAGAGAGTGAGATGGAAAATATATATATATAGAGAGAGAGATGAATATATATATATATATAGAGAGAGAGAGATGAATATATATATATAGAGAGAGAGATGAATATATATATATAGAGAGAGATGAATATATATATATATAGAGAGAGATGAATATATATATATATAGAGAGAGATGAATATATATATATATAGAGAGAGATAGAGAGATGAATATATATATATATAGAGAGAGAGTGAGATGGAAAATATATATATATAGAGAGAGATGAATATATATATATATAGAGAGAGAGAGATGAATATATATATATATAGAGAGAGAGATGAATATATATATATAGAGAGAGAGAGAGATGAATATATATATATATAGAGAGAGATAGAGAGATGAATATATATATATATAGAGAGAGAGTGAGATGGAAAATATATATATATAGAGAGAGAGATGAATATATATATATATAGAGAGAGAGAGAGATGAATATATATATATAGAGAGAGAGATGAATATATATATATAGAGAGAGAGATGAATATATATATATAGAGAGAGAGAGATGAATATATATATATAGAGAGAGAGAGATGAATATATATATATAGAGAGAGAGAGATGAATATATATATATAGAGAGAGAGAGATGAATATATATATATAGAGAGAGAGAGATGAATATATATATATATAGAGAGAGAGTGAGATGGAAAAAGAGATCCCAAAAAGTTGACTGGGACAGTTCTAGCAGGACAGACATTTTACAAACTGACTTGTTGGGAAGGAGGCATCCTATGACGATGCCATGTTGAAAGTCACTGAGCTCTTCAGTAAGGCCGTCCTACTGCCAATGGTTGTCTATGGAGATTACATGGCTGTGTGCTCTCTTTTATACACCTGTCAGCAACGGGTGTGGCTGAAGTAGCTGAATCTACTCATTTGAAGGGGTGTCCGCATACGAATGTATGTATAGTGTATAGTGATGTCACACACACGCTTTCCAGCTCAGCACATACGCTACTGCTACTGTCTACTATCTATCACTTCACCCCTACTATATGTAGATACAGTGCCTTCAGAACATATTCACACCTTCTTGACTTTTTCCACATTTTGTTGTGTTACAGATGGAATTTAAAATGGATTAAATTGAGCTTTTTTTGTCACTGGCCTACACACAACACCCCATAATGTCAAAGTGGAATTGTGTTTTTCAAAACATTTACAAACTATTTAAAAGCGAAAAGCCTTAAGTCAATAAGTATTTAAGCCTAAATAAGTTCAGGAGTAAAAAAAATGGCTTAATATGCTACATAATAAGTTGATGGACTCTGTGTGCAATAATAGTGTTTAACCAGATTTTTTAATGACTACCTCCTCTCTTGTACCCCACACATACACAGATTCAACCACAAAGACCAGGGAGGTTTTCACAATTCCTTGCATAAAAAAGGGCATCTATTGGTAGATGGGTATAACAACAAAACAGACATTGAATATCCCTTTGAGCATGGTGAAGTTATTCATTACACTTTGGATGGTGTATCAATACACCCAGTCCTTACAAAGATACATGTGTCCTTCCTAACTCAGTTGCAGAGGAGGAAAGAAACTGCTCAGGGATTTCAACATTTCACCATCACCATGAATGGTATATTTCAAACAGTTGCAGAGTTTAATGGCTGTGAAAGGAGAAAACTGAGGATGGATCAGCAACATAGTAGTTACTCCACAATACTAACCTAAATGATAGAGTGAAAAGAAGGAAGCCTGTACGGAATTAAAATATTAAAAAACATGCATCTTTTTAAACAAGGCACTAAAGTAATAATGCAAAAAAATTTATACAAAGTGTTATGTTTGGGGCAAATCCAATACAACACATTACTGAGTACCACTCTCCATATTTTCACAAATAGTGGTGGCAGCATCATGTTATGGTTATGCTTGTAATCTTTAAGGACTGTGTAGTTTTCAGGATAAAAAATCAACAGAATGGAGTGAAGGACAGGCCAAATCCTAGAGGGAAGTCTGGTTCAGTCTGCTTTCCATCAGACACTGGGAGATGGATTCACCTTTCAGCAGGACAATAACCTGGTTCAGTCTGCTTTCCACCAGACACTGGGAGATGAATTCACCTTTCAGCAGGACAATAACCTAAAACACAGGGCCAAATCCTAGAGGGAAGTCTGGTTCAGTCTGCTTTCCATCAGACACTGGGAGATGGATTCACCTTTCAGCAGGACAATAACCTGGTTCAGTCTGCTTTCCACCAGACACTGAGATGAATTCACCTTTCAGCAGGACAATAACCTAAAACACAAGGCCAAATCTACACTGGAGTTGCTTACCAAGACAGTGAATGTTCCTGAGTGACCAAGTTACAGTTCTGACTTAAATCTACTTGGAAATCTATGACAAGACCTGAAAATGGTTGTCAAGCAATGATCAACAACCAATTTGACAGAGCTTGAGGAATATTGACAATAATAATATGCAAATGTTGCACAATCCAGGTGTGGAAAGCTCTTACAGACCAGAAAGACTGTAATAGCTGCCAAGAGGAGTGTGGAGTGTGAATACTACTACTCTAATAGCTGCCAAGAGGAGTGTGGAGTGTGAATACTACTACTGTAATAGCTGCCAAGAGGAGTGTGGAGTGTGAATACTACTACTCTAATAGCTGCCAAGAGGAGTGTGGAGTGTGAATACTACTACTGTAATAGCTGCCAAGAGGAGTGTGGAGTGTGA
Source organism: Oncorhynchus nerka (assembly GCF_034236695.1). Classification (NCBI taxonomy): domain Eukaryota; kingdom Metazoa; phylum Chordata; class Actinopteri; order Salmoniformes; family Salmonidae; genus Oncorhynchus; species Oncorhynchus nerka. Next base: position 51,870,457 of record NC_088412.1, on the reverse strand, counting down.
ATACTACTACTCTAATAGCTGCCAAGAGGAGTGTGGAGTGTGAATACTACTACTCTAATAGCTGCCAAGAGGAGTGTGGAGTGTGAATACTACTACTCTAATAGCTGCCAAGAGGAGTGTGGAGTGTGAATACTTATGTTAAATTAGATATTTATGTGTTTCATTTTCAATCCATTTGGAAAATGTCTAAAACCCTGTTTTCACTTGGTCATTATTGGGTATTGTGTGTAGGCGGGTGAAGAAAAAACATCTATTTAATCCATTTTGAATTCAGGTTGTAACACAACAAATATGGAATGAGTCACGGGGTATGAATACTTACTGAAGGAATGAGTCACGGGGTATGAATACTTACTGAAGGAATGAGTCACGGGGTATGAATACTTACTGAAGGAATGAGTCACGGGGTATGATTACTTACTGAAGGAATGAGTCACGGGGTATGAATACTTACTGAAGGAATGAGTCACGGGGTATGAATACTTACTGAAGGAATGAGTCACGGGGTATGAATACTTACTGAAGGAATGAGTCACGGGGTATGAATACTTACTGAAGGAATGAGTCACGGGGTATGAATACTTACTGAAGGAATGAGTCACGGGGTATGAATACTTCCTGAAGGAATGAGTCACGGGGTATGAATACTTACTGAAGGAATGAGTCACGGGGTATGAATACTTACTGAAGGAATGAGTCACGGGGTATGAATACTTACTGAAGGCACTGTCGCTGCTTCAATTACCTCGTACTCCAGCACATCGACTTGGTACTGGTAGTCCCTGTATATAGCTATGTTAATCATACATTGTTATTCACTGTGTATTTATTCCTCGTGTCACTATTTCTCTACTTTTTTTATATATATTTTTTGAAACTGCAATGTTGGAAAAGGACACCGTCAGTAAGCATTTCACTGTTAGTCTAACCTGATGTTTACGAAGCATGTGACAAATAAAATTACATTTCATTTGATTTGATTCTAATTTATGATTATTTGTGCCAGATGTGGGCAGGATTTAAACAAACCCAACCTTCGTTGTCATTGGGATTCAGTCACACAAAAGTCTCACAGATCTCTGTTTTGGACGCCTTTATGACCAATATTATCCTATTTATACTTTGTAGTTAATTTTCTCACTTAATTATGTTTGTACTAGGGTAAGAAGGCGTTTGAATGAGGAGTATTTCTCTCTCTCTCAGTCAGAGGATCTTGGAGCCTGTGCTCAGTTCGAGGCAAGTCGTAATGCTCGGAACATGATGCCCAGCGCAAGCTGTGGAGTTTTCCCAGAATTCACCCTGCGGAAGCCGTCCTCGGAGACCGACATCGAGAACTGGGCCTCCAAACACTTCAACAAGCACACACAGGTACACACACACACAGGTACACGCACACACACACACAGGTACACGCACACACACACACAGGTACACGCACACACACACACAGGTACACGCACACACACACACAGGTACACGCACACACACACAGGTACACGCACACACACACACAGGTACACACACACACAGGTACACGCACACACACACACAGGTACACGCACAAACACACACAGGTACACGCACACACACACACAGGTACACGCACACACACACACAGGTACACGCACACACACACACAGGTACACGCACACACACACACAGGTACACGCACACACACACAGGTACACGCACACACACACACAGGTACACGCACACACACACACAGGTACACGCACACACACACAGGTACACGCACACACACACACAGGTACACGCACACACACACACAGGTACACGCACACACACACACAGGTACACGCACACACACACAGGTACACGCACACACACACACAGGTACACGCACACACACACACAGGTACACGCACACACACACAGGTACACGCACACACACACACAGGTACACGCACACACACACACAGGTACACGCACACACACACACAGGTACACGCACACACACACACAGGTACACGCACACACACACAGGTACACGCACACACACACACAGGTACACGCACACACACACAGGTACACGCACACACACACACAGGTACACGCACACACACACACAGGTACACGCACACACACACACAGGTACACGCACACACACACACAGGTACACGCACACACACACACAGGTACACGCACACACACACTTAACAGCTAAACACACACAGGTACATGACATACACACACAATCATTCTACTTTATAATTTAACATTCACAGGAACAGACAAACACTCTCATATTTATGTAGGGCTGGTCGGTATACCATATTTTACTATATACCGATATTGATGTCTGGACCGGTTTAAGTTTTTACTTTCCCTTCTATAATGATATTTTAATGTTTGGTTTGTTAAATGTGATATGTGATATGCAACTATGCTAATCGCTAGTTAGCTGGCTAGCTAGCTTGTACTAAGAGTCAGAGCCAACATAGCTAGTTAGCTAATACTGCCTGGTACCAGTGCTGATGTAGGACGAGGCTAGCTACATGAAGTAAGAAAACATGTAATGTAACATCTAATTAGGGTCACCTGGAAACACTGACCAACACTTTGGTTCCTACCCTGTCAATAATTCCTCACTGGCTAATTCATGCGTTGTCATGTCAAACAGCAATGCATTATAGGTGCTGCTCACTGTATTTCAACTTTAGAACTAGACTACAGAATTCCAACAGTTCACCAATTAACTAGATTGTTTTGGCCATATTGTGCTGCATGGCACAGTGTGGAAATCATAATTAAAGTGTAGGAAATGCAGAAATATATGAAAATGCTGAAAATGATTTTGATTTGGAGTTTGATTGAACAGTATTAATGGAGAAAGACCCATTGAAATCACATATCATTGATGTGTTGCCACCCTAGGGTCATGAACCACTCAGAAAGCATATTTTGAACATTTATTGTTCAAAAACATCAAATACCGTCATACAAATATTGTGATGTAATATTTTGTCCATATCGCCCATTTATAGAAGGTATAACTACAGCAAAATATTCACCTATCAGTCCTCCTCCCTCGTTCTCCTCCTCCCTCTTCCCCCTCCCTCTTCCACCTCCCCTTACCTCTCCCCCTCCTCTTCCTCTCCTCCTCTCACCCTCCTTTCCCAGGGTCTGTTCCGGCGCAAGGTGTCCATAGCCAACATGCTGGCATGGAGCAGTGAGCCAATCAGGAAGCCCATGATCGTGACGTCAGACCGCGCGGTGAAGCGGGAGGCGGTGGAGATCTTTAAACTAATCCAGACCTACATGGGAGACCGCCGAGCCAAGACTGACCCACTCACTGTCGCCCTGGAGGTCTGCGGACTCCCTCTGTCATGTCCACCTCCCAAATAGCACCCTATTATCTATATAGTGCACTACTTTTTCTAAAGTAGTGCACTAAAAGGGTGCCGTTTTGGACCCGTGTCTCTCCTTTCTGCAGTCATGTGTCATTTTATGTGCTGTTAAGCTTCAATTTGTCTTCAGTTTCTGATTTGTGCATCAAAATAATAATAATTTCATCCCCCTCATCTTCCCTCTTTTTCCCCCTCTGGCCCTCTCTGTCTTTCTCTTTTTCACGCCAAGACTGGCCCACTGAACATCGCCCTGGAGGTCTGCACAGACCCTTTTATTATCCCTCTCTTCGTTCTCTCTCTGTATCTACCTTCACTGTGTTGCTTCTCCTCTCCTTTTTCACTCTGTTATTTTATGCATTTATGTCTATCAAGCTAACAGTTTACCTTCGGTTTTGTAATTCTGCACGTCAAGGAAACAAAATGTGACTTTTAATAATTTCCCCCTCCTCTCCGTACTTGCTCCCCCCCCCCCTCCCTCCCTCCCTCCCTCTCCTCTCTCCCCAGGTGGCAGTGCGTGGTTGGAGCAGTCAGGGTCTTCGTGATGAGCTCTACATCCAGCTCTGTCGTCAGACCACAGGTACACACACTCACTCACACACACAGTCAGCTATACACCTAAACACACACAGCTACGTGCACACACTGCATAACACTAACAGTGTGTGAACTATTGTACACATAATGAACAAAGCGATGAATTCGTTAGACACTGGCTTGATGCGGTCTACCTGAAGTCAACCTTTAATCAACTTCTCACAGAGAACTTCCGCTACGATAGTCTGGAGAGGGGCTGGGAGCTCATGGCTGTGTGTCTGGCCTTCTTCCCCCCAACTCCACGCTTCCACTCCTACTTGGAGGGATACATCTACAGACACATGGACCCTCTCAACGATACTAAAGGTGAGAGAGAGAGACAGAGAGAGAGAGAGTGAGAGAGACAGAGAGAGAGAGAAAGAGAGAGAGACAGAGAGAGAGACAGAGAGAGAGACAGAGAGAGAGAGTTAGAGAGAGAGTGAGAGAGAGAGAGAGAGAGAGAAAGAGAGAGACAGAGAGAGAGAGAGAGAGAGAGAGAGTGGGAGTTGCCTGTGGTTGCGTACATGCGTGTGGGCGGTAGCTGGCTGACTGTGGCTATCACCTTGTAATGGCACAGACAGACAACCTGACATATGGCCGTGCGTTGTGGAACACCTGCTGGGCATCGATGAAGGTGGCAATTTACCATGTACAATTGTTGGGAAATGAATAGAAAATGACAGACTATTTTTCGGTGGTCAGGGACAATATAGGATGCTAATTACCTTTTGTGGGCCACAAATAGTCTTCCTGTCTGTTATCTTTAATAATAATAATAATAATTTGGTTGGTACTTAAACTACCGGTCAAAGGTTTTAGAACACCTACTCATTCAAGGGTTTTTCCTTCATTTGGACTATTTTCTACATTGTAGAATAATAGTGAATACATCAATGAAACGTCTATGAAACAAAGCATATGGAATCATGTAGTAACCAAAAGAGTGTCAAACAAATCAAAATATAATTTATTTTTGAGATTCTTCAAATAGCAACCCTTTGCCTTGATGACAGCTTTGCACACTTGGCATTCTCTTAACCAGCTTCATGAGGTAGTCACCTGGAATCCATTTCAATTAACAGGTGTGCTTTCTTAAAAGTTCATTTGTGGAATTTCTTTCCTTAATGCGTTTGAGCCAATCAGTTGTGTTGTTACAAGGTAGGGGTGGTATACAGAAGATAGACCTATTTGGTAAAAGACCAAGTCCATATTATGGCAAGAACATCTCAAATAAGCAAAGAGAAGCGACAGTCCATCATTACTTTAAGAAATGAAGGTCAGTCAATCCAGAACATTTCAAGGACTTTGAAAGTTTCTTCAAGTGCAGTCGCAAGAACCATTGAGCGCTATTATGAAACTGGCTTTCATGAGGACCACCACAGGAAAGGAAGACCCAGAGTTACATCTGCTGCATAGGATAAGTTCATTAGAGTTACCAGCCTCAGAAAATGCAGCCCAAATAAATGCTTCACGGAGTTCAGAGGAGACTGTATGAATCAGTCCTTCATGGTTGAATTGCTGCAAAGAAACCACTACTAAAGGACACCGATAATAAGAAGAGACTTGCATGGGCCAAGAAACACAAGCAATGGACATTAGACCAGTGGAAATCTGTCCTTTGGTCTGGAGTCCAAATTAGAGATTTTTGGTTCCAACCGCCGTGTCTTTGTGAGACCCTGTGTGGGTGAACAAATGATCTCTGCATGTGTATATCCCACCGTGAAGCATGGAGGAGGAGGTGTTATGGTGTGGTGGTGCTTTGCTGGTGACACTATCTGTGATTTATTTAGAATTCAAGGCACACTTAACCAGCATGGCTACCACAGCATTCTGCAGTGATACACCATCCCATCTGGTTTGGGCTTAGTGGGACTATCATTTGTTTTTCAACAGGACAATGACCTCAAAACACACCTCCAGGCTGTGTAAGGGCTATTTGACCTAGAAGGAGAGTGATGGAGTGCTGAGAGATGACCTGGCCTCCACAATCACCTGACCTCAACCCAATTGAGATTGTTTGGGATGAGTTGGACCACAGAGTGAAGGAAAAGCAACCAACAAGTGCTCAGCATATGTGGGAACTCCTTCAAGATGTTGGAAAAGCATTCCATGTGAAGCTGGTTAAGAGAATGCAAAGGGTGTGCAAAGCTGTCATCAAGGCAAAGGGTGGCTACTTTGAAGAATCTCAAATATATTTGTTTAACACTTTTTTGGTTACTGCATAATTCCATGTGTGTTGTTTAATGGCTTTGGTGTCTTCACTATTATTCTACATGTAGAAAATAGTAAAATTACGAAAAACCCTTGAATGAGTAGGTGCTCTAAAACTTTTGACCGGTATATTGTCCTATTTCATTTACACGTGTGTATATTATATATGTGTGGATTGGAAATGTGTTATTTGAATATCCCATCTCCCATCACAGCATCCTCTGTGCTGTTATCTGGAGAATGTGTCTCTCTCTAGTCTCCCTATCATGCCAGGCTCTGTGTTTGTAATGTACATGTGTGGGATGTATGTGTGTCTAGGGTGACTGGCCACTGATTTGGTTGTTATTGGAGCCTTTCGCCTCAGCATACCACAGTTGAATTCCCTCCAGTTCCACCCACTAGACTAGCCAGTTACTGAACTATTTGCAGTTTATTCTCGCTCTTCTCTTACTCAACTTTTCCCCCTTTCTCTCCTTCCTCGCTCTGTGGCTTCCGTTGAAGCCCTTCAGATATGAATTCTGCCTCTCATCCCTCTTCCTCTCATCCCTCTTCCTCTCATCCCTCTTCCTCTCATCCCTCTTCCTCTCATCCCTCTTCCGCTCATCCCTCTTCCTCTCATCCCTCTTCCTCTCATCCCTCTTCCTCTCATCCCTCTTCCGCTCATCCCTCTTCCGCTCATCCCTCTTCCGCTCATCCCTCTTCCTCTCATCCCTCTTCCTCTCATCCCTCTTCCTCTCATCCCTCTTCCTCTCATCCCTCTTCCGCTCATCCCTCTTCCGCTCATCCCTCTTCCTCTCATCCCTCTTCCGCTCATCCCTCTTCCTCTCATCCCTCTTCCTCTCATCCCTCTTCCTCTCATCCCTCTTCCTCTCATCACTCTTCCTCTCATCCCTCTTCCTCTCATCCTTCTCTGAAAGCTTTTCAAAGTCCTCACCTCCATTCCTCTATTCCGCATTCACCTTTTTATTCTGCTTTTCTTTTCTTTATGTCTCTCAGGCTTCCTCTCCTCCCACTGTCTGTCTGTCTGTCTGTCTGTCTGTCTGTCTGTCTGTCTGTCTGTCTGTCTGTCTGTCT